>NC_133666.1:545919190-546241690 GCF_037893015.1 Macrotis lagotis | reverse complement strand
TCACTTAACCCCATTTTCCTTGCAAAAATCTAAAAAAAGAAAAAAAAATTAAAACTATGTCCTCATAGTCAAAGAAGTAAAATATTGGGGGGGATTAAAAGGATAATTCAGACTTCTGCCTCTCCTTCTTAAAGAAATACAACTATTGGCGAAAAGTAATGTGTAAGGTACTAAGAAATCCTGTCATGGCTGCCTATTAACATGTCACCCTCTCCTAGGTGTTGTACGCAATGAATTAAAGGATCT
Organism: Macrotis lagotis; assembly: GCF_037893015.1. NCBI lineage: Eukaryota > Metazoa > Chordata > Mammalia > Peramelemorphia > Peramelidae > Macrotis > Macrotis lagotis. The sequence goes on along the minus strand of NC_133666.1, from coordinate 546,241,444 downwards.
GATGTTTAGATGCTCAGAACACCTAGTTTGCCCAGGTATTACAGATTGGGTAAATAAAGTGATTTATTTCCTTAAATTGCTACTTCATTTTGCCCTTCATATATATGTATATATACATATATATGCTTTGCTAAGAATAAAATCCATTTTGGTTCTGGAGATTTGTAGGTGCTTTGAATTCTATACTTGACCAGAAAGTTTATATTTGTTGTATGAAAAAATAGATTTATGTTAAGAGATATATTTCAGAAGATTTTAGTGGAAGCTGTGGAGCTCTATGGCACTATGGACTTTCTCTTCCCTGTGCCTTTGCTCCTTCTCCCTTATCAGTCTGGAGTTTTACAAAAAGACCTGGTTTGACCCCCTTCCTATCCCAGATATTTCATCCATTTAGTTAGTCAACTAGCATTTATGTTTTAGGCACTGTGCTAAGTAACTATGTTATCCTGGGCAGGTCAATTAACTTCTCTGAATTTTCTCATTTGTCAAATGAAGGGATTGAATTGAAAGACCCTACCAACTTCAAATCTCTTATATGCTTTCTAGGAGTCATTCCATGTTCAGGACATTGAACTTTGCCTAATGAAGATAAGATTTTTACTATTTTTTTCTGATGCAGTGCTACCTAGAAATAACATACAACCCTGAAGAGTTGTTTTTTTAAAAAAAAAGGATTTAATATTAGGTGTGACATTTTAAAAGGTGCCATTTCTCTGCATTTTATTCATTTTATTAATAGACAGCATTTTAATAAAAGGATGGTCATTTGCTCTTCTCTCTTAGACCAAAGACATTCAATGTGCTAATAGCTCATATTGCTGTTGGAACAGAGATGTTCCCAAGGATGTCAATCACTCTAATAGACTAACAATTAATGAGGATGCATATTAAAATAAGTTGAACTTTGATTATGTCATTTACTTCTTAAGTTACCCAAAGTCTTGGGTAATCTATTCAAGGAATTTATAATCACCCAAATCTATACAAAATACCATGGTTCCACACCTGGATGGGGTCTTGATAGAGGACAAAGTTAAATCAACCTTCAGAGACTGAGATCTTGAAATATGGATAAAATAAAAAGGGGAAGATCTGAATAAATCCATTATTTATTAAATATGAAAGTATTCAATATTAATCATATTAAATAATAACCAATTAGTGGTTATTAGTAACCATTTCTCTCATGTATGTATATATATACATATATATATGTATATATATATATATATATACATCTGTCATCCATTAACAAACCTATCTAAATTTGGAACTCCTCATTAAAAGGTAATGGATGATGATGATGATGATGTAATGAAAATTACTACAGCATTTAAGTGAATAGTGAAAGAATGAAATCAGACTTGAATTCCTAAAGTCTTAAAGCACTACTTAGCATATACATGTACTTTAAATAATAATATACAGTAAGATTAACAAGATATTATAAAAGAATCTTTATGGTTCCCTAAGAAACCAGGCATTATTTTGAGTTCTTTCTCTGGTCCAATTTAACCCTTATCAAGTTTTCAAAATCAGAGCCAGACTACTACTATCTTGATTGAATGCTGGGGTGAATTCTTGCTGATGTGTTTGAATTGGCAATGTTGTTAGACATCTAATTCCTTCTAGAATCTCCTTCTTTAACTTTAAACTGTTGTTTGGAATTTGAGTCCTAGATCCAGTTCTCCCAGCCACTTCTGCATGTCTCTGAGTTAAACAATTTGACCTTTCTCAGACTCAAGTTTTTCCAGCTGTAAAACAAGTATAATAATAGTGCCAACCTCAAGGCTATTATAATGAACAAATGAGACAATTTCTGTAAAGTGCTTCTCAAATCTTATAAGTTAAATATAAAGATGAACTCTTATTTGATCTTTTAACTCTCTCCCTTCTAAAGGGTGGACCTAGAGTCTAACAAAACCAGTACCCTACAAAATCAGAGCATGAACAGAGGATGAAAACCTGAATACAGAAAAGTGTTTGGTCCCAGCAATCTGGTATCTTCAGGACTTCTGCTGCATCCTTTGTCTTTGAAAGTAGATCACCAGCATATATTTTTAAAAATTTTATTTATTTAAGGCAATGGGGTTAAGTGACTTGCCCAAGGTCACATAGCTAGGCAAGTATCTGAGGCCATATTTGAACTAAGGTCCTCCCAACTCCAGGGCCAGTGTTCTATCTACCGCATCATATAACTGCCCCTAAATGCATAGTTAAAAAAAATTATGTAGTTTTAACATTCATTAAAAAAGCAACTTTGAGTTCTAAATTCTCTCTTCTCCCATCTATTGTAGAAGAAAGCAATATGATATCAATAGTTCATGTGAAATCATGCAAATATTTTTCATATTAACCATGTTTCAAAAAAATCAAGAAAAACAAAGTGGAAAAATTATACTTTAATCTGTATTGAGGACATCAATTCTCTCTCCAGAGGTATAGCTTTTTTTCATCATGGGGTCCTTTGCAACTGTCTTGGATCATTTCCATTGATCAGATAAGTTGTCTCAGTTGATCATCCTTATAATACTGCTATTATTGTGCATGATGTTCTTCTGGTTTCACTCACTTTGCTTTACATGCGTAGGTTTTTATTTAAATGGTGCTCTTCGGTCCTATCTTCTGTCTCCAAACTAGTTGGCCTGGGGGAAAATCCAAATCTAAGTTAGAATGACTATAATTTTTTATTTGTTTGTTTGGTAAAGATGCTTCTCTTATTTATTTCCATTTACATATCCCCAAGGAGGGTATCTAGGACTGAGTTCAAATCTGACCTCAGACACATACCAGCTGTATGACCCTGGGCAAGTCACCTAATTCTGTATTCTTCACTTCCTCATCTATAAAATGAGCTGGAGAAGGAAATGGCAAACCCAGTATCTTTGCCAGGAAAATTCCAAATTGACTAAATAATAACAATATGTAATTTCATAGTAGCAACTGCACTATTCATTCTCCAGAGGACCTTAAGTTAAGTGGATATGGTTTCTCCCTGAAGCTGCTGCCAATATGAGGTCTTCCAAACTGAATCTATTTATTTAGTGTGAAGGTGAATCTTTTTTTTTTGTTTAATTTGTTTTTATTTAGTGAGATGTTGTTGTTATTAGTTCTTAATTCTTTTTTTTAATTTTAGAAATGTTTTTATTTATTTTGAATTTTATAATTTTCCCCCAAATCTCTCTCTCTCTCTCTCTCTCTCTCTCTCTCTCTCTCTCTCTCTCTCTCTCTCTCTCTCTCTCTTAGGTTTTTGCAAGGCAAATGGGTTTAAGTGGCTTGCCCAAGCCACACAGTTAGATAATTATTAAGTGTCTGAGTACTCCTGACTCCAGGGCCAGTGCTTTATCCACTGTGCCACCTTGCTGCCCCATTCCCCCCAGTCTCTTAAGGGAACCTTACATGCTTCCAAATTCACCTTAGGGCTGATGAGCAGGAAACAAATGTCTGTGACCAGATTGCCAGTTCCAAACACTTTTCTGTATTCATCTTTCCACCCTCTGTTCATACTCTGGTTTTGTAGGGTACTAGTTTGATAGACTCCAGGTCTACCTTTAGAAATGAAACACATGGGGGAACCCTCTCAAATCACAAAATACATTCACTGACAAGGTTATTTCAGGTATGTTACTCCAAGCATTCATATTCATTTAAAAACTATAGCTCATGAGCTCCTGCCTATGTATTGAATTATTTCCGTAGCCAGAGTGTGTGTCTATATATATAGACACACACTTAAATATAAGTATACATACATATATTTGAAATGATATGAAATATATGTATATATATTTCAAAGCAAAGATACTTAATAAAATAATGTAGTAAGAAAAGTGACAACAAAATGTTCTTACCTCTCTTACTCTCCCTTCAAATAACCTGGACATACTGGTCAACATATTATCAGTGGGAAGAGAAGTTACATTTAGCGAATATAATTAGAAAGATTTATACATTGGGACTTCCAGTGATGGAGTATGTATATGGTGACTCAAGCACAAAAAGAACATGGGAAGGTGGGTCACATTCATAGAAGATCTACTCATTCTTCTGATTTTGCATGGATATGGATGTGGTCTGATGATATCGTCATATTGTTCCCACCAGAATCCACAGGATGGGCAATTTCTACCAGAAGTGTTATCTTTGCTGGACACTGCCCCACCAGCTGTTTAAGGCTCTGCCATGTTCTGTTACCCAGGAAGACTAGTCTCATTTCCGCTGAGAACAGTGGAACATTTAAATCCTAAACTTCAGTTCCATTTCTACCACTTGAGATGAGAGGACTCTGTCATATTCTTTAATATCAAAATTGGAAATATTTTACAAAACCTTCTATAATAACCTTCAGTTTCCATTCATGGAATAGCACAAATTGTCCCTTAGGTCAAGGAACAAGGGGACAAACAGAAATCTTTTGGGCACTTTTTCTTTAAAGTCTATTTTGTTTCTTTCAGAAACTCTTTACTATAAAACAATTAGTTTTTGGCAGAGAAGCCTTTATTCTAAGATCTAAGGTCTTTGGAACACCTAGCAGAGACAGACTCCTAAATATCTAGCTAGCAGTTCCAGATTCTTCAGTCTTGGACTTACTTCCTAGTCCAGTGACTTTGGTATCAGAGTGGGAGAATTAATTCCCTATGCCACTTTCTTTTAATCTTCAGTGGTTAATCTGTACTTGATTTTTAAGGACCCTAGAGACAAGGGTCCCCTAGTTTTTCAATTTGAAATCATTTTCTGCTTTCTTTATCAAATGATTTGTTTATCAGGGCATTTACCTATTAAGGTGGTGGGGGAGAATGTACAGCTGAGCTTAGGGAGCAAGGAAAAGCATAGAGAACAAGGAAATAATCTTAGCCACTTTTCTGTCTAATTCAGACACTTAGTCACTTTTCAGGTCTCTCATATATTTATGTAATCTGCCAGAGCTCTGAGCTTTTTCTTACTTTTGTCTGTTTTACGGAAATAAATCTTAGTATGCAATATATTTTAATTTCCCATCCTTCCTGGAGCTGTTACTCTCTAGACTCCAGATTTCATGAAACAGGCCTTAAGTCTTTAGTGATTCCATTTTGAATAAAGGGAGTGGAGAGCAGGTGTTCAGGATAACCAGGCACCTTAGTGTGCCATCATTTCCAGTCACCTAAAGTCCCAGGTTTTCTAACCAGTCTATCATGGTTACCCTGAGTAGCAAATAGTGACTTTTTTATTCTTCTAGGAAGGAGCAAGAATGCAACATTTGTAAGGAAGTATATACAAAATATACAACCCTCTCTTTCTGATCTACTGTGGCATCATCATTTTATTATTATTATTTAGTTCTGAATGCTTTTTAAATCAGAATTCCTTATTAAGTTTAAAATTCATATTAAATAGGGGGAAAGGACAGAAAAGTTGAGTTTTGATGGCAGCTAAGAATTCTAAGAAAGGAAGGTAAGAAAGGAATGTATTCCAGGCTTGGAGGTAGAAGATGTTATGGCAAGTTTGGGAAAAAACAAGCAGGATGGAATAAAGTATGAAGTGCAGTAATATGCAATTTGCTTTTTTTTTTTGCAAAGCAATGGGGTTAAGTGACTCGTCCAAGGTCACATAGCTAGGTAATTCTTAAGGGTCTGAGGTCAGATTTGAACTCAGGCTCTCCTGACTCCAGTGCTACTGCTGTATCCATTGCACCACCTGGCTACCCCAGTAATATGCAGTTTCACTGGAATGGTAGGGTGGAGCTGGATTATGACAAATTTCAGCAAATTGAGGAGGTTAAATGAGGGAGGCATTATTAAACTCCATGTTATCCTTTATTCTTAATTTCATTGCCTGCTGATTTGAATTTCATTCACATTTTGTCAGAACACAAACTTGGATAACTCCTGCCATTCCCCTCCATTGCAATCTGGTTTCTGACTTCTTCACTCAACTAAAACTGTTAACTTCAATGACCTCTTAACAGTCAAGCCAAATAGCACTTTCTAAAACATTATACTCTTTGAATCCTCTGAAATACTGGTGACCGTTGACCACCTACTTTTAGATACTCTTTTCTTCCAGGATTTTCATACTATTGTTTTTTCTGGGTTTTTATCTTACCTGTTTTGAATACTTCTCTCCATCTCCTTTGCTGGATCAATCACCATGTTATACCCACTAACTGTGGATTAATTTTGGTCCTATACTTATTTTCTATTTTTCTATACTCTCACACTTAGTGGTCTTTTTAGGTTACAAAAGGGTTAGTTTTAATTAAGCAGATGATGTTCAGACCTTTAAATCCAGACTGAGTCAGTTGTTGTTCTGAGTCAGTCCAATAGCACAAATTGGTCAGCACACTTTTCACACTAGATATCCAATACTCATCTCAAACTCAACTTATCTAGAATAGGATGCATTATCTTTTCATCTAAACCCATCCTGTATCTGAACTTCTGAACTGATATCTGGTATACAATTGCTCTTCTAGTCACTTGGGTTCACAATCCTGCAGCCAGCTTCATCTCCTCTTATATCCCACCCTACTTAGGCAATCATTTAGAGAATATTATTATTTATACTTCTAATTATTAAAAACATTCATCATTAATATATTATATGCTATTATTATAATATCATACAATAATGTTATTATTTCTACTTCTAATTCAGACTCTCATTACCTTTTGCTAAGGCTATTATAATAGCCGCTTAATTGACCTTCTTGTCTCATACCTCTCCCATGTGGACCTTCCACATAGCTTGCAAAGAGCCAACCATGCTATATCCCCTTTCCTCCTTATCTCAAAACTTCCAATGAATCACAATTATCTCAATGATCAAATGCATGGTGTTCTAAAAGGCCTAATGTATTTTCTGTTATTAAGAGTTTAATCTGCATTAAGATATTTGGCACACCTTATAAAAACTCTTCTGCTTGACATTTAATCTGACCCTTTCCTATCTTATTATATGATTTCCCTCTCCAAATTCTATAGTCCAAGCCATTGTTGCTGTTTAGTCATTTCAGTCATATTGAATTCTTTATGGGATTTTTTTGGGGGATTTGGGATTTCTTTTTGGAGTGGTTTGCCATTTCCTCCCCCAATTTATTTCACTGATGAGGAAAGTAAGGTAAATAAGGTTATATGCCTTGCCTAGAGTCATGTAGATAATAAATGTCTGAGGTTATATTTAAAAATCACAAAGATGAGTCTTCCTAAATGCAGGATCAGCACCTAGCTGTACACCATCTAGCTGCCCATGGTTCAGCCATTCCCATTATTTTTCCTCATATAAGATACTCCACTTCCCCATATATGATTGGAGGTAGCATGGGGAAATGGGAGAAGAAAAACACTGGATCTGCTATTGAGAACCTCACCAATCTTAGATCACTTGGTTCCCTTCTCTGGAGCTAGGTTTCCTCAGCCATAAAATGAGAATATTTCCGGCACTAATTCTGTGACTCTGCTTTTTAAGCTTAAGGAACCCCTTCTCTAGTCCCCTTCCTCAAAGATGATCAAGTGAAAGTGTTCTTTGGCATTCAGCACATCTCTACAGGATTCCTGATGCCTGCTGCTGTCAGCCAAGAAAATTAGAATTGTCTCCTGTGTATAACACTGTGTTGTACAATAATCAGTTTGAACAAAATGTAGTGTTTGACCATAGGAAGCTTTTAATCAAAGGAAAAGGGAAGTTTTCAAAAGCACTTTAGAAAATGTTTCATCCAACAACAGCCTATGGAGCTAGGGGTCTCCATTAGACCACTATGACTAGAGACAAGGTTGTTTTCAGGGCCAAACCATATATCCGTTCTTTACTTGCGCTCAGAGAATGACAAGTTAATTTTCTCAGACGTCTTGTTTTATAAAGAAAAAAATATAAAGTATTTAAAGTATTTATTCATTGATTGGGGGATGACCAAACAATTTATGGGACACAAATGTCACAGCATACAACTTAAGATTGACCAGAAGAATGGAATGAGCTGATACATCAGGAAGTTATGGGAACAAGAAAAAAATAATTATTATTCATATCTATATCTATCTAAATCTCTCTCTATATTATTATAAATATAAATAAATCAATCTCTCTATATATGATTATCAATATAAATAAATCAATATAAATAAAAATTAAAACAATAACAACAGTGACAACAATCATGAAACTGAACACTGGTTTTACAAAATTTGCTCCAGAGAAATGACAGAATGATATATGGAGGACTATGGATATTAAACAACTCTTATATTGTCAGATTTAGTTGATGTGCTATTGGTTGTTTTTTTTTTCTTGCTGAATTACTATTTCTCTATCTCTGTACCCCTCTTTTAAAATTCTTTATTACTACAGATAGTTCTTTTAGCAGAGGGTAGAGGAAGGATATATTGAGAAGTGAAAGTGACATAAAAACAAGAAATACTTTATTATAAAGTATTTCTTAATTCAGGTTTTGGATATAGAATCTTACTTAGGGTTAATTTTTCTTGTTCCCATGAAAAGCAATGCCTTTGGGCCCATGTAAAATACATTTCATAGGAAAAAAATGTGATTTGGGATGTGTTTGGATTTTTTTATTTGTTTGTTTGTTTTTTTGTGAAGTATGTCTTCTATTCCAGGTACAGTGTTAGATCCTGGGAACAGAAAGAAAAAAAAAGAAAACCAATTTGTGCTCTCAGAATTCCTCTACTGGACATTCTATTGGTGGTAGCAATGAGTGGGGAGTGAGATAGGAGCTCAGAGTTAAGTGATATATCCATAGTCACGTAACTAGTAAGTGTCTGAGATGAAATTTGAACCAAGTGATCCTGTCTCCAAGACCAACTTTCTACTCAATATGTTGAATATTATAGAATATTACAATATTAGATAAGAAGAGGTTAGAATTGGGAGAAGTTTCCTATAGGAGGCAGCAACCAGAAAGAAGTTAAAACTTTTGAGAGCTCAGTTCAGTCAAAGGATTCTCTTATACTTTGGGGTTCCTAAATAACAATTATTATTATTTAGTCTTTTACTTTGCTGAAATCAGCCTGGAAGGTTGTATAGTATCATTGCTAAATATTCAAAACAGAGAAGGATGATTGATCAATTCATTAATTTCCCTTGTATTTGCACTACAAGTGAGAAAGTTGGTCCTTTAGGTAAAAGCTTTAGGCCTACCTCAATAAAAGTAGCAAATGGCCTTGGTTTACTAGAATAAAGTGCCAAACAATAATGTAAATATACTTCTATGTCCATATTATTCTCCTTTAGCAAGTAGGATAGCAATTCATACATGGAGATGTCCATCCTGAGTTCTGATAAATTCATCACAGCCAAATTCTGATTGTCTTCCTTAAATTCTTTTGATATTATATCACTACCAGTGAAGCAAACATAGTTCATCAGCTATGTTCTCTTCTTAGAGTGTGATCCTCCCACCATTTCCCCCCCAGTCATACATTTCTCTAATGATTTTCCTTAGATGACTGTCTTGTTTAATTCCTTTTTTGTAATGTGTTACAAACATATGAGCCTGCTCATACTCATCCTGTGCTTATTCATTTGCTCTTCGGGTGATCCAGAAATAGACTTGTGAAATCTAAACACATTTTCATTTCCTTAAGATCACAAAAAGCCTATAATTAGGGCAGATCATCTTAGTTAAATAGTAACAACTACTACCACCACCACCACTATTATTACAATAGAACAAAGAAATGAGATTTTGGAATTAAAATATAAACATTTATTTTATATAAATATAAAAATGTATATAAATTTTATCATATAAGTATAATCCATGTGTTTGCCAGTTGGTTTGCTATTTGGCCAGTGTTTGATCTTCAACTGTGAATTAATCAAATTTGTTCTTGAATGTTGATAAGAAATCTTTTCTGAGAACTTAAATGGACAAATCATATTAAAAAAGAATTCTCTCTCTCTTTTTCCATATATATAAATATACATACATATATAGCTATATATACTAATACATATACATAAAGTATATATAGATATATATCTTATATATATACATATATTTATACATATGCAGATGTCCAAATGCATGCACACAGTTTGCATGTCTTTTCAAGTGAGTAGATTTAACAAGTCCTGAGGGTGACATGAACTTATGTTTCAATGATATTTGAAGTGTCATTGTTTAGGCAGTTAGATTTTTATGTTGATAGAGCTCGGGGGTTGGTTGTTCCAAAAAAAAAAGATCCAATTTCATTTGAGCTTCAGCCAATAATTCTGGAAGCTGGTGGGTCATATACCCTTTGTCTCTTCACTTAAAAGAATAAGATAATACTAGTACCTACTTCTCAGGGATATTATGGGAACAAAATGAAATAATATTGGTGAAGTGTTTTGCCAGCCTTAAAGTAATATAAATATTTTTATTATTATTTAGTAATGGTAATAGTAGTAGCTATAGGACATTTTATGAACTTAGACTAATTCAAAGTGATAAAAGTTTTCTGTGACTGATTTTGGGATAGTGCCTAATGTCTTCTTAGTGTTTCAACTTTATGGTGATGAAGATAATGAAACAGTATATGACGCAGCTTAGAATGTGCATAAAATGGGTATAGTTGTGATGGCTTCCACCCAAGAAAAAGATAAGGGCTACCATGAGAAAATTTCTAAAGGTGGAGTATGCACTCATATTAATGAAGCATATTTACTTCAATTTCAACCCACCTGGTCCACTGAAGGTCTGTTATTCTTGGAAGAGATGCTACCCTTTATGACTTACCTAGTTCTCAAATATATTAAAAATAATGGCATCAACAAAATGATCTCATATGTTCTCTCTCTCTCTCTCTCTCTCTCTCTCTTTCTCTCTCTAGAGTTTTAGAATCAAATCCCCCCCAAAAGTAGGATTGATTCATCTTAGTGTAAGTCATAATTCTATACAAAATAAGTATTTAGATTTGCATCTTTGGACTTATTTTTCAACTTATAGATTTCTGGAGGGAAGATACTTGGTTTTGAAACTGTTTCTCATGACTATGGCTATATTCTTCTTTATTTTCCCCTCCCCTCCAAGTTTTTTTTTAACAGAGTCTAGTTGCTCCATCAAGTTTCAGTTTCAGTTTAAATGTGTCCTAGGAGAATATGCTGTAAGTGCCAATGTATTTGGCTGCATGAACTCAGGATGATATCAACTTGTGATGGTGTTTTGTTCCAACTGACAACCAAATAGTTCCATTTTTTTCATATTAAAGTTATGGGAAATATTGTAGAATCTTGTTTATCTCAGACTTTCTTAGAGGTGCTGAATGCAAACTATTATCTCTCTTCAATCTTTTGTGCTTCTTTTATTGAACATTCTCAGGGAGAGATACTGCTGCTGTATTTACAGTTGACCTCAGAGCTACAGTCATTCACTTTCTGTGCTGACAAAAGGAAAGCACCAAGCTCAAAAGGACATATATTTATGGTTTTACAAATAACAAATGACACCACTGTACACTGACCAGAAAATCACACAATATATATCAGTTAGAGCCAAAGCTAGATCTTTGATGATAGCACTGAATAAGTGACAAGTTGTCAAAGTTGCATAAACATAACTCCTGCCCTTAGAAAGGTTCAACTATTCACAATCAGCTTTGGGAAGAAAAGATGCCTACACAAAAGTTTCTCCATTCAGATGCACTTCAGAGAAAATCACAATGTACTTCAAATGGATTATATTATGAGAAACAGACCAATATGACAGAATGAACATTGTATTCAGAGTCAGGAGATCAAGGTTTGAATTCTATAACTCTGTAAGGTATTAAATGTGTGACTTCAGGCAAATGACTTGACTATTCTGAACCTTCATTTCCTCATCTGTAAAATGGGTATAATGATGACTCTGTTATCTATTTTGAAAGGTTATTGGTAAGAAAAGTGATTGGCTATTCAAAAACTCTATAAATATAAGCGATTGTAACCATATAATGAAGAATCAGCTCAAATCTCTGTTTAAACTGGTAGAGAGTTCTTTACCTTAGGTAGGGTATTGACAGACCTAATCAACTGCATCATATTCTCCTTTCAGGATTCTTCATGTGGATTCAAGTCTTGTCACCAATTCATATGAACATGGAGGAAAGTATCAAACTAAGATACGATGGGAAAAGCACTAGCTCTGGTTCCAAAGGACCTGAGTTTCAGTCTTCCTTTTGAAGCCTTAGACAGGATGCTTATCTCTGTGTTCTATTTTCCCTATCTGTAAAATGGGATGATTAGACTAGAGGACATCTAAAGTCCTTTCAGTATCAAAATCCATAATTTTATAATCCTTAGGGGATTAGTTGTCTATCTGCACTGGGGAAAGGAGTTTTCCTTACTAATAAAAGAAAAAAGAAATGTAAAGAACAAAGACTTGGGTGGCAGAGGACCTCGTTTATATCATGCCTCTCATAATCACTACCTGTGTAAACTTGGGTAATACAGGACTTGGGTAAAACCAGGACTCAGTTTACTCATTTGTAATATAAAGGGATTGAATTAAATGGTTTCTGAGGTTCTCCCCTTCTTACTGTATAGTTCATTGACTTACAATGTTCATCTAAATAAGGAAATATTGTCAACTATCACAATCATAGATTAAGAACTAGAAAGTTATTGCATAGTTGTTTAGTTTAATCTTCCTTATTTTACTGATGAGGACAGTAATAACTAGAGAGGTTAAAATACTTGCCCAAGGTCATGCATGTTAGTCATCTGAATTTGAATTCACATCTTCTGCCTTCAAATTCAAGCTTATTCCATTATATTAAGCTGTGGTGGTGAACATTTTCATGTGTCTTTTCTGCCCACTTGTAAGAAAAGTAAGGATTCTTTTAATATCTTTAAGATAAACCATACAGGATTGGTAATTTACTGTTTAAATTATTAGAAATAACTGGAAACTAGTTAAATAGCTGAGAGAGTGAGAGAGACAGAGACAGAGACAGAGACAGAGACAGAGACAGAGACAGAGACAGAAAGCAAGCACTTCCAGGGCCAAACCCACTGAGATCTCTAAGAGAGCAAACAATATAATTGCTAGTTGATTATTAGAGGGAAAAACCAACTTTGCAGGTGAGGTCAGTTTTCAATTTAAAGAGGCATAACAAGGACATTGCCAAGTCACAGCCAGTGCCATGAAGGGTGCTGCGGTTGATTCAGAACCATTAGAGATTCCAAGCTTCAGTACACTAAGATATCAGAGAGAAATACAAATAAGCATGTTTTCAGGTGGGAGAAAAGTAGATTTCATTTTAACACATTCTTATGTGTTCTTGAATTTGGCTCAAAGTCTGGAAAAGAATATAATGAGTTAGAAAGGAAAGAGAAGCCAACTCAAGACAAAGAAGGGGCCAACAGAGGAAAGGGTCAGAGGAAGTCTGGGAGTGGGTGAAAAAGAAACAGGGCTGCTTGATGAGTACGTCAAGTGACTTCTTATAAATGACCATTATTATTATTATTTCATTTTCCTCTTTATTTTCTACTGAACTTAAGAAATAAAACAAACATTTCCATAAAATATTAAAAAAAGATGATTGCACATGGAATTCCAACTTTCAATTCCTTGTAAATATATAATAAAGTTATCCTGTAACTTTCCTTTTCTTTTTCTTTTATTAGTAAGGAAAACTCCTTTCCCCAATGCAGATAGACAACTAATCCCCTAAGGATTATAAAATTATGGATTTTGATCCTGAAAGGACCTTAGATGTCCTCTAGTCTAATCATCTCATTTTACAGATAGGGAAAATAGAACACAGAGATAAGTATCCTGCCTAAGGCTTCAAAAGGAAGACTGAAACTCAGGTCCTTTAGAACCAGATCTAGTGCTTTTCCCATCGTACCTTGGTTTGATACTTTCCTACATGTTCATATAAGTTGGAGATAAGATTTGAATCCACATCATACTTTTTTGTTGGCCTCTCTATCAAATATCCCATGCTGCCTGCTATTAGTGTTCTGGTGATGACTAATGAGATCAGGGAATAGAAGCTGGAATGAAAATCAGAGAAGATGTCTTAGCAAGGACAGAAACTTGCATACTGAGGAAATGATTTTCTATTGTTGTTAAGAAAAGTGACTTGTTTGTATCAGTGAATGGGCAAGAAAATTTCCTCTTGGTTTGTTTTCAGACATGGAAAATGTTGGAAATAGATAAAGTTCACTGACAAAGACTATTAAAAAAAAACACCACACAGGTGAATGAGGAAGCTTGTTCTGTGCATAAGTAAAGATGGAATTATCGTTGTGGATTTTCCACTCCTAGTTGAGAAACACTCTTGCCTCTGAGACAAGAATAATAATAATAGCTAATATTGATAGAATATAATAATAGCTAATATTGATTTTAAAGAAAGGTAATACTGAAGAATAAAGTGATTTTTCTGTGCCATTTGCATTTTCTAATTACTCCTCATGACTTTCCTGTAGGAAATTTTTCCTTGGTACTTAAAAAAATACTTCTTTTATTCTGCACTTAAGAAATGTTAACCAGTATTACTATAACATAATAAAATAAGGGTAAAAGATGATTGCACATGAAACTGCAAATCTATTGTGTACAACTTACTATTCTTTTTAAATATATATTAAAGTTATCATGCAACGTGTAAATTTCTTTCTTTTTTCCCTTCCCTCCACCCTCCCCTAGAGATTGTTACCTTAGTGATTTTTTTGAGCAATGTTGGTGAGATCCTTCAAGGACCTAAGGAAAATCCCCCTAATACACTAAATACTTGATCATTCAGTCTCTATTTGAAAACCTCGAGGTGGGGAGGGAATCCACTGGTGCTTTGTGATAGCTCTGATTGTAAAGCAGCATTTGGTAAATGAAAATATTCATTTTAAAAAACTCTCTATAATCCTTATTAGGTTTTTAATCAATTTCTTCATTCCCAGTTATGACTCCCTCTGCCCTAAAATTCCCTGATATTATTAGATATTACTAGGACATTGCTCAAGTTGGTCTGTGGACCTGCCTGCAGAACAAGTTAAAAGACTACCAGTTTCCCACCATCATGTCTATAATGCATGCACAATGCCTAATGTATTATTAACCATTCAAAATGCATTCAGATTCCTGCAGTTTTCACAGAACAAGTATGGCAGCCGGTATTGTTTAGCAAAACACCTTTCAGAACTGGCTCGAAGGTTTACCTTACCTGCTGGCATTTAAAAATAACAGAGTTGTTTACTTGGTTTTTCCTTTCTTGGAGCAAAAATGAGTTGTTTTTATTTTCTTTTATTTTTTTTAAAGGCATGTTTAGCATTTGGGTCCTAGAGACACAGTTGGAGCTGCGTTTGCCACCCCCAACCTCCTTGCTCTATTTTGTTTTTGGAAAATGAAAGGTTGTTATTTTTGCTGCTTGTCCAATTAGAGAAACTGGTGACTGCTACCTAGTTTGGAGGCTAGTTTCTGTTCCTGGAGCCTTAGAAACCATCTCGGCTTTGGTTTCCCCCTAAAGAGACATAATAGGATACACTTGCAGTTAAGCCTCATGGCAGATGAAGGAGTGTAAACCATTGATCACAATACGAAATGCTGAGAACTGAAAAGGAATCCAATTTATTTTAAATAAAACTACTCTGTTCTCTGGTGACAGATTCCAGAGTCAGACAACAGAGAGGAACTGACAGCAGATGTTTTAGCGCCAAGACAAGGAGAGGCTGAGTAATAGTATAGAAAAGAAATTGCTTTGAACTTCACCCCTGCTTTAAATACTTCAAATCAATAGGGTCACAGAGCTCTTTAATAGAGTGATGAGGTCCTGCCCCCACAGATCTGTGCAGTGACAAGTTGATGTGCTTCCTAGCAGCGGGGTCATAAAAATTGCAGGCTTCTTTCTGAAAGGGGGCTTTGTGTGAACGGGGTCCATTTGGAGTAACTCCTCTGTATGGCCACTCTCAAAAGCTGAGCCCTAATAGTCTACAACTAAATGGGACTGACCTCATGAATTACCTCAAGAAACTTAATCTATAAACTGGCTTCTTCTTATGCAGACTGATGAATTCTTGTTTATTCCTAGATGCCTGTCACAAGACCTATTCATCAAACTCTTAAAGGGGTAAAAAGGAGGCTCCCATAATCCAGCCTCAAATGCAGCACCGTTAAATAATCATTAGACTCCATGGCTGGTCTTGGGATCACTTGAAGTCCACAAAACAAGCTTTCCCTACTCTCTCTCTCTCTCTCTCTCTCTCTCTCTCTCTCTCTCTCTCTCTCTCTCTCTCTCTCTCCCTCTACCCCCCCCATTCATCAAAACTGAATCTAGATGAGATTCTGACCTGATGAAAAAAAGTGTTTTTGTCACTATCAGTTTCATGGATGTGTTCTTTTTTTCCTTTGAAAGGAGGGCTTTTTTTTTTTTAAACAAAAGTAAAAGAAAATAAAGGCAGATGGCCAACTCTTTTCAATATCCGTTTGCTTTATTTGAGCAGTTTAATGTAGTGAAACAGAGTGAAGTGTTGGTACTTTGCTAAATAGTAAACAACACCATTACCCAGAATCCTGCTGTAGATCGGTACAAAACAGGGTACTGGTGATTAATTAAACTGTTGTTGTAATTGTGATGCGTGATACATAATAGATAGTGTGCTGTGTATTTTAAAAGCAGCAAATTAGCAAATAATAACTTTCCCCATAGCACATCTCCATTCCATGCTGCTAATGCATAAATAATCAAAAATAAAAGGTTGTTGTGCAGCTAAGTAATAAGAGAGAGAGAGAGAGAGAGAGAGAGAGAGAGAGAGAGAGAGAGAGAGAGAGAATATATGAGATGTTCTTTGATCTGTAAATATGTGCCAGTCAGGTTGCACATCATGGTGGCTGAGGGTCAAATGTCCCTACAGGGGAATAGAAGAATTTTCTCAAATATTCTGCCATTGTCCATTGAAATGTAAGATGTGACAGACCACATGGAGAGTTCTACACATATATTATATCTTGAAAGCTTCCAGTTCAGGTTATATGACTTTTGCTTTGTATATGTGGAACTGATAAAATATCAGATGATAGAACAAGGAAATGTATGATGCAGGTTTGGTTTTACTGTATTTATCCTTTCCACCTTGTCTATCCCTTATGATTTGTGAATGTCCCTGAGTTATGACAAGGAAAAAAAAGTTGTTTCCAAATTCCTTTACCCAAACTTCTCAAACATATAATGATCACAGAAATGGCCAAAGAACATATCAGGAAAATGTGAAAAAAAAAAGCCCTAGCATGTTGCCCAATCAGTTGGTAACAGAGAAGATATAAATATATAGTCATTGAGGGTGTATGTGATTATCTGTAAATCTAAGGAAAAAAAGTATCATAATATAATAACTGGTTTTCCAGTTTCCTATGATGATCATTATTCTCTCTTTCTATCATTCTTATCTGAAGCAATGTAGCATAGCCAGAAGAGTGGTTCATTGACAATCATAGGACTATGGTTCGAATCTAAGCTTGCTATTTAAAACTGCAAAACATTGGACTTCAGTGCAATAAATGATTTAAGGAATGAAAGAAGGGGTGTGTGTGTGTGTGTGTGTGTGTGTGTGTGTGTGTGGATACAAAAGAAATTGTACCCTACAGGAGCTCATAATCTAATGAAGGAGACAGTATGCAAATAACTATGTACAAATATGATATAGATAAATAGGGATAGTAAAAAAATTAAGATTGGGAAAGGCTACCTCGATAAGGTAGGATTTTTGCTTTGACTTGAGGGAATCCAGAAGGCATAGATGGGAAAGGAGAGAATTCCAGTCATGGGGAATAGCCAATATAAATACCCAGAATTTTGATATCTTGTTTGAAGGAGGTCAGTGTCACTAGATCAATGAACATGTGTGGGAATAATGCAATAAGAATGGAGGAATGGGGTTAGCTTGTTAATGCCAAAATCAGGATTTTTATATTTGAAAGTGATAGGGAGACATTGGAGTTTATTGAGTAGGAAAATGATATGGTTGGAGCTGTGTTTTGGGAAAGTCACTTTGGCAGTTGTATAGAAGATGGACTGGAGGGAGTAGAGATTGATGTCTGGGAGATCCACCATCAGGCTGTTGCAATAGTCTAGGTGAGGAGGTAGGAGATGAGAGCCTGCATCAGGGTGGTGGTAGTTTTTAGCAAAGGACAGAAGGGTTCTCTCCATAGGAGAAGTTGCAAAGGTGAAATCAATATACCTTGACACTATGGATTAGAGTTTGACTTTGAGAGAAGAGTGAAAAGTTCAGTATGTCATCATCTAGGTTGTGACCCAAAGTACCAAGGAAAACAGTATGAGGAACACTTGAAGAGAGGTAAAAGTAATCTGGGTCTGTTAATTTCCTAAAGTCAGACAAGTAAGATTTGGGGCAAGATTCGAACCCAGGTCCTCTGAATCCAATTCCAATATATATATACTTTCCATTGTTCCCTTCTGATCTCTCTTGGTCTTGACTTCCTCATGTGAGGGAATTGTGCTACAAGATGGCTAAGGTCCCTTTTAGTTCTCAAAAACTGGGCTTGACATTCATTTGTTAAAGGCCTTTTTAAAAAAACTATAAAAAAGTTTATATTTACATTAAGTGAAATGAGAAGTTAGTTGAGAGTATCCACTAGAGGTTTTGAAAGGCAATGGGTATAGGGGAAAGCAGCCAGGATTTGGAATCTAAAGGACCTAGATTTGAATCCTGCTTCTGACACTAACTGTTTGAACCTGGGAAGGTTATTTAACTTATCCTCACCTCAATTTCCTTATATATAAAATGGAGATACTAGAAGAACCAACCTCACAAGAAATAATACTGGGAGAACTGAATGAGATAACACATACACATATACAAAGTGTTTTGACAAACCTTAGATGTAATATTTTATATACATATATAGAGAGATATTTATATAACAAAAATGCAGCATATGCTATATATATACATACAAACATAAATATATATCTACATATATATTAATCATAGAAGTGTATACTTTCTTGTGATTGTGATTGATGTAGAATACTCTTTCCTAGAGAAGAACTTGCTCTGTCAATGTAAATTTATACTTTTTTGTGACACATAACCTTAATTACTTAGGAACACAAATGGGTTAATTAATTTGCCCAAGATCTCAGAGTCATTTGTGTCAGTTTGAACTTGAACCAGGACCTCTTCTCTTCATTGCCAGAGCTCTATCTCCTACATCTAGGTAACAATTATTTAAATAATGAACCCCCTCAAGTAGTCTCAATATTCAAATTCGCATTATTTAAAGTTATAATTATGCAACATATGCTAATTAGTTTCAGTCCAATGGAAACATGAAGTGCTAATTTGAATAATGTTACCACTTCACAGGATTCATTATTCACCCTGTTCAGGACCTAACTGTATTTCACTGCTTTTCCAGTTAATATAAATGTTAGCTATTTTTATTATTTTGTCTTCTGGAAAATGATCCTAAAGAACTGGTATGAACTGGTATAAAAGTATGAAATACTTTTATATTGGTGGTGCTGGAAGTTTTGATACAATATTCATGTCATTTTAACATCTATGGAATTGATGCAAGTTTATCCTGAATATGTTTCTTATTCATGTACTGTCTTTAATTTAAAAACAAAATGGCCCTTCCCTCAGTAACACCCAGAGCCGCAAATTACATTTTAGCCAGCTGTTCTCTGGTACACATCTAATGCATTTCAACACTCATGGTTCTTTTTTAATTGTTCTGGTAACATTTAGTCAACATGGACTCAGCATGGTCCTCCTCCTTTACTCCCATGCCAGACCCAGAACTCTGAACTGCTAGTTCATCAAGAAAGTCAAATGCAAGGAATCAGCTCAGCATCTTGAGGATATTCTAAAGATGCTCTGAAGAAAGGAGGAGAGGAGAGAGAAGAATTTCTGTCTTTCACAGTAGCATTTCCTAAAAGAGGTATGGGATCCAGAGGTTTCCCAAAGTGGGGATACCCTGGTAAGGAATGGGGCTTTGGTGCACTATACTTTTTTTGCTCAGTATAAACACTGGACACAGATTCTTATATTCATTTTAAAAATAGCAAAATGATCATCAAAATTTTGAATAGGAAGAGTTATCAGATTTCATGCTGTCCTACATACAACGCTTCTCCTTTATTAAATGCTAGCTGGATTGGACTGGATAACCCTGAAACTCCTTTGTCTGGTTGATATTCAAGGATTTCCACATGTTCCCATCTTACATGCCCTACCTTATCATATTACTACTCTTCATATATTTTACAAATTGGGCAGCTTGGCACCCACTTTTTCTACTCTTCCAAGAACTTTTGCTGCATTCTCATGCCTCTATAATTTTCCTCAGAGTCATATAATCATAAGCTGCAAAGGTTTGACTTTTTTTGAGCTGCGAAGGTTTGATTTTCTATCAAATGTCCTAACCACTCAGTTCTTTCCATGAGCTGCTCCTCCACCTGTTATCTCAACCACACAAAAAGATAATCATACATTAATCTTACCATCACCCACAAATATACCACCTTCATGATCCAGAATTCTGAAGTCTGAAGTCTGACTATAATCTATTTTTACTTCCAATCCCTTAATACCCCTCCCCACTCAATTCTCCTTCAGGAAATTTCCCCTGAATTAGCTTCACTCTCCTTCCCCTCCCCTCCCCATTTTAACTTCTATGTGAATCAATTCAACTCCACTACTCTTCTCCCTTTTTGAGCTCTTACCTTCCTTATTATTTCACTGATGATGCTCTGCTAAATCTCAACCTTGGATTACTCCTATCATTCACTGCTTTAGATTCAAACACATGCTGATGAATGAAGTAGAGAAAACTCAAACAATTGCCCTGATTGTGTCCATTACAAATTCCTGTTACATAATCAAAATTGATCCCTTAATTATGTTAAGTGATCCTTCCATATCATTCTTATTATTTCATTGTCCCACTCTCCATAGTGACTCCTCCAAATCTTTTCATTCTTCCTCAAAGATCTCAAATATTTAAAAAAACAAGGCCATTTGAGGTGAGATCCCTCCTATTCTTGCTTCCTAATTTCCTATCACTGATAGATATTCTGCCCTTATCATCTCTCTCTTCACTTCTGTCTCACATAATGAAGTGAACTTTCTCTTTTCTAACACCTTTACCTGTTCCAATAATCCCAACTTCTCCAACGGTTTGTCCCTCTTTCTCCCTCACTTTATCACTTATTTTGTCTCTCCTTGTCTACAGGCTCATTCTGTTACATCTCTTCTGTCCTTTGTAGCTAAATTCTTGAAAAGACAGTCTACATCAGATGCCTCTACTTTCACTCCTTTCACTCTTAATCCTTTGCAATTGGGCTTCTGACCTCATCTTTTCCTTAAAACTGCTCTCTTCAAAGTTACCACAAATCTCTTAATTATCAAATCCCTGGGCCTTTACTCAGACTTTATTTTTCTCAGTCTCTTTGCAGCCTTTGATATTGCTCATCACTCTTTTTCTCTTCTCTCTAGGTTTTTGGGTGCCACTCTTGGTTCTCTTCCTACATTTCTGATCACTCTTCCTTTCCTTTGCTCTTCCACATCATTCCCCCAACACATAGGTGTCCCATAGGATTCTGTCTTGAGTCTTTCTCTTTTCTCCCTCTATATGACTTCACTTGGTGATCTCAAAAACTATCATGGATTTAATTATCAGTTGATGATTCTCAAATTGACCTAACCTTCCCTAACTTCTCTGGGAAACTTTATTCTCTCATCTCTAGCTAACTTACTGACCTCTAAAACTGAAACATCCAGTAGACAACTTAAAGTCGACATGTCTAAAACAGAACACATTATCTCTCCCCAAATTCTCCCCTCCTCTCACCTATCCTGCTAATTTTGTGGGTAACACCAACCTCCATGAACTTCCATATCACAATCTAGTAGTAATCCATAACTTTATACTATCTCTTACTCCATTTTTCAATCTATGGCCAAGACCCACCAATTTAACCTTTGCAATCCAATGCATGTCCTGTTCTCTCCTTGGATACCTTAATCAATTTGAAGGACCTTAACCTTCATGTCTTTACTAAAAATAGCCTGCAAGTGGTTCTTCCTGTCTCAAATCTCTTATTCTCTTATTCTTATTCATTCTCAATGTAACCACTAAAATACTTTATTTGATTTTTCTAAGTTTCAGGTCCAGTAAATTTTAGTGACCCACTAAATAAATGCTCCATTTGGCATTCAAAGTCCACATCCATGACACTTTACTAGTTTTCTTACACCTTAGTCTTAGTCATACACTCTGATCAGTGACATTGTCCTCCTGGATATTCCACAAAAAACGAAATACCTTCTCTTGATTCTGGGCAGTTTCTCTGACCATTCCCCTTTGCCTCAATGTTCTTCTTTCTCATCTCTGCCTATTACTTTCTCTGGCTTCCTTTCAATATAAACTAATATCCCATGTGCTACAGAAAGCTTTTCCCAATCTCTCCTAATTCTATTGCCTTCTTTTTATTAGTTATTTCTTATTTATCCTATCTATAGCAGATTTATGTATATTTGTTTGTTTATTGTTTCCCCCCCTTTAGTTTTTGAACTCCTTGAGGGCAGTTTTTTGCTTCTTTTGTATCCCAATACTTAGCACAATCCCCAATACATAAGAAGTGCTCAATAAATATTTTTTTGACTGACAGATTGATCAAACCCAATCCTTGCATTGTTGAATAAAATGAGGCCCAAGGAGATGGAATAATTTGCCCAGGTTTATATAGATCATAAGTATTTTTGAAATGGTTCAAAACCAGGTCTTCTTAGGCTTCAAGACCAGGGTTTATGGTTCTCTCTATCCCTAAGATGTTTTCACTCTCTTTTAATCTGCTGATTATTTATTTTTTCTCTAAAACCCAGATTTTCTAGAAAGTCTTTTCTTGTATACCTAGTAAACAATGACTCCAACTCTTCTAGACCTTAAAGAATTCATTGATCCTTCCATGGTATACTGAAAAGAGCAGAGATTTCTAGAATCAGAGCCTTCAAATTTAAATCCAATCACTGCACTGAAGGTTGTATAAGCCCATCTGTGAGACTTTTTCCGATTACTTGCTATCTTGGGGGGAGTAGAAGAGGGAAGCAAAGAGTGAGAGGGAGAAAACATTGCAAAAATGAGTTAAAAACTATCTTTATATATAATTAAATTAACTAATTAATAAAAAGAACCATTTTTTCAATGCAGCATATCTATTTAGAGTTACTAAGTAAGATAGCAGAGAGGATGTATCTGTATTTTCAAAAAGATGAAGTGACCTTGTCCCAAAGTTATTTAGTAGCAGAGTTGGGACTAGAATTCAGGCTAAAGCTTTGGCAATTAGGTTCAACACAATCTTCTACATCATGAAATAATCTATTCCTTGTCTTCAGACTCCAACTATCTGACATGTCAAAGTTGGAGCTGGTATTTTATTGATTCCTCTGCTTATTTTTATATCATATTTATTTTTACTGGTCTTTCCCCCCCTAATCTGTGAGCTATCCCTTAATATTAGAAAGTGAAAAAGAACATAAAAACATTTAGAAAACCTAAACAACATATCAACCAAGTCTGATGGTATATATGCTAATCCATATCCAGTCCAAATAATTGAAAAATTCATAAACAGAAAAGTTGAGAAGTAACAACTAGGGTTAGCTAGGTGGTAACAGTGGATAGAGAGAGATAGAGCTGGAGTCAGGAAGACCTGAATTCATATCCAGTCTCAGGTACTTACTAGCTGTGTAACTCTGGGCAAATCACTTTCCCCTTATTTGTCGTGGTTTCTTCATTTATAAAATGAGTGATTTGGAGAATGAGATGGCAAACCACTTCAGTATCTTTGGCAAGAAAAATCCAAATGGGCTCATGGATAGTCAGCTGTAACTGAAATGAATAATAGCAACAATAAATCAGTTACACAGAAACATAGACAATTAAATTCAACAAGAATTATTATGGGGAAAACATAACACAAGTGTTAGGGTGGTCTTTGTCCTCAAAAAGTTTAATAATGGTTAATACTCATAGAGTGCTTATATAGGCACTATGCTCAGCACTTTACAATTGTGATTTCATTTTATCCTTACAACTACTTTTGGAGGTAGATGCTATAATTACCACTATTTTACAAATGAAGAAACTAAGGTGAATAGAGACTAAATGACTTAGCTAGTAAGTGTCTGAGGCCAGATATGAACTCATATCTTTCTGAATCCAGGTCTGACCCTCTATCTATTGTATCCATTTTACTGATGAAAAACAAAAATATACAATAAAAATTATAAATTTGTAATTGAATACAGGGATCCCAAAAGTCTTAGTGTAATTTTAAAATATTAAAGCCTAAAACTTCACTAAAACTTTGGAATACCTTATGTACTATGAGTAGGGCAAGGCATATAAACACATAGGAACTAGGAAAGGATTCACCAAGAAGTGGTAAAGAAACACATTTACTCCAGTTTGAATGAAAGTCTTCATTTTGGGGAAATAAGTGATGGTAAATATTTAACAATCAACTCTCTGGGGGAAGCGCAATACACCTTTAAGATTAATCTGTGTCATCAACACTTTTCCCATTACTTTCTTAAAGCTAGGCAATCAACAAAACAATAAATCAAACTCTGATTTGCTAATTTGTGAGATGTAAATGCTCACATTGAATATTTAAGAATCAGTTTTCATGAGCTGGCTCAAGCTGACTCCTAAATACCCTTTTTAATAAGGACGATTTATCTCCAGATGAAGTGATAGAGAGTAAAAGAGAAGTTATAATGAAAATTCAGACCAAGAGGATATGTAGACCTTTGTTTTCTGTGTATTTAAGAGAAAGTAGATTTTCGAGGGGAGGTGGACTGGAGAAACATGACTTAACTGCCTATCTTTCACAATTTGCACATGAAGATTTATCAAACCTATGCACTAACTTTAATAAACCTGGGGGGTAGGGGTTGGGGGGGGGGAGAATCCTTCAAGAATGATCTATTTGGGAAAAACATTGTACATCCTAACAGCAACATTGGGGTGATGATCAACCTTGATGGACTTGCTCATTCCTTCAGTGTAACAACCTGGGACACTTGGGGGCTATTTGCAGTGGTGAATACCATCTGTATCCAGAGAAAGAATTATGGACATTGAACAAAGACCAAAGACTATTACCATCAAATTAGAAAAAAATGTTAAATTATTATGTAATTTTAGTATCTCATACTTTATTTTTCTTCCTTAAGGATAGGATTTCTCTGTCATCACATTCAACTGAGATCAATGTATAACATGGAACCAATGCAGACTAACAGAATGCCTTCTGTGGGGGGGTGGGGGAGGGAAGCAAGAATGGGGGAAAATTGTAAAACTCAAAATAAATAAAAATCTTTCTTAAAAAAATAGAATGATCTATTTGGGGGACAGCTAGGTGGTACAGTGAATAGAGCAACAGCCCTGGAGTAGGAGGACCTGAATTCAAATCCAGTCTCAGACACTTAATAATTACCTAGCTGTGTGACCTTGAGTAAGTCACTTAACCCCCATTGCCTTGCAAAAATAAAAAAAATGATCTATTCACATCAAGTTTAACAGCAATTTAATGGGTCTAAATATTAACATAGAAGCAAAAGATTAAGGATAAATTTCCTGCTAGCTACCCTGGACAGTTCCAAGGTTCTTTTACAACTAAGGAAGATAGGCAAAGACTCTATCTAAACTATCTAAACTCCTGGAAATCTACTGGGATGATGAGAGAAATCAGAACCAGGCAGGATTTTTCTAGGAATACTTCAAGAAAGAGGTACATTTTTTTAAAAAAGTTGGTGCCTGTGGCTTCAATTGGTTCAAAAATTTTCTTTTTTTCTATTGGTTCTTGGTTTATCATATCCCCATGAATACTTTATTTCTTCATCCTTTGTTGTGTCATATTGATATCAGGAAAATTATTCTGATATAATGTAAAATTAATTTTAAAGTAAAGTGAATGAAATTTACAATATACTTTCATCTAAATACAAACTATTAGTCTAAATACAAACATTTATAGATACTCCTTTTGAGATTTTATGCCCTACATTAGGCAGAGAATAAATTTCAGCTCTAATCTCAAATGTCATTTTGCCTATAATGAAAGAAACATAACCTCCTAGGCCCTGAGATGCTAACTCAAGACTTTAGCCAGAGTCAAAGCCCTGTGTCCATTTCCATTCAGCTAATGTTCTTGTACATTCAGTTATTTTTTTAACCATTCTCCTTTTCATGATTTAAGTTCACTCAACTAACTTATAAAATAGATGCATTCATTGTGCTTTCATAAATATTTTCATGAGCTAAATGTTCTTGTGCTCTAAGTGAGTCCTTTATTTCCCTGGATAGTCGATAGCATTCTAAGCCTTTTCCCTTTCTCATTTCTCTTTCCATCTGTGAATTCACTATTAATTTAACCATGCAACTAACTGGTGCATTTTATTAATTAAACTAAATGCTATATCTCCATATATGTCTCCAGGACAGAAGGTTAACATTTTTCATTATAAGTCTAAGATTTACTGTCAGTGTTATTGGAGATTCTGACTTGCCCACTGCTTCTAGCACTGTTAACTGTTTTTTTTTCTGTTTTAGTTAAAAACCTATCAACATTCTGCCTTATAAATTCATTAATCACTCTTTTATTTATGCTATTTATCAAAAGACAATTGTTAAAGAATGCTCAGAGCAGACTTAAGGGCCTATTCATGAAAAATCCATTATGGTTGGGTTGCATAATACTTCGATTTGTCTAAACCATTTAGGCTTTTTGGATAATATCTGTGATTTACAAAACAACTTCATCTCCCATCTTGTATGCAGTACTGATAAGGAAGCCCTTGGATGATGTGTGTTTTTACTGTCTTAACTCTTCAAAACAGTACAAGATGAAGTTGCAGTGATTCTGTGCATGCGTATGTCAACATACTGTGAAATTAACTCAACACACACCATTTTCTGTCTGTGACACAATGAGGGCAAAGCACAAAGGACAGAAATGATGCCAATTTTTGCTAAGCAACCTAATTTTGATGTAGAATCAAGACAATTGTCAATTGATTAAAAAAAAGAGAAATAGTTCTTATTTATTATTAAAGAGACCTAAGGTCAGGCTACCTAACCTAAGGTGAGTAAAAGCTTAACTCAGATAAAAAAATTGGTAATGATCTTGGCTATATGATATGCCCATCAGTTATAATATTATTATTATATAAACTGGAAGACCTATAATCATACACATATATGCATGCACACACCCTCACAAACACACACATACATAGTTTTCACATCTAAATAAGGTCATCAAACATGAGGTTACTTACTATGGCCATTTATTATTGTCTATAATGTGTCTAATCTATTTCACTCATTCACCATTCTATTTCTCATACAGTATCAGATTGTTTTAATGATTGCCCTTCTATAATATAGTTTGAAATCTGATATGTCTAGATCACTTTCCTTCACATTTTTTCCACAGGTTTCTTGATATTCTTGATCTTTTGTTCTCCCAGATTAATTTTATTATTATTTTTAGCTCTATGAAATAATTCTTTGATAGGTAAATTATTATGACATTGAATAAATGAAATACCTTAGGGAGATTGTCATTTTTAATACATTGTCTCAGCCTACCCATGAGCAATTAATATTTCTCCAATTATTTAGATCTGTCTTTATTTGTGTAATGTACATTATAATTGTGTTCATGTAGAACCTAAGTTTATCTTGACAGGTGGTCTCCCATTTTATGCAGTTATTTTGAGTGGAATTTTTCTTTCCATCTCTTTCTGCTGGATTTTGTTAGTAGTATTTAAAAATTCTGATGATTTGTGTGGGTTTCATTTATATCCTGCAACTTTGATAAACTTGTTAATTGTTTTAACTACTTTTTAATTGATTCTCTAAAGTTCTTTAAGTGCACTCATATCATTTGCAAAGAATATTAATTTTCTTTCCTCATTGCTAAGCTTTTAAGGTAAGCATTCGTTACTTGACAAAATTGCTGAGAAAACTGTAAAGCAGTTTGGAATAAACTAGCTATAGAGCAACATTTCACATAGTATATTCAGCTAAAGTCAAAATGGACACATAATTTAGGCATAAAATTACAATATTGTAAGCCAATTAGCAGAGCTTGGAGCATTTTACCTATCAGATCTATAGATAAGGGAAGAATTTATGAGAAAGAAAGAGATGGAGAGAATTATGGCATAAAATGAATACATTGATTCCATTAAATTAAAAGGTTTTTGCACAAACAAAACCAAATTCAGCCTATATCAGAAGAAAAGCAGGGAACTGGGGAAAATAACAGTAAGTTTATTGGATAAAAAGTCTATTGTAAAAAATATATAGCTGTTATTTTGTTAAATATGAGTCATTCTCTAATTGATAAATGGTCAAAGGATACTAGTAGGAAATTTCTGAAGAGGATATCAAATCTATCAATAGTCCCAAGAAAAAAAAATGCACTAAATCACTATTGATGAGAGAAATGCAAGACAAAACCACTCTGAGGTACCACTTCACATCTATCAGATAAGATCAGATGAAAGAAAATGATATTCATAAATGTTGGAGGGGGTATGGGAAAATAGGGACACATACATTGGTTGGTGGAGTTATGAACTGATTCAACCACTTTGGAGAACAATTTGGAGCTGTGTCCAAAGGGATATTAAATTGTGCATACCCTTTGATCCAGCAATACCACTACTAGGTCTGTATCCCAAAGAGATTAAAGAAAAAGGCAAAGGACCTAAAAACAAAAATATTAAAACAATTCTTTTGTGATGACAAAGTATTAGAAATTGAGGGGATTCCCATCAGTTGATGAGTGGCAGAATAAGTTTTGGTATGCTTTTGCTGGAATATTATTGTTATTAGAAATGAAGAGTGAAATAGTTTCAGAAAAACCTGATGTAAAGTTAAGTGAACAGAATGAGGAGAACATTGTATACAATAACAGTAAAATTGTAGTGATAATCAACAGTGAAAGACTTAGCTACTCTGATAAAGACAATGATCCAAGATAATTCCAAAGGACCATGACTAATTTAAAAATATGTTTTGCATGACTTCACATATATAATCAATATCACATTTCTTTCTTTCTCAGGAGAAAGGGCAGGAAGGGAGAGAGAAAACTTTGGAACTCAAAATTCTAATGATTTTATACTTTTATACTTAATTGGGAAATATTTTTAGAAAGTAGCAAACCTCAGGCAAGACAATATTTTCAGTTGTCTTAGTATCTATCCATTGTAATTAACTCTTTACTCTCTATATAACACTGGTGGGATAGTATATTTTGCAATGTCATACAGCCACTAATGCCCATAATAACTATCCCAATTACTGACTCATTATCTAGATGGGTTCCCTTATAAATTTTCTCTTTGTTCTGGGTTGAATTCCCTGGATCATTTCTTATTGATTGTGTTCCCTAGATGTACACCCAGATTGACATATATGCTGATGGTTAAAAACAATTAAAAAAAAATCTTTACATTAAAATTGGATATTTGAAATAAATGAACCTAAATAAACTTTTAGAAATAATCTTTCTCCATACCAGACGATCCTTTAAGGGAGCCCAAACTGATGAAATAAGTACCATCCTGGTTTCTGTAGTCTAGGTTTCAGCAACATAAACTTTGTCTCCATGTGCCTTGTACCTGATCAGATGATACATCCTTACTCTTAGATTCCTGGAGTTAGTTGACCTAAGTTCAAATTTGATCTCACACACTTACTAGCTGTGTGAACCTGGTCAAGTCATTTAAGTCAAGTCTATCTCAGTTCCTTTAACTTCAAGTATGGAGATCATACTAGCACCTGCCTCACAGGATTGTTGTGAGGATTAAATGAGATCATGTTTATAAAATGCTTAGCCTAGACTCTGGCCCATGGTAGGCATTTATCCCCTTATTCCTATCTTCCATAAATTCAATGGTGATTCTCATTCTCAATCTATTTATCGTGTCCTAACTTTTTTTGCTGATGCCCAGTTTTATATCTCCAACTACTTATTAGATATCTTGAACTGGATATCTCATTTCAAACTCAGATGTCCAAAACTGAAATCATTATCTTTCCATCAAAATACCCTCTTCTTCCTAATTACCATATTTCTTTCAAGGGTCCCATTATCCTTCTAGTCACCAAGACTCAAACCCCAGATGTTACCCTGGCCTCTTCATGTTCTTTCAGTTCCCATATCAAATCTGTTGCCTAGTCCTATCAATTCTACCTTTGACACATCTGTCTCTCATGCCTGTACCCTCTGTTCTCTGATGTTGTCACCATCCTAATGCAGGTCCACACCACTTTACATCTGGAGTTTTTGTTAAAGCTTCCTGGTTCATTTCCCTGCCTCAAGTCTCTTCTTACTCCAATCTACCTTTTTACTCAGCTATCAAACCAATCTTCCTAAATCATAGTTCTAAGTCCCTACCCCATTCAATAAAATTGAATGGTTCTCTATTCCCTAGAAGATGAATGAAAATTCTCTCTTTGGTGTTCAACACTTCATAACGTTTTACCCTCTTGTCTTTCCCCATCAAGTATTCTTTAATCTTCTATCACTGGCCTCCTTGCACAAGACACTCCATCTCTCAATTCCTGGTATATTTCCATGTTTCCCAAGTTTGAAATGTTCTCCTTCCTTATCTCAGTGTCTAGTTTTCCTGGTTTCCTTCAAGATATAGCTAAAATTTCACCTTTTGCAAATAAATTTTTGCTATCATTATTAATGTTAATGCATTTCCTCTGTGATTTTTCTCCCATCTCTCTCATGTGTACATAGCTGCTTGCATGTTGTCATTCCACTAGATAGTGAACTCCTTGAAATCAAGGATTGTCCTTTTGTGTTTCTTTGTAACATTAGTAATAACATAGTGATTGGCACATAGTAAATGGTTACTAAATAAATGGCACATAGTAAATGATTACTAAATTAATGAAATTAATTGATAAGTCCCTGAACTATATTGAAATCTTAAAAAGTGAAAGCCTTGAACCTTCTACACTTATACTTTAAATATATGAGATGTTCTCCAGCACAGCATTATCTCCTTCTGAAAAGTTTCCCTTTGGCATCTTATTTATGAGCAAATATGTAAATAGATGATTTCATCATCATCATCATCATCATCATATATATATATATATTTTGAAGTTTCTTTAGGAATGATTCTTGGAGAGGTCATTGTTCTCTTTTATATTTGCAATGTATCTATTTATATATAATGGTCAGTAGGTTATGGAACAACTGAATAATTATTTTAACTGAATAAAAATACAAATGTTAAAATTATTTTCTGCCAGAAAAGACAATGATCAATGTTGGAAGGGATGTGGGAAATCTGGGACACTAATACACTGTTGGTGGAGCTGTGAACTCATCCAACCTTTCTGGAGAGCAATTTGGAATTATGTCCAAAGGACAACAAAAATGTGCATACCCTTTAATCCAGCAATACCACTACTGGGTATATATCCTGAAGAGATGATGAAAAAGTGTAAAAAAGGGTAAAAACATCACCTGTACAAAGATATTCACAGCAGCCCTGTTTGTGGTGGCAAAGATTTGGAAATTAAGTGAATGTCCTTCAATTGGGGAATGGCTTAACAAACTGTGATATATGTATGTCATGGACCACTATTGTTCTATTAAAAACCAGGAGGGATGGAAATTCAGGGAAGCCTGGAAGGATTTCTATGAACTGATGCTGAGTGAGATGAGTAGAACCAGAAAAACATTGTACACCCTAAAAGCAACATGGGGGTGATGATCAACCTTGATGGACTTGCTCATTTCATCAGTGCAACAACTAGGGACAATTTTGGGCTATCTGCAATGGAGAATACCATCTGTAGCCAGAGAAAGAATTGTGGAGTTTGAACAAAGACCAAAGACTATTATCTTCAATTTGGAAAAAAAACCTGTTATCTTATTATGTAATTTTGCTATCTCTTAACCATTTTTCTTCCTTAAGGATATGATTTCTCTCTCATCATATTCAACTGAGATCAATGTATACCATGGAAACAATGTAAAGACTAACAAAATGCCTTCTGTGGGGGGTGGGGGAGGGAAGCAAGAATGGGGGAAAAATTGTAAAGTTCAAAATAAATAGTCTTTCTAAAAATTATTTTCTATAGGTTAACTGAAAGCATTGTTGGGAGAATAGTAGTAGTAGCAAATGGGGTGACCATTAGGATATGCCTTTCTTTCTGTTCACATATGGTTATGATTTCATCTGCCAGATCTCTATGTTTTGAGAGTTTTTCATTCCACATAAACTGAAGGTTATAAATTTTCAGAAAGGAAATAAATCAAAATATTATTCTTAAATTTGTGAGGGTCATTATTAAACTCAGGCAGCAGTGGGCAATATTTTTGTTTTAGACAATGCTTGGATTCCAATACAGATTGAATTTTCAAACATGTTTTCAAGTTTATATTTGTTATTTGGGGTTTTGTTCCTAGATACTTAATGACACTCAAACTTTTCTGAACACTTCTAGTGAGTCATCTAATTTTATCATTCTAGGTATTTTGTGGGTACTATTTTTTCAAAATCTGCATTGTCACAATGCACAATTTTCTTGTAATATCTGTATTAATTGGCATGTTCAGGGTGGATATGGATAATATTTCTTTATTTTTTGTAGCAATCATTTATTCTTTTTTTGAGTTTTTTTGCAAGGCAAATGGGTTTAAGTGACTTGCCCAAGGCCACTCAGCTAGGTAATTACCAAGTGTCTGAGGCCAGATTTGAACTTAGGTACTCCTGACTCTAGGGCTGGTTCTCTATCCACTGCACCAGCTAGCCTCCCCAATCATTTATTCTTATATTAATATCTAGTTTACCTTCATTTTTTATAAATAAATTAGAATGCTGATTATTTGCTTCTCTCTTTTTTCTTGTTATCCTGTTTATATCTTGTTTGTCCATAGTTATTTGCTAACTCAAATCAATTCAGTTCTTTACATTTTATAAAGAGTTCTTCTACCAATAATTGCAAACTTGAGAAGTGTCATTTTATAGAAAAGCAAGAGAGAATGAAACCAAGTAGAATATAAGCTCCTTGAAGGCAGAGACCATTTAGCTTTTTCTTTGAATTTCCAGTATTCAACAGACATCTTATACTTGATAAGTTTATTAGAACATGGTTGTAGAGTTGCCTTAAATTGGATGACTCTATTGCTAAGAAGAGACAGAACTATGGCTGGTGCCCACATTCAATGAACATTTATTTGCCTTCAGCACATGGCAGTCACAGAGAAGAAGGAGCCTGAAATCTCCAAATTACATCAAAAATTGCTGAATGCTAGTTCCTTTAAGTAATTGGGTCATCCGTTTAAACTACTATTAAGACATTTTTCTCTCCTGAAAGGAATGCAGGCTGAAATGCAAGAACCAGGTAATTTGCAAAAAGCAAATTATACTAGATTTATTCAGTGAATGATAAAAAACATGTGTATGACTGTGACAAATTTTATGGAAAGCATTTCTGACATTCCTTAGCCTTGTTAGCATGTTAATATCTGGTAAACTCTCAGAACCTTGAACTCTTAAATTGCTTTAAGGCACAAGCTGCATAAGATGCCTCGATGCCTTAATATCTTTATACAGAATCCAATCCTTTCACCTTGTAAAAGTTCATGTTCTTACTCCCTCCTTGCCCCATCTAACCACCCACTCAAGAGTAAAAATGAGGGTCTAAATAGGTAGCTGGCAACCAGAAAAGTGAAAATTGTCACAAAGTAATTACCTCTCGTATTCTGTTGCTATTTTCCAAAGCAGAACATGGATTCCTTCAAAATGTATCACTTTTTCCCAAAACAGTAAAAGGCATTATTCCACTTCATCAATTTTATAACCTAAACAGCAGCAAAATTTCATCCTGAAACAGTCAAACTGCATGAATACAAAGAGACTCTTAGGAACAAATGTTTATAATCACATACATGTGTATTTTTAGAATTGTCCTCATTCATCACAAACAATTGGAAAGTCTTTACTGAAATTGGGCATAACATTTCTTTTCCCCCTAACAAAAACTTCTAAAGGAAACAAGTGTGGAGGAAACGGCTGTAAAGTTGCAATCAAAAAACCTGTTTTCAAATCTGAGCTCTGTAGTAGACTAGCTTTGCAATTGGATGGGTTACTTAGGTTTCCCAATTTCCTCATCAGTATAATAGAGATTATTATTGTTGTTCTACCTAGAGAAAACATGATATAATGGATAGAGAACCAACCTTGGGATCAGGAAGACTAGGGTTTCAGTCTCACTTCCAATAGATGTTAGCTATGTGATCCTGGGGGAAATCACTTCAAACAAACTCTAAAGATAAATATTGAAGACAAAGAGCATTTATTTATTAAACACCTACTATGTACCATATATTAGACAAAGTACTAGGGATGTGAAGACCCAAAGCTCCTTGCTCAAGGAATTCATATTCTCATGAAGGAGATTAACATGTGAATAACTAGGTATGTGCAAGATATATACAGAGCAAATAGAAAGTAATCTAAGAGGGGAACGTACCAGAAGTTCATTGGAAGTGGAATTTGAGCTGTGTCTTGAAGGAAGGCAAAAAATGAAAAAGGAGAGCATTCTCAGTATGGCAAACAATGAGCTATAAAAACAAGAGATGATGTACCACATGGAAGAAACAAGTAGTCCAGTGCAGTTGGATCACAGAGATCATGGAGAGGAATAAAATGTCAGAAAACTAGAGAAATAGGAAAGGTTCAGTTTATGAAGAGCTTTCAATGCCACAGGATATTATATTTCATCTTGGAGGTAATAGGGGGTCATTGTAGTTTATTGTAGTTTATTGAGTAGAAGAGAAAATAATTAGATCTATTATTTAAGAAATTAGTATATGAGTAAAAGGTGGATTAGAGTAGAGAAAGAAATGAAGGATGTAGAATATTATATTATATATACAATAATATACTAAACTGCATTATGATATTACATATATGATATATGTTATTATATGATATTACTCTAGGTGAAAGGAACTAGTGTCCTGCTGTGGCTATATGAGAGACATTGTGAATATAGAAATGACAAGATTTGGCAAGGGATTGTACACTAGATTAGTGAGAATAAGGAGTCAAAGATGACATTGAGACTGTGAGTCTAGGTAATTTGGAGAATCGTGATACCTTTACCAATATGAGGAAAATTGGGAAAAGGAGAAGATTTTATTTTTTTTTTGGTAGGAGGGATTTATTTTTTTGGTTTTTGCAAAACAATGGGGTTGTGACTTGCCCAAGGTCACACAGCTAAGCATTAAGTTTTCAAGGCCACATTTGAACTCAGGTCCTACTGACTCCAGGGTCAGTACTCCATCCACTTCAACAACTAACTGCCCCAAAGGAAAAGATTATAAAGGGAAAAAATAATGTTTTCTTTTGGACATGTTAAATTTGAGATGCCTGTGGCATATATAATTAGGTATAACCAAAAGAACCAGGAGTTGCAGAGAATGTGCTATCCTGCATTTATTTAAGTTCCTTAACTTAGGGTTCTTTAAATCAATGACATTGCATTTGCCTACTTTATAGAATTATTATGAAGAAAGCACTTAATAAATTTTGATGTGGCCTATAAATGTATCCAGTGTTGAGTCATTTTTTTTTTAAGATGGAACATTAGCACTTAATAAAAAACAAAGGACTTGTTAATGCTCATTTCATTTGGCTTCCATAGCTTAGGCAATATGGCATATTCGAAGGAATACTAAATTCCTTCTAATTTTTGAATTCATTGTGGAATCAGAAAATGTGAATTTTAGCCTGATGCTCACCATGTGGTCTTGGATAACTCATTTAGCTTTGGGGGGCTTTGATGTCCTCATTAACATAAGAGAAGGTTTCATGATCTCTAAGGCATCTCTAGCTGTAACATCTAGCCATTCTTTGTCTAAAACTGACAATATTGAATGGTAAATGAGATATGGAGCCCTTATAAACCTCAAATTCATTCCATTAATTCGTTCCCTGGGGGAACAAAGGTATGTTAAAAAAGCTGAGTATAAACGTTACAGAATTTGAATACATATGACATAGATCAAAAAAAGATACTTCAACCACCTCTTTTAAGTTGGTCAGGTTTATCTGATCTAACCTGATTTTTAAGGGAATGAAAGAATAGTTCTTTTTTTTCCTTTCTCCCTTCTTAATTTATTACTCAGACCTGTATTTCATCAGCATTTAAAAGAAAGAAGAGACATGCTATGTCAGGTTATTTTGAATTGTTCATGTGATGGACAGTGAACTTTCTTAGATTGCACTCATCTACTTCTACTGTTCAGAGAAGCAGTATGTTTCTAACTGATACACTCAGTATGGTCCTTTTTGGTCACAAGACTACTTTGAGGCATAAACAACTATCTCATTGTGAAGAATTCTGAAAAAAACACACACACATATGCACACATACTTTAAGATTTATGTGATAATCTTATAGGTATTATTTCAGCTCTAAATGTCTCAATTAAAATCTAATTCCTTGGAATTTTAGATCTGGTTGAGAGCAAGGAGAAGAGATGTTGAAATGTGAGCATCATTATCATTTTGGAATATTTATGTGCAAGCTCTGTGGATAGAAAATTTTAGGAATGAGATGCAGTGGAAACATCACTGAATCTGAATAATCAGAGGAGCTAGTTTCAAACCCTACTTTTGAAACTTGATAAATGTGTGCCCTT
The DNA here is from genome assembly GCF_037893015.1 of Macrotis lagotis. NCBI lineage: Eukaryota > Metazoa > Chordata > Mammalia > Peramelemorphia > Peramelidae > Macrotis > Macrotis lagotis. The sequence goes on along the minus strand of NC_133666.1, from coordinate 546,204,758 downwards.
GAACATGTCACTTGAAATCCTTGAGTCTTAGTTTCCTTATCCGCAAAAATAAAGGAGTTAGATGAGATGACCTGTAGGGTGCCTCTGTCATCTAATCCCATAATCCTATATGTAAATCTTCTTTCAAGGAATTCATTGTCTAGTAGTAAGACAGGGTAGTCACAAAAATAGTTTTATTATTGATCTAAAATATGATCTCTCCATATCTATCCACTACCCAGAACTCAGGCAAGCATGCCTTCATGAAATTAATGTACAATACTGAACTTTGTTCAGTTCAATACTGAATTTTTTCCAGGCAATCAAATTTTGATATAATTTTCCATAAATCATTTTTTCCTGATGATATCAAAGACCTTGGTCAGTTCTACAAATGTTGTAAACAGACCTCTGTTCTATTCCTGGTATTTTTACTGGAGTTGTTGAGCAGCAGGCATCATTTTGACCATTCCTTGACCTTTTCTGAAGCCACACTGGCTCTCAGGGTGCTGACCATCTTCCAGGTGAAGGATCAGCCTATTGAGATGAACTCTGACAAGAATCTTCCCAGAAATTACTAAAAGAAAAATATCCCTGTGATTGTCACAGGACAATATATTCCCTTTATCACAAAGCTATCCTTGAATTCTTGGAGGAAAATTTTAGTCAACTTTTGGATGAACAATGGACCTCCCTCACCTAGTAGATCTTAGCTGGAATAGAATCAGCACCAGGTGCTTTGTCATTTAAAACGAGCCTAATAACATTCAAAACTTCTTCAGGTAGAACACCAGTTAGGGACTAATTACCTTCAACTTATGGTAAGCAATCAATGATTTCTGCATTGTTTGTTGACAGTCTATTAAGAACATTGTGGAAGTGGCAACTCATCACTATAGGATCATGCCCCTATCATTAATCAATGTGGATCCAATCACCACTGAGTAGTTGAGATGCACTATATATCTTTGGCCCATAAATAACCTTTAGGGCATCATAAAAATACTTTTGGTTTGTTACTGTCTGAATAAAAATTGAATTTCACCTGCCTTTTTACTGAGCCAAGAGTCTTGCATCTCTCTAAGCTTCACTTGGACTTTACTTTTGATGGAATTAAATGCTGCCTTCTTTGAAATAGATTAACTATCCTTTTGGCAAACCTTGTGGAGTTCTCGTTTTTCAATAGGCAGCTTCTGTATTTCTCCATCATTTTCATCAAATCAGTCTTGATGTTTGTGAGTATTCTGACCCAGATAGGCAAGTGCAGGGCCATATACCAGATCTCTGAAAGCTGTCCACTCTTTCTGCTCCACTATTGCCAACAGTTTTCCCTCCAAATCAGCCACAAACTGTTCCCCCTCAGAGAGATACTCTAATCTCTTCACATTAATTCTTCCAGTATTCCTTTTGCCTTGGGATCACCACTTTGAATGCATATGAATATTTAGCTTGGAAAGGATGAATCTGTGATCAGTCCAACACTTTGCATCACATAATGCCTTTGTCACTCTCACATTCTGTCTTTTACAATCACATAATCTATTAGATGTCAATGTTTGCTACAAGGGTATATCCAGGAAGTTTTATTGTGTTTAGGTAAAGAAGAGTGTTTTTGATGAGAAAGTCATGAGATGCCTGCGTCTTCAGTAGTAGGTGACCATTGCTGTTGCTGTTTCCATTTCCATTCCTCCCAATGATTCCCTGTCATGTCTGGTAGTCTGAGCCTGTTCTAGCATTAAAGTCATCCAGACTTTAGTACTTCTTTTAGTACACTGATGATAAAAATCTCCAGGTCTTCATAAATTTTTTCTTTGACTTCAGTGAGAGTTCATCATGGTGGGGGCATAGGCATTGATGATGGTGGCATGGCATTTTCCTGGAAGTGGAAAGGTCATTGTCACTTCTATTGGTAGACATTAAAAAATGTCGACTAGATTAGTTTTGATTGCAAAACCTACCCCAACTTCATGACACTCCTCTTCACTGCAACCATTCCAGAAAAATGTATATCCAGCTCTGACTTAGGTAAGCTGGCCTTCATTTGCCAGCCTTGTTTCACTCAGGGCTGATATTTGGATGTGATACCTGCTGAGTTCTCTTGCAACAGAGCTGTTTGTCTTTCAGATCTATTGGATCTTGTGTTGTCTATGAGTATGCACATGTTTCATGCAGCAATGGTGAGTGGAATCTTCTTTGATGAAGTTTTTGTAGATTTTTTTGTTTCAACCTTATCATGGGATCCAGGTCAGGGTTAGATAAGCAGACAATTTTTTAGGACACCTTTTTTAGTCCCTTCTTCACATCAGGAAGTGAGCAGTTCGATCCTTAAAAGGGCAGCTTGGTCACACAGGAAGCTTCCCGAAATCCATTACTGCTTTCAGTGGAGAAACAACCCTATGGCCTGGACCTGTGGACTTTGAGGTATGGTAAAGTGGTATGGGTTCTTTTGATGTGTGCATAAACTGGATTTAAGCAAGGTAGAGTTGCATGATATTATTGGCCTCACTCTCTCTTCCAAAGTCATCATGGTCCAATGGCAAGACAGAGTCAAGACAACTGGTGATGACTCTAGATGCAGTAGATGACCTTCTTAGACCATTGGAACAAAGTGTTCATCTCCTCCCATTCCACCAGTGGAGGACTTCACATGCTTGGGGTAGATACCCCCCACAATTTACCGATGAGTTTGAAACTCCCTTGGTTACCCTCAACCTGGTTTAACTCATCTGCTGAAATGGTTTATTGGTCTTGGAGCCACAGCTGAGAGTTAGATGGCTTAAAGCAGCCCTCACACCAGAGATATTAGTCTTCCTTGAACATATCTTACACCCTAATGGTCTCAAAATTTTCCTCTCACCAATGGAGTGAAACAAGATTGTGTACTTGCTACCATACTTTTTAGCATGCTGTTTTAAGTCATGTTATCAAATGCCTTCACTGAGGATGAATATGGCCACAAGGTCAACTATGGCAATCATGGCAAATTCTTCAACTTGAAAAGGAAACAAGCCAAGACCAAAGTAGAGGAAGAGTTAGTGCATAATTTACTGTTTTCTGGTGCTTGTATGTTCAATACTCAGCCTCTAAAGCTGAGTTGCATCAAAGTATAGATTGGTTTTCTGCTGCTTGTGCTAATTTTGGTCTAACAATTAACATCAAGAAAACAGGTGCTCCATCAGCCAGCACCACACCATCCATATGTGGAACCATGAATTACAGCAAATGGAGAAATTTTGAATATTGTGGACAAGTTGACTTACCTTGGAGGTGTCCTTTTTAGGGAGGTACATATTGAAAATGAGGTTGACACAGTATTTGAAGGCTTTAAAAAGTGTGGGAGAGAAGAGGTATTAGATTGAGTACCAAATCGAAGGTCTACAGAGCCATTGTGCTAACCACATTGCTGCATGCCTGTGAAACTTGGACAATCTACAAGTGCTATGTCAGGAAACTGAATTGCTTCCATTTAAATTGTCTTAGGAAGATTCTGAAGATCACCTGGCAGAAGAAGATACTAGACACTGAGGTCCTTTCTCGAGTTAAACTGCCAAGTATTCAAATTTTACTTCAAAGAGTGCAACTATGATGGACTGGACATGGTGTTGGAATGCTAGACATATGCTTGCCAAAAAGACTTTTTAAGAAGGACAGGGAAAGCACTCACAAAGGTGTTAGAAGAAGTGATATCTGACACTCTGAAGGTCTCTTAAGAACTTTAGAATTGATTGAACAACATGGGGGATACTAGCACAGGACTACCCAGTATGGTATGCTTTCATCAGTGAGGGTGCTGCACTCTATAGGGAAGGCAGAATTGAAGCAACTCAAAGGAAATGTCACATGCATAAGTTTAGAGTAAGATCCCTGGGTATGGACTATTTGTGTCAGACCCCTGGTGGAGCATTCCTAGCTCATATTGGTCTGATGCACCACAGTTGGACACTGTAATTTGTCTCAAACATAGTGATGTCATTTTGGTCTTCTTCAATAAAAGGACAAGATCCTACCAACCAAATATTCAAATGGATGAATATTGAAAAACTTATGATATGTAAATAGAAAAATAAAATAAAATATGAATCAAAAATATGATCTGTGTAGTGCAGAGCTTAAAATATAAAGGAGACATGAGGAAGAGGAGTTGGAACTTGGCCATCTGGCTTTAGGGAGCATATTTATTCAACATTGAATCTACAAGCATTGATTAACTGTCAACTATATGTAAGACATGCTGCTACTAAAATAACTGAAACAGGATCCTATTTTCAAGGTGTTTACAATTTAGTAAATTTGTGGAAATGGGATTTAACTTTTCACAATTCCCCTTCCCCAACCATATCTTTCAGGACCATATTATTTAAATTCATGGGTATTCTAAGACTAGCTCATAGTAACTCTAAAGAGCTGATTATTAAATTTTCAGTGTGAATATTTACACCTTACCTTTACACATTCTTAGAGGTAATATGGTATAAACACAGAGAAGTGCCCTCAAAGCCAAGAAGACTAACATTCCCATATTTGCCCATTTTGACTGGATGATCCTGGGTAAGTTACTTAACTTTTCAAAATCTAAGATTCAGTTTCAGAGAAGTACCCATATTCTTAGAGGGAATTTGCTCACCTACATCACTGAAATCTACACCATATTGTGACTTAAATAATGCATACTTCACATTACTCAGTCCACAAACATGTACTAATTTATATTATTCTTAGATGGCTCACTGTCTACTTCCTTGGCTCTTCTTCCTCTTTATGAGTTTTATACATATGTGTGTGTGTCTGTCTTTATTTTAAAGTGTAATACTATGTATGTTAATTTTTATTTAGTTGCCTGGAAAAGTTCACTAGAGTTGTACATTGATTTCATGATGGCATGCTTGCCTGGGTTCTGGGTAATGGATGATGCTCTCATGTTTTCCCAGACAGCAATGGAGTGAATCAATGTATGATTCCATACTTTTTAGCATGATGTTTTCAGTCATATTGCCCAATACCTTCAATGAGAATGAACACAAACAGTATCAAAGTTAGTTGCATCACTGATGGTACTCTTTAAAACTTGAAAAAACTACAAACCAAGCTAAAAGTGGAGAGAGTATTGATACATAGACACTAAAAGAGACAAAGAAAGGCTCTACTGCATTGTGAGTTATCTCTAGTATATATTTGAAAAGATATGATTTACACATGTACAATTCTTTAAAAGTCGCACAGCTGTAGAGGAATTTAGAAATAGTTCAGTAAAGGTAAAACCTATAATGATGGATCCATGGGTCCATCAAAGCATAAATACTTATATACTCGGAAGATAATATTTATATCCACATAGTTATGCATAGTCAAAAGCATTTGAGGCATAATGATCTGCACACAGTAGATACTCAATAAAGATTTGTTGATAAAATGGTATTTAGCAATGTCATGCTCTTCCTGATGCTGCCCTCTGGCAGAAAGTTCCAATGACCCTTCCCTTTGCCACTCTTTAGATGCTTGAAGATAGCTATCTTGTATTCCTTGAGTCTTCTCAGATTGAATCTGCAACTCCATTTTAGATGTTTTGGGATGATAAAGTAATAGAAAGATGGAATTAAGAAAATAATAAAATAGAAATTTAATTAAATTAATTGTATTTAATATACAGTATATATAATTTAATTAAAATTAAATAAAATTAAAGTTTCAAAAAAGTTAAAAACCTTGAGACATGAGGTACTTAACCCTTCTTAAAATCTTTATAGTTAAACTCAGAAAAGAAATAGTATGCAAAATAACTATTAAGCTTTTTTTTGAGTTGTTTTTTGTTTCCTGCCCCCCCCCCCCAATGAATTTGGCTCTGAGGATCTTAAATGACATTAATGACTAAATCCTGATACTTGGCACAGTGAATCCTAATTGTACAGTTGCTGATTTCTGACTCACTCCTCTATAGCTTGGTTCTACATTTTCAGATTCATTGCAAAGCCTTAAGGAGATGGGAGGAAAGACAGCAGGGCCCACCTTCACCCACCGGATAGTAAAACTTAGTCATGCAGCTTAAAATAAAATAAGCAAGAAGCAGATGGTAAAAAGGACAAAATGTGGTTTATTTAATCTTCCCATGTTTGTTAGGAAGACATTGTCTTCTCAGCTCCAGAAAATGAAATAACAATAAAGCTTCTCTTTCTTAGGTACAGGGATCATTCTTTCTGCACCCTACCATTGAACATAAATTTTGGATGAAATGAGATTTCAATAAATTTCATTTTCTTCTCAATGATATATCAATCTTGAAACTAGAAATTGAGGCACTTCCCTGATTTAAGTAGTGAATGAGAAGAGTTCAATTTGATAAGCATGTTCTGGATCAAATGGCCTTACCAACAACAATGATACTTACTGAACTTCTAAAGACACCTTCTCTGATTCCTAAGTCCCAGGCCAAAAAAAAAAAAGGCAGCACTCAATTGTTCCCTCACCCCCCCCCCCCCAAAAAAAACCAACCCAAACTATTCAGTACTTGTCATTATGGAAAGGAAAATCTTTACATTGGATCCAGGAAATTTTTTAATAATGTGGGTTTTTTTTTAAGAGCAAATGGTAGTTTTAGGGAGACATTACCCTAAATGACTTCAGGTTCTCTGGGTTGGCAATTTGACATAGAAATCTGGAAAAATCTGGGGTAGGCACTCTTTGTGCTCAATTTTCTCTCCTCATGTCATATGTTCATTTAATTAGGATGAATTAAATGTTTTAAATTTCATGGTTCAAGAATGATACTGTCTGTTTCTACAGGGAGAGAATCACAGAGATGTTTACTCATTGCTGCTCCTCTATACATCCAAGGAGAAGAAATGAAATGAGAAAAAGGATTCAATGGAGAAAAGAGAATGTAGAGAAGAATATGGAGAGAATTTGAAAAAAAAGTAGAGTTAGGTAAATTTCTTTAACTCCTATTCTGTTTAGTGATAGAAATTAAGTTATTTATATATATGCATATTCATATGCATATACATATATTTTTTTATTTCTTTAGGAATTCATACCACAAGGGAGGGCTTGAAAAAAGTAAGAATGACATACTGGGAATTTTACTACCAATTACTCTAATGTTTTATTATTTTCCATACTTCATATAAAAGTGAAATGGAAAGAAGTGGGAGGGGAAAACTGAAATTTCTCTCAAAAAATATCAAAGAAAAGATACTGCTTGTTCCCCAAATTCTAATATTTTGAGGTAAGTTCACATGAGAAAAGGAATGAAAGAGTGCGATCAAATACTCCCTTTCTATACCTTTCATAAAATTATTTAAGAAGAATTTATTAAGCCCAATTTATGTGTTAGGTGAGGAGAGTAGAAAGATGAAAATGAAACAGTACTCATTATCAAGGAGCTTACATTTTGTTTGAAGACAGCAAGGATATGAACAGATACATATAGCTTATATACATGTAAAGATGGTGATCATTCTTACTCCTCCACTCTGCTTACTGCCTTCCTGGTCTTCTTTAAACTACTTTAACTAAAATCCTATCTTTTTTCTAGGAAGTCTTCCTCAACCTTTTTTTTATTCTGTTTTTCTTCTTCAATAATTTTCTATTTATCATATATGTTGTTGACTTCATATATATATATGTGTATATATATACATATATATATATATATATATATATATGTATATAATCTCCTTCATTAGATTGTAAGCTGCTTGAGGGAAGGGGCCATCTTCTATCTCTTTTTGAATTTCCAGGACTTAGCATAATATCTGGAACTTCATAGCAGGTACTTCATAAATCCTGATTGATTAGTTCATCATCATATATTACTCTTATCTGGTTATCAAAAAAGACCCAAAATCACAGAATTTTAAATGATTCAGTGGATAGAACACAAGCCCTAGAGTCAGGAGCATCTAAGTTCAAATTTGACTTCTGATGCTTATTAGCTGTATGACCCTGGGCAAGTCACTTAACCTTAATTGTCTCCAAATTTTAAAAAAAATGACAGAATTTTAAAGCTAGAAAGGAAAAAAAATCATGATTTTCAGCCTCTTCAGGTAATAGATGAGATGCAAAGAGATTAAATAAATTGTCTAAAGTCATATAGCTGGCTAAGTAGCAGAGCACAGGTGTCCTGACACCTAGTAAAATGCTTTTAGTGGTAGCATTGTGGTATATGTGGAAAGCATTAGATGAGGTGAGGATAGGTATGGGTTCAAAACAAAATTTTGACTCTTACTATCTGGGTAGCCACCTCTCTGGCTCTGAGTTTTTGCATTTATAAACTGTTCAAACTGGACTAGACTGCTAAATGTCCCCTTCAATTCTAAATTTACTCTCTCTTGTTTTTACATTTCTAGATCTGAAAAGGTTGTTAAACTGCCTAATTTTACAAATTTGAGAGGTAACAGCAATAATTTATGAAGTCAGGAATCTCAAGTCTATCTTCTCTTAGAAAGTATGAGCTAGAGAAAGTATAGTTGTAAATGATGTTGTAATTGATGCTTCAGAGGTCTCTTCTTCTGTAGGGAAACCTGAGTTTAAATTTGGCCTCAGACATCTTAACTGTCATCTGCCTCAGTTTACTTAGCTATAAAATGGGCACAAAAATGGCACCTGTCTTTCAGGGTTGTTGAGAGGATCATTAGAATCATCATTAGACATTAGACAGTAGAATCATCACATTCTTCATAGCACAATGCTTACCATGCAGTAGGTGCTAAATAGAAGCTTTTCTCTTCCTCTCTTAGAGTTGACGTGTCTAATAAAATGTTTCTAAAGTTGTTTTAAGCCTTTCCCTTATATAGGTTTTAGGATCAAGATTTCATGAGTGAAAGCTGGCATTATACTAAAAGAATTGTTTGGAGGTCCTGATTGATGAAAGCATTTACCCTGGGTCATAAATTCAATGTATTTGTGTCAGAGGTAGGTCTCAAACTCAGAATTTCCTGACAGAGGTTGGTACTGTCCACTGTTATACTACCTCTCATGTAGCCCATCATCTAAGTTAAGTCATTTTTCAGTTGTGCCCAACTCTTTATGACCCCGTTTGGGATTTTCTTCTACTGAAGTGGCTTTCCATTTTCTCCTCCAGTTCCTCATAGATGAAGAAACTGAGGCAAAGAGGATCAAGTGTTTTACTCAGTGTCACATACAGATTCTAAATATCTGTGACCGAATTTGAAATCAGAAAGGTACCTTTTCGATTCCCAGCTTGGCACTCTATCCACTATGTCATTAAAACTGCCCCAATCAGTCACATAATAAGCATTTAATAAGTGCTGGTTGATTTTGAGTTCTGGAGTATATGTAGTAAGACTGGAGAATAAAGTAATAGTGACCTTTGGGTACTGTACAGGGATACATTTAGTGATATTTTTGTGTTGACTTTCTTTTAGCCTGGCAGAAGTTGTAGATGACTCCTAGCCTTCCTGACACCAACCTCCAGCTGGAGGGAGTGGGGCACTTCTTAAACTCCTCCGTGTATCCAAACATAAATTAAATTTCCTGACTTGAAGATCAGAGGATTTCTTTGTGCTTAGTTTCTTTGCAAGTCACAACTTTTCTTAAACTTATCTGTAAAAAAAGGAGGTTGAGCTGCCTACCCCAGGAATTCTAGGAATTCCCTTAAGATATATGGAGCTCAGTTCAGATGGCACCTGCTACATAAGACCCTATATTCTCCATTATTAGCACTTTCCTCCATTTTGAAATTATTTTAAATTTGTTTACTTATGAATATCTAATATATCCTCAGTACATTAAAATTTTCTCTTTTAGTTCATCTGAAATATCAATAAATAAATAAATATTTGTCCAATCAAAAGTTCTTTCCAGATTTAGGCATAATGTCTTCCTTCCTTCCTCCCTTTCTTCCCTCCTCCCCTTCCTCCTTTCCTTTCTTCTTTCCCTTTTCCCTATCTCCCTTTTTTCCTCTCTCTCCTTTCCTCTATTCCTCCCCACTCCCCCATGTAGAGGGTTTTGCACAGTGCTCTAAACCAGGCAGATTAAATGCCTGTTTAGGAAAAGTAAGAAAGCAATGCAGGTAGATAGGCAGGCAGGAAAGCAGGAAGGAAGGAAGGAAGGAAGGAAGGAAGGAAGGAAGGAAGGGAGAAAAGGAGGAAGGAGGGAAGAAGGAAGTGATGCAGATGAACTATGGGCAAAGAGAAATCATATATAAATTGTAATTTTTACTGTATTGTTAAAGTGTTTACCTTTTTTGGCTTTTTATATCCTTGTGAATTCTAAACCATTTTGAATGGCCTTGGCTACATGCTTACCTGTGGGCCCTAATTACTCTGGAGGTCAATGTCACTTCAAACCCGGTAGAAGACTCTCCTATAGTAACCCTTTCAAGAGAAGATGTTGAACACTCCCAAAATGCTGCCCCTTCCATTGATCCTGGAGGAGCCTTTATGGAGAGTCTGGCCCATTACAATAGAAACCAGTAATAGGGAAATATACTTATTAAGGAATTTTTTTTAATTCATATATCCCTAGGTTAAAAACCCTTGTTAAAAAATGTTATTCCAAAATGTCTTATGTTAGAGACTTGTCCAATGGCATCAGGGATTTCTGCAGTTTGGACACTTTCTCTCTCTCTCTCTCTCTCTCTCTCTCTCTCTCTCTCTCTCTCTCTCTCTCCCTCTGTGTGTGTGTGTGTGTGTGTGTGTGTGTGTGCGCACGTACCTCTTTCTCTCTTTCTGATCGGTGCTTTGAATTAATGTCGAGTTAATAAAAATGTTCCTGGCAGATATATTTAAAATGAAGCACAGTAGTAATTTTTTTCTAAAAAGTAAGCTCCAAAAGCAAATACCATTTTGTTTCTGTACTACTAGTACCTATTACAGTGCCATGTAGTAGGTCCTTAATAAATGTTTGTTGAATTACAAATGATCTTTGATTTGGGGATAAAGGTGGTAAATGAAGGAAAGGTAAAACAATGCTAAAGGAAAATATTAGTAAAAAGGGATTCCCCAGAGAATCAGTGGCATTTTTGAGATATAAGATCTGCCAGGTCGTAGGATAGTAATCCTATATGTAAGAAGAGACCTCTGTATTCTTCATTATTAGCACCTTCATTAGCACTTCCTCTATCTAGCCCAACCCCCTCACTTTTTCAGATAAGGAAACTAAGTCCAACTGAGATTAACACTAGAAAAAACAGGCATGTCAATTAACACAAACATTTATTTCTTCCTTTGAGATATTTTAAATGACTTGTCAAGATCATTTAGGTAGTAAAAAATGAGAGACAACTATATGACCTGGGTAGGTCACTTGCCCCCTCTAAGATTCATTTTCCTTCTCTGTAAAAATAAGGAAAATTATTAACCCCTAATTCATAGAGTATTTTTAAGGTTCTAAAGAGAAAACATATGTAAAGTGCTTTGCAAACCTTAAAGCACCATATTAATGCTAACTATGGTAATGGTGGTGGTGATAATGATGATGATGATGATGATGATGATGATAATGACCCCAGATCCCTTAGCTTCAGAACATGGGTGCTTTTACTGGACTGAACTATGACCCAATACTAACAATTTTAGAAAGATCACAGATATTTACCAAAAAATGCTAGTATACATAGTTTTTAATCTTTATGCCCTTGGATTGTTTGTTTAGAAACCCCTACCCCTAAATAGATTTCCTTTAAGTGAAAGAATGTTTTCATTTTATCTTTCTTAAAGAAGAAACAAGAAGTTGGGATTGTTGGGCACCAGTAAGAAGCATTTTTTTATTTTGTCTTGTTTTGTTTTGTTTTTAGTCCCAACCTGAGAAGATGCTCAGTAATGTTGTGCTTTCCTTCTTCAGCTCCCACCCCCATCCAATGTAGGCGCATCCGATAGCAAATGTGATGTCTGATTAGTTGAAGTATTTAGTACGCTAATGTTCACTGTCCACAGCAGGAGGCTTACACAGCTTGGCTGATGAGAAATGAACTGCCTAAAGCTATCTTTTAATGGCAACTAATTTCCCATATTTGATACTCAGCTTAGCTAACTGATATCCAGCTCATCTGTGACAAGACATTCCTGTTTCTTCCTGAAAATCCTCTCATCTAGGAAGTAAAACAGGATGTTACTACCTATCACATATCTTTGAGTGTGTCATAATTATTCTGAGTTACATGGTGATATAGGGAAGTTAGAGGTCTAGGAATAAAAATATTTAGAAATCTGGTCTTACATATTTACCTCCATCAGCTGTCATAGCTTCTCCTAAAGAAGCTAGTGATGACAGGCATTTGCTTGTAAAATTCGCAAAGAATAAATAAAATATACTTTAATAGATAATCTAAATTTCGTGTCCCTTATCAATAATCTATATCTATATCTATCTATCTATCTATTATGTATGGGGAGGTGGGAAAGGGGATTGAAGGGGAGAAATAAACAATAATTTTATTTTTAAATTTTATTTTTTATGAACAAAGATCTATTATAATCTATATCTATATCTATCTATCTATCTATTATGTATGGGGAGATGGGAAAGGGGATTGAAGGGGAGAAATAAACAATAATTTTATTTTTAAATTTTATTTTTTATGAATAAAGATCTATTTTCTCTACCTCTCACTTTTTCCCATTTTCTAATTGAAAAAAAATTAAAAGGAAAATTAAAACTTCTGTAACAAATATTCATAATCAAGCAAAATAAATTTCCATGTTGGCTACTTCCAAAAAAAATCATCTGTCTCAATGTGCAATCTGAGTCCTTTGTCAGAATTTCTGTCAAGAGTTGAGTGGCATGTTTCTTCATAGATCTTTTGCTTCTCTTTAGTCACTGGGCTGTTCTGAATGCTTAAATCTTTCAGGGTTTTTTTTGCCCATACAGGCAAACCATTATAAAATGGTGCTGTTGGATAAAATTTTCTTCTCACTGTTCATTTGATTTTTGCCAACAGCTCATACTAATCTTAAAGGGGAAACTTTGTCCTAATTTGATCTAGGAATGCTTTACCTGTTTGTTTGTTTCTTTTTTAATTTCACTACATACTCTTTAGGCAGTCTGGTGAAGCCCATGAATTACTTCTTAGTCATTTTTAAGAATATAAAATAAAGTATATAAAATCTGTTGATTAATTCCAATTTATCTTTTATATAGCTTGTTTATACATAGTAGTATATAAATTGTCTCCTTCATTAGATTGTAATCTCCTGGGAGGCAGAGATTCTCTTTTGCTTTTCTTTGTATCCCCAGTACTTAGAGCAGTACCTGGCATATAATAGACACTTAATATGTGTTTGACTGACTACTAACAAAATTTATATTTTTAAAAACTTCAACTTAAATATCCCCAGTTTAAAAAAATTATATTTTTAAAATCTAGCATTAATTTCTACTAATCTTGTCTTAGACATAGCACATCACTCTATTATTTTAGTCCATTGTACAATGAACTATTTAAACAAAACACTTAACCCAATTAGATATGATTATGTCAAGACTTGTACAGATAACTAACAAACTAAAGCTTTTGGGGGATCAAAATTTAGTAGGCCTTGCACTAAGCTTCATTTTATATTTACTTCTTACCTGTCTATAGAAGACTTCTATTTCTTTTTGAAATAGTCATAAAGCATATCACAATAGCTACAGTCTAACCCAACTGGGTGGGTGAGGAGAAACATTCATGGGTTATTTGAATATAAACTTCATAACAAGTGGAATATATATACACACAAAGAAGACTTGAACACAGGCTTATACTTTCTTTATGGAAGGCAATTTCCTCTTCGACAAGACTGGTTTCACACGTCCATTTTCTTGAGGGTAAAATTAGAAATGTTTTCTTTTTTAGCCCTGGTTATCATTTCTCAGTACAGAAATTACCACCTCAATATATTTACTTACAGAGCTTAGAAGTTTAACATTCATGTCATAAATCACTTGTATAAGGCCAGCCTTAACATAGGCAGTTAATTACAAGGACCACAACAGGTCCACAGTACTAGACTCATTTATTAGACTGTTTCTATCTTATCAAAGCATGAAACTATTTATCGCTGAGATAATTTCTAAGTGAATTTTAAAGTGGATTATACTTTCTATAGGGCTAGGCTCTTGTTAGTCAATCTCATAGTTTAGAAAGAGGTGAAATCATAGTTGACTACAGAGGAAATTAAATCTAGGACTTTAACCACAAGCTCTTTTCAGTTGCTCAATATGTAGCATAAACTGCCTGAACATCAACCTACCTACAGAGTAGTCCTACATTGCAACATAGGTATAAAATGGGTCTCTTATCTTGAGGTCGATAAATGTTTTTGAAAATAATTTTGATCATTAAGTTTCAGTGTAGTTTGTTTTGTAATATTATATGTTTAAAAACATTATTCTGAGAAAGGTGCTATAAACTTCACAAGCCAGTCAAAAGGGGAATATTAAGAAAAATGATTATGAGCCTCTCATTTAGATCTAGCAGAGATCTAAGGAGCTATCTAGTTCATACCCCCACATTTTGTAGATGTTACAGAAAGTTAGTTCTCTGGCCACAAATCATATGAGTAGTAAACGTAACATGTAGCTCTCATGCTAACTCTAAATCCTTTACATGATACCATGGCGATGTTTATTTCCACAAAACTGATGAAGGTTAGAATTTTCAGATCTTGCAAAGTATTAATTGAGTTTGAAATTCATGTTTATCAAGCCCCTCATTCTGGGATATGAACAGGATCTAGCAATCCCACTGCCTGAAGTCTGTCTCTACCTCATGAGGCAGGTGCCATGGTCAGGAGAATTTCACTCCCTCCAACAGTGGTTCCTACAGAGACTTGATGATGACAGGAAGTTGGCTGAATGGACTATGCTGGGAGCAGACATATGAAATGTTAAATACAAGGGAAACCAAGACTTCAAAAGATTTGTGATTTCATTGGAGCAGACACTTCCTCCACTGACATAATGTTATTCCTCCTTGTCCTAAGAAATAAGCAGTGTTCTAGGGATGAAAAAAAATTCTTCATCTATTAGCTAATCTTCTAGTGATGTCTTTCTGTGAGCTAAACTTAGGTGACATTTTCCTACCTCCAGAGCCGTACTAAAAATCTTTCTAGCTTCAGACCTGCAAGTACTTATTTGATATTGGCAAAAGCTTTGAAAACCTAAGGTCATCTCTAAGCCACAAATTAGGCACTGGAAGATGTCACTGGATTTTATTTTGCTCACTCATTTTTGATCCCATTTTGGGTTTCCTTTGCAAAGATATTAGAGTGGTTTTCCATTTCCTTCTCCAGCTTATTCTGCAGTTGAATAAACTAAGGCAAATAGGGTTAAGTGACATGCCCAGGGTCACACAATTATTAAGATCTGAGACTAGATTTGGACTCAACTGTTTCTGGCTCCAGTCTTGGTGATCTAATCACTGCATCACTTAGCTGGAAGGATCATATAATGAAATATTTCATATCTACTTTTACCAAAGCCCTGACCTTAGGAATTTAGCAAGTGCCCCCTAAAAAAGGACATAGAGAAAGAGACATATAGGTTGAATTAGAGTTTGATGACATTATCTTATCTTATATTTTTCTTACTAATTCTGACTAAACAAATATGACTAATTTCTGACTAAATTAACATGTTTTATTCCTTTTCTTTGTAGCAATGCTAATTAATAAATCTTCTCATACTCATAGCCTGAAAATAAGGTGTTAATAGTATAGAAAGAATTTAATGGATTCTGCCTTTTAATGAGTTCTTAATTTCCTATTTCAATTTTGATTGCTATCCTCAGTCATTGTGTGCGAAACAGTCATTCAATAAGCATATCATACCTATTATGTGATAAACTCTAAGCAAGACACTGAGAGATAAAGACAAATATGAAATAGTCCCAGATTCAAGGAGTTTTGGGATGAGTAATAAAGATGCTGAATGCTCTCTTCCTTAGCCATGCCAAAACAAACAAACAAAAAAAAAAAACCAGGAAAATTTGAAAAGGCTAATAATATTTTTTATGTACAAATCCTATATCGATTTTCATCTTATCTTGGTATATAGGGTGTGAGATATTGGTCTAATCCAAGTTTCTTCCATACTAACTTCCAATTTTCCCAACAGTTTTTATTAAAGAGGGAGTTTTTAATCCCAATAGCTGGACTCTTTGGATTTATCAAACAGCAGATTACTATAATCATTTCCTGCTATGGCACCTAGTCTGTTCCACTGATCCACCACTCTATTTCTTAGCCAATACCAGACAGTTCTGATGACTGATGTTTTATAATATAATTTTAGATCTGGTAGGGCTAAGCCACCTTCTTTTGCACTTTTATTCATTAAATCCCTGAAGATTTTTGACTTTTTATTTCTCCATATGAATTTACTTACAACTTTTTCTAACTCATTCAAGTAATATTTTGGAATTTTGATTGGTAGGGCACTAAACAAGTAGTTTAATTTTGGTAGAATTATCATTTTTATTATATTTACTTGGCCTATCCATGAGCAGTTGATATTTGCCCAGTTATTTAAGTATGATTTGATTTGTGTGAGAAGTGTTTTGTAATTGTTTGTTAAAAGTTTCTGAGTCTTCCTTGACAGTATTTTATATTGTCTGAAGTTACTTTGAATAGGATTTCTCTTTCTAGATCTTTCTGCTGCATCTTGCTAAAATTTAAAAAAAAGAAAGGAAAGTCTCTGAAAAGCTAGGAAAGACTGAGAACAGTCTTCATTTTGTAGAAGCAAGAACCCTGATCTGGAATGGAGAAATATCAGATCCTTATTCTAGTCTATAATGATCATCTCTCCATGGGAAGCCTGGACTTCACTGTTAAAATCCCTCTGGGCTCTAACAGGTTAGTTCTTGCCTTCTCTTGACAAAAACTAGCTTCTATCTCATTTCCAGGCACCAGCTGAAAGATATGCCTCTGTATCCATAGCCCACAACTGTGTTTCCAGTTCACTTTTGTGTTGTCTTTCTCCAAGGGAATATTGTAAACTCCTTGAAGTTAGGAAATTGCTTACATTTGTTATATTAGCACATAGTAAATAATTTCTTCTTTGTCCTTTTCTTCCTTTCCCCACATCACTTTCTCTCTTTAGTTCTCTGTCCAACTGATGTCTACTCTTTTTCTCTCATTTTTCTCTCTCTTCTTGTTTATCTATCATTTATCTATCTATCTGTCTATCTATCTATCTATCTATCTGTCTGTCTGTCTGTCTGTCTGTCTGTCTGTCTGTCTAATCATCTATCTCCATGATCTTTAGGAAGTCACTTCTTTTTCTTTTTCCCTCTGAGTCTTAGTTTCTTTATTTGTAATATGAATAGGTTGTGCACAGGTGATCTTTAAGGAAGATCTCATCCAGGTCTAAGAAACTGAGTCTTTGAGTGTTTGACTTAGGTCTATCACAACACTAGGTTAGTCACTTGGTTAGGGTGCCATTGTTCTGCACAAGGGGCATAAGAAGGAAATAATCAGGTCTTTTAGGATTGTATATCTTAGGCTCCCACCTCTCTCAATTACCTTGGGAAAATTTCTATTTGAAAGCACTTTCCATTCTGAAGCAAATGCCCTTGATAATTTGACTCATCTTTCCACTTTAAAATACTGTCCTAGTTGCAGCCTAGTGTCTGAGTTTCGTACTGGACCAGGCACTTGAAGGAGATTAAGCGAAAGTCAATGATTTGGGGATCAGGCCATTCTTGGGTCACCTGATTGGATTACATTGCTCATTGCTCAGTTAGGAACTCCAAGGAAACAATTCAGTTTTGCCTGACGTGAGGACTTGAGTAGCTATTTAATGGTTTTCTTATAGACAAGATCTGACATAGGGTTGGCCTAAATATTTGACTTGACTGCCCCACAAACTGTTAATGACCTGGGTCAAGATGGAATTCTGAATTGTAAGGGACACTTCATTCTTTGCAAACCTCTTTCCCAATAGATGCAATATTTAGATCAAACCACAATTCTCTGGGTCTTTTGATTAATATCTTCCATTACTTTGTCACCCACCACTCACCTAGTAGAAGTCTGTTGCAACAAACACAAAGGAAAGCATCTATTTACTCTGGTTCCTTGGTATCCTTCTTTAAATCTAAACTTTGTTGCAAGAAGGTATTGGAATTGGTTTTGGCTTCCATTTATTTCTTTAAATGTGTAAGTGATCTTGTCAATGGAGCCTGAGAGTTTATTTTTCTCTTGGGCTAATTGTATAATCCTCATTACCAGGAATATCCCATGCACACATAGACACAAAATTCTAATAGAAATACAATAATATGATTAGGATTATGGTTCTAATTTCAGTCCAAAGTGCCATGGATTTGAGAGAGAGAGAGAGAGAGAGAATGCCATTGCCCCCATTATCCCCCCAAAGCTCACCTGGCATATGCCAATCAGATAATTGTATGTGCAAACGGATCATTAGGTGCACAATTACCTCATTTGAAATCCAAATTCAGGGCTGAGTGGAAGCAATTGCTGTATGTGCAATTTTGTGTGTGTACTCATCATTACACCCGATATGGAAAAATTAGCCCTTCAAGTCTTTTCCCACCTATGGTTCTCTGTTTCCTTTGCTGATGGTATCCATTAAAATCAAACAAACATGATGTGTTTTCTGGACAGAAACAATTAGTCACTTTCTGTCGTAGCTGCTTAAGTAAACATGTACATAAAATCGGGCTATGTATGGAAACTTCGGGGCATTCAATCCAAGCGTGAGATTTCACTCTTTACCCCAGGCTTCGGGTGACATTTTATTTCATAACTGTTTGCATGGAAATTATGAAGTTTTTTTTATTTTTTTTCCTTTCTACATACATTAGAAGAAAGATTCCAAGCTGCCTCCTTTATGGCAGAATACTGTTCCTGGCCCATTTATATGCTAATTGTTGAAGTGTTACCTTTTACTGACAAGTATTTACATGTTAATTAACTTTGAGGGAAGGATGGGGGGGGCATGGAAGAGGACCCAATGTTAGTTTGCCCTGTTTAAAGTGATAAAGGGTGATGATTTTCTTTTCTTTCAAGAGGAAAACAAAGACAGAATCATAAAAGGAAATTATTTAATTACTACTTCCCAAGATTTAAAATTTCTTCCAATCTGACTCTGAAGTAGACTAGGTTTCTCCCAGTTGTCTCCTAGGGACACTTGGGAGCACTGGTCCTTAATCTTCTCCAGAATTCATCCCTTTAATCTGTGTTCCAGGTGAGCACATTTCTAGCATAAAGAATCTAGGTCAGTGATAGTGGGTAGGTGAGAAGGAATACAGAAGAGAGAAACATTTTGAATGCTAATCCTAAAGTGAGGAATAATTTTATTCATTTGAAATTCCTTGAAAATTGTTGCTATATTATCTATGAGTCTGATGTCAAATCTAAACAAACACTTTCTTGGAACTAATATTTTAGACATGGGGACGTGGTGGCCCCAGGGAAAATCCTGGTTGACTTAGTCACTGAGAGTTTAAGCAAGTGAAGTCAAGAGATGAAGATGCAGAAAACTTAACAGGATGAAATTGGATCAGGCTGAGTCATGCACTTTAAAGGGACCAAAATATAGATGCTGAAGATCAAAAGAAATCTTTAGGGTAAAATAAAGCTGATTAAATAGAAGGAAGGAATTGTGGGGGGGGAAGAAAGGGAGAGAGAAGCAATCAACAAGTATTTATTTTAAAAAAGTTAAAATACTCTCAAAGAGACAACATTCTATTCGAAGAGACAATATTTGCATGAATAAAGAGAATAGTTGGAAGGTAATCTCAGATGAAAGGTAGAGGGCAGAATGGAAAGGCTTCCTACAAAAGAAGGTGAGATTTTGAGATTTGAGTCAAGTTTAAAAAAATAAAGTCTAGGAATCTAAAAGAGGTAAATATAGATCTGGTGACAATTCTGAGAGAGCAAAACACAGGCTGGTACTAGAAGAAATACTCAGCAAGTAGTCAAAATTAATCTATTATCCCTGTTTGGACTGTCTGGTTGATGCTGGTAAAATTGTCATTTTAATCATTCATGCTATTCACTACTGTAGAGAATACATAATAGAGAGGTTGAAGTACTGTGTCAATGTTAAATAATATTTTACTTCCTATGTGACTTTGGGTAAGTCATTTCTTCCAGAGTCTTACTTATTTAGTCAATAAAATATAAGGTATATGGGAAAGAAAATGGACCCTCATGTCACTGGACCCAGGCTCACACCCTTCTGATTGTTGTCTATGTGATGCTGAGTCAGTCACCTTACCCATCTGTCTGATTCTTTATTTGTGAAATAAAGGGTTTGGACTAGTTGCTTTCTAAGAATCCTCTCAGTTCTAAATCTATGATTCTATCTGTAAATCATTTATTTAGATTTTAATTTATACATATATAAGTAAATATATAAATACAAATTTATACTTCTTTTAAACTTCAAAAATTTTTAGATAATGACCATCAAATTATCAAGTTTTTCCTGAACTGAAAATATTGTTTAAATTTAGAGATGTCAGATGTATGGAGATTAGATGTCTCCCCAGTTTTGCTCTGCATCATCATCCATTTTCTTTCTTTCTTTCCTTCCTTCCTTTCTTTCTTTCTTTCTTTCTTTCTTTCTTTCTTTCTTTCTTTCTTTCTTTCTTTCTTTCTTTGTTTCATTCTGTATTCAGAAACCATGAGCTCTGTCTTTGGAATTGATAGCATTCTTTATCATAAGTCTATCAGAGAAACTGCTTCAAAATTTTTTTCCACCATTGCTATTGCTAACTGAATTTCCCTCAATCCTATCCCCCATCCCTATTTATTCTATTCTCTCTCTCCTTTCATCTTGTCCTTCCTCATAACTGTGTTGCATCTTACTACCCTCTCCCACAGTCTTCCCCTCCCCTCCCCCTGTCCCTTCTCTCATCCTTTTTCTCTCCTATTTTCCTTTATGGTAAGATAGATTTCTATACCCAATTCAATGTATATGTTATTCCCTCTCTGAGCCAATTACAATGAAGTTAAGGCTCATTCACCCTCCCCCATCTTCCCCCTCTTCCACTCCCATACAATAGCTTTTTCTTGCCTCTTTTATGTAAAATAACTTACTTCATTCTTTCACTCCTTTCCCTTTCTCCCAGTACATTCCTTTTCCCCCATTAACTCCATCTTTTGAATTTATTATTCCTTCAAATTCAACTTCCTCCTGGGTCTTGTCTATATATGCTCCTTCTAACTGCCCTAATAAATGAGAAGGTTCATATGAGTCTTTAGGTATCATCTTCCCAGGAATACAAGCAGTTCAACATCATTAAGTCCCTCATGATTTACCTTCCTGTCCACCCTCTCCATCCTTCACCTGGGTCCTGCACTTGAAGATCAAACTTTCTGTTCAGGTCTTTCTGGTCATTTCATCAGGAAAGTTTGTAAGTCCTCTATTTCATTGGATATTCACCTTTTCCTCATAAAAAGTATGTTCAGTTTTGCTGGGTTGTTGATTCTGAATTGTAATCTAATCTCTTTTGCCTTTTGGGATATCATATTCCATGTCCTACAAACCCTTAAAATAGAAGCTGCTAAATATTGTGTTATCCTGACTGTAGCTCCATGATATTTGAATTGTAATTTTTTTTCTGGCTGCTTGTAATACTCCTTGACTTGGGAGTTCTGAAATTTGGCAGTTTTCATTTTGGGATCTCTTTCGGGGGGGGATCAGTAGATTCTTTCAATTTCTATTCTAAACTTCTTTATTAACAGGGCAGTTTTCCTGGGGAATTTTTTTTGAACAATGAAGTAAAGGCTTTTTCTTTCAATATGACTTTCAGCTAGTCCAGTAATTTTTAAATGATCTCTTCTGGATTTATTTTCTAGGTCAGTTATTTTCCCAATGAGATATTTCACATTTTCTTCTAGTTTTTCCTTCTTTTGGTTTTGTTTTATTGTTTCTTAATTTCTCACAATGTCATCAGCTTTCCTTTGCTCTATTCTATATTTTAAGGAATTATTTCCTTCAGCGAGCTTTAGTATCTTCTTTTCTATCTGTCCAATTCTGTTTTTTAAGGTATTCTTCTGCTCATTGGATTTTTGGACTACTTTTTCCATTTAACCCAAACCTGTTTTTAAGATGTTATTTTCTTCAGTATTTTTTGTATCTCTGACTTGGTTTTCATGATTTTCCCATATTGTTCTCATTTCTCTTTCCAATTTTTCCTCTACCTCCCTTACTTGATCCCCAAAATCTTTTTTTGAGCTCTTCCATAGCCTGAGAAGATATTTTCATATTCAATTCATATTTTTCTTGGAGATTTTGGATTCAGAAGCTTTGATTTTTTTTATGCTCTGTGTGTATTTTGATCCTCCATAGAACCAAAGTAATTGTTTATGGTTGGACTTTTTTGATTCTATTGTTTGCTCATTTCCCCAGTTTATGGCTTGATTTTAACTCTTTGTGAAGTGTGAGACTCTGCTTAAAGGGTGAAGGATCCACTATCCCAAGCTTTTGAAGGTTTATGCAGCTGCTTTCAAGGACAACTTCCAGGGAACTCCATGTTCTCAATTCCTTCAAGGTCTTATGAGAGGGTCTGACTGCTCTCCTGGCCTGTGCTCTGATCTGTGGATGACCACAAGCACTCCTTTCTATCCTCAAATTATGAAGAGAGTCCCTGCTCCCCTGAGGAAGTAAGCTCATGTTACTTCTGTTCTTCCTTCTAAGACTGGGCCCTGGATTTGAGTATGGACAAAGCATCAGAGTCCTGCTTCAGGGATAGCAAGGAGCTCTGCAATCTCCCCCAACCCCTCTGCTGTCTGTGGGCTGAGAGCTCTGAAAGCAGCTGCCAGGTGATTCTAAAGACTTGCTCCTGGTCCCCTGGGGCTGGGTGTGCAATGAAGCTTGCTCTGGACTGGGCTTTGCTATCACTCTGGTGCAGCAGAGTTTTCCTGTTGACTTTCCCAATTGTCCTCGGCAATACATGGACTGAGAGGTCTGAAAACCACCACAGCTGCCAGACTCAGGCACCCTCAGGGATCCAGGCACCCAGCAATCTGTTCCTAGATGACAGAAGCCAGTTTGCTCCAGGGCAGCCCAGGCTTTTCTGCAGGCCCTTTCTAAGCCTGGTGTAACAGACCCTTCCCAAGTTTCCTTGGGCTGTAAAATTGTTTCACTCACTCTTTTTATGGGTTGTGCGACTCTAGAATTTGGTTAGAGTCATTATTTTAAAGGTATTTGGAATGGTTTAGGAGAGAGCTGTTGGGAGTCCTTGCCTTTACACTGCCATCTTGGCTCTGCCCTCATCATCTACTTTCTACTCTCAGCTTTTGGAACAGCCCAACTTTTGGTCCTAGGGTCCTTTCTTTTTTTTTCTCTACACTGCTCTTGGTGAATTTGTAAGCTCTTAGGGTTTGAAGCATCAGCTCTATGCAGATCAGTCTCATATTATCAACCTTAGTCTTTCTCTTTCCTAAGTTCCTATGTGGCATTACCAGTTGCCCATTGAACACCTGCTACTGATATGTGTGTATAAATATATCCATATTATGTGTGTTTATATGTATATATATATATATATATATACACATAAACAAATAAAACATGCATATATATATATATATGCATACACAAATAAAACAGAACTCATTATCTTATCACCAAAATTCACTCTTCTACACTATCCTTCCATACATCCTCTTCTCCTTTTCCAGTTCACAATCTCATCTACTAATTAATCTCATTCATCCCACATGACTGATACTTTGTGCAGCCTTATCTATTCTACCCTCACAACATCTGTCTATTCATCTCTTTCCATGCTTAATGTTAGCACTTCAACAGATTGCCCTTGTCTATCATCCCCACCCAATCACTAATTTTCAATATCTCTGTGTCTATAGACTCATTCCCTACCACCCACAACCATGTTCATGTCTCCCTCAGCCTCAAAAATTTCTCATTTGATCTTTCTGTGCCCACTAAATTTCTTTTCATATTTCTTCTACCCTTGGTGGGTAAAGTCCTTTAAAAGACCAACTATAATAGATGTCTCCATTTTCTTTCTTCTAATCTTAATAACTTGCCATCCAGCTTCTCACCTCATTGTTCCACCAAAACTGCTCACTCCAAAGTTATCATTTTTTTTAGGTTTTTACAAGGCAAATGGGGTTAAGTGGCTTGCCCAAGGCCACGCAGCTAGGTAATTATTAAGTGTCTGAGACTGGATTTGAACCCAGGTACTCGTTATCATTATTTAACTGTCGAATGCAGTTAAATTTTTTTCAATTCTCCTTCTCCTTGACTTCTGTAGCCATTGACTACTATCCATTGTCTCCTCTGTAATAAATTCATCTCTATAGGTTTCGATAGGAATCACTCTTTCCTGGTTCTTTTCTTTATTTTTTTAAAGCAGATTATTCATTTTTATTTTACTTTTATTTGTTTTTTAATTAACTTTTATTAAAGATATTATTTGAGTTTTACAATTTTACCCCCAATCTTACTTCCCCCCCCCCCCACGGAAAGCAATCTGTCAGTTTTTACTTTATTTCCATGTTGTAGCTTGATCCAAATTGGGTGTGATGAGAGAGAAATCATATCCTTAGAGAAGAGACAAGAATTCTAGGAGGTAACAAGATCAGAAATAAGATATCTGGTTTTTTTTCCTAATTTAAAGGGAATAATCCTTGAAATTTGTTCAAACTCCACAGCTCCTTAACTGGATACAGATGGAACTCTCCTTTGCAGACAGCCCAGAATTGTTCCCAATTGTTGGACTGATGGAATGAGCAAGTCCTTCAAGGTTGATCATCACTCCCATGTTACTGTTAGGATATAAAGTGTTTTTCTGGTTTTGCTCATTTCACTCAGCATCATTTCATGAAAAATCCCATCCCTCTTGGTTTCTAATAGAACAATAGTGTTCCATGACATACATATACCACAGTTTGCTAAGCCATTCCCCAATTGAAGGGCATTTACTTGATTTCCAATTCTTTGCCACCACAAACAGGGCTGCTATAAATATTTTGTACAAGTAATGTTTTTACCCTTTTTCATCATCTCTTCAGGATATAGACCAAGTAGTGGTATTGCTGGGTCAAAGGGTATGCACATTTTTTGTTGCCCTTTGGGCGTAGTTCCAAATAGCTCTCCAGAAGGGTTGGATGAGTTCATAGCTCCACCAACAATGTAATAGTGTCCCAGATTTCCCACAACCCTTCCAACAATGATCATTATCCTTTCTGATCATATTTGCCAATCTGAGAGGTGTGAGGTGGTACCTCAGAGAAACTTGAACTTTCATTTCTCTAATAATTAATGATTTAGAGCATTTTTCATATGGCTATGAATTGCTTTGATCTCCTCATCTGTAAATTGCCTTTGCATATCCTTTAACCATTTGTCAATTGGGTAATCATTTTTTGTTTTAAAAATATGACTCAGTTCTCTGTATATTTTAGAAATGAGTCCTTTGTCAGAATCATTAGTTGTAAAGATTGTTTCCCTATTTACTACATTTCTTTTGATCTTGGTTACATTGGTTTTATCTGTGCAAAAGCTTTTCAATTTAATGTAATCAAAATCATCTAATTGGCTTTTGGTGATGTTCTCCAACTCTTCCTTAGTCATAAACTGCTCCCCTTTCCATACATCTGACAGGTAAACTAGTCCTTGATCTTCTAATTTGCTTATAGTATTATTTTTTATGTCTAAGTCCTGTAACTATTTGGATCTCCAGTGTTAGGTGTTGGTGTAATCTAAATTTCTTCCATATTAACTTCCAATTATCTCAGCAGTTTTTATGAAAGAGGGAGTTTTTATCCCAATGGCTGGATTCTTTGGGTTTATTGAACAGCAGATTACTATAATCATCTCCTGCTTTTACACCTAGTCTATTCCACTGGTCCACCACTCTATTTCTTAGCCAAACAGTTTTGATGACTGATGCTTTATAATATAATTTTAGATGAGGTAGGGATAAGCCCCCTTCTTTTGCACATTTTTTCATTAATCTCCTGGCAATTCTTAACTATTTATTTCTCCATATGAATTTACTTAAAATTTTTTCTAACTCATTAAAGTAAGTTTTTGGAATTTTGATTGGTAGGGCACTAAACAGTTTAGTTTTGGTAGAATTGTCATTTTTATTATATTAGCTTTACCTATCCATGAGCAGTTGATATTTGCCCACTTATTTAAATCTGATTTAATTTGTGTGAGAAGTGTTTTATAATTGTTTTCAAAAAGATTCCAAGTCTGTCTTGGCAAATAGACTCCCAAGTATTTTATATTGTCCGAGGTTACTTTGAATGGGATTTCTCTTTCTAGCTCTTCCTGCTGTATCTTGCTAGACATATATAGAAAAGTTGAGGATTTATGAGGTTTTATTTTATAACCAGCAACTTTGCTAAAATTGCTAATTGTTTCCAGTAGTTTTTTGGATGGTTTCTGCCTTTCTGCAGTTGATCATTAGGTTTTTACGTCGTAGTACATGGTCAATTTTTGTATAAGTTCCATGTACTGCAGAGAAAAAGGTATATTCCTTTCTATCCCCATTCAGTTTCCTCCATAAATCTACCATATCTAATTTTTCTAAGAATCTATTTACCTCCTTAACTTCTTTCTTGTTTATTTTATGATTCAATTTATCTAGATCTGATAGCGGGAGGTTGAGGTCTCCCACTAGTAGAGTTTTGCTGTCTATGTCTTCCTGTAGTTCTTTCAGTTTCTCCTCTAAGAATTTGGGTGCTGTCACTGGGTGCATATGTATTCAGTATTGAAATAACTTTATTGTCTATGGTACCTTTTAGGAGGATAAAGTTTCCTTCCTTATCTCTTTTAACGCTATTTTTGCTGCTGCTTTGTCTGAGATAAGGATTGCTACCCCCTGCTTTTTTTACTTCAGCTGAAGCAAAATATATTTTGCTCCAACCTTTTACCTTTACTCTATATGTATTACTCTGCTTCAAATGAGTTTCTTGTAAGCAGCATATTGTAGGATTCTGGTTTTTAATCCACTCTGCTATTTGCTTACATTTTAAGGGAGAGTTCATGCCATTCACGTTCAAGGTTATGATTACTAATTCTTTATTGCCCTCTGTGCTATCTTCCCTCTGTTTGTATTTTCCCCCTTTTCCTGGTTCTTTTCTTACCAATCTGACAACTTCTCCTCAGCTTCATCACTGGATCCTCATCCAGATCATACCCTGTAATGATATGTATCCCTCAGAATTCTTTCCTGAATCCTCTTCTCCTCTTCCTTTACATTACTTCATTTCGTGATCTCATCCACTACCATGAATTTAATTAATTACTATTTCTGTACTGATGATTCTCAGATCTACCCATGTGGCTGCAATCTTTCTGTGAACCTCCAGTCTCACATTTTCAACTACCTTTTAGACATCTCAAAATGGATATCAAGTAGACACTTTACACTTGACAGGTCCAAAACATAACTCATTATCTTTTCCCTTAAACCCTCTCTTCTGCCTCACTGGGGTGAGGCAATTCCATCCTCTCAGTCTCTCCCGTTCTCAGTCTAGGAATTATTTTTTGTTTTTGTTTTTGTTTTTTATTGCAAGGCAATGGGGTTAAGTAATTTGCCCAAGGTCACACAACTAGGTAATTATTAGGTGTCTGAGGCCAGGTATGAACTCGGGTCCTCCTGACTCCAGGGCCGGTGCTCTATCCACTATGCCACCTAGCTGCCCCTTAGGAATTATTTTTAGCTACTCACTATTTCCCTCCCCCATTCTGCACATATCTACACTGTCACCAAGGACTATAGTTTTCCCCTTGACAATGTCGCTCAAATATACCCCCTTCTCCCTTCTGGCATTGCTACCACTCCTAAAAAAGTCATCATCACCTCATAATCTAGCCCATTCCTACCTTTCCAGTCTTTTTACACCTTACTCTCTTTCTCATCTGATCCAGTGACACTGACTTCCTGACTGTTCCATGCACACTTCATCTCTTAGATCCAGGAATTATCTTTTTCTATATCCCACGCTTGTAATGTTCTCTTTCCTGAAGTCTGCCTACTGATTTTCCTGACTTTCTATAAGCCCAAATTAAAATGTCAATTTTTGCATCAAATCTTTTCCAACCCATCTTAATTTTAGTATCTATCCTCTGTTATTTATTTCCTTTTTATCCTATAAGATAGTCTGTTTTATATGTACTTATTTGGATGTTGTCTCCTCTGTTAGACTCTAAACTCTTTGAGGACAAGGACTATCTTTTAGCTTTTTTTTTTGGTATTCTTATCACTTAGTATGGTATCTGGCACAGAGTGGGGATGTAATAAATGTTGACTGATTGATGCACTGTCAAATGGACTATTTGAATACTTCCAAGTGACCTTGAGCACACTATTTTGAATTCACTATCCTATTCTGGTATAGTTATAAGTGTTCCTTCTTCATCTAGCAACCATTTATTAAGAGTCTGCTAGGTGCTGAGGTGGGAAATATAAACAAAATAATCAATATGCACAAGAGATATTAAGGAGTTTCCCACAGGAACTATATCACCAATTGGGAATCTGCTTTCAGGCTCATTTCTCTCCAATATGTACTCCAAATAAACTACCAAAATAATCTTCCTAGGATAAAGGTCTGTTTCCTACTCAAAAATTTTCAATGGGTCCTTGTTTCCTATTAAATAAAATTGAAAATGCTATAGAATGACATTTAAACCCTTGATCTGACTCCTTCTTTTCCAGACATTTCATATTACTCTTTCACATACTCCATATTATAGACAAATTGGATTATGAGCTGTTTCCTGACAGAGAACTACATTTGCTCCTAATCTCCTTTCCTTTTCATCTTTCACATTTTTTAAAAGCTCAGGTCAGATGCCATTTTCTCCATGAAACTTTTTCTTATCTCCTAAATTGTTAGGTCTTTTTCCATCCTTAAATTACTTTATATTTATTTATCTGAGAACCTTACATTATCTGTGTCCAGAAGAATGCTATCTTCTTGAGGAAATGAAGGCACACACTGCTTTGTTTTATCTTTTTTTTTTTGATCTTTGTATCCCCAGTGATTTCCACAGTGTTTTGTCTATTTTTGTTGTCATTCAGTCTTAGCTGACTCTTTGTGACCCCCATTTGGAGTTTTCTTGGCAAAGATACTGGAGAGGTTTGTCATTTCTTTCTCCAGCTCATTTTACAGATGAAGAATCTGAGGCAAACAGGGTTAAATGACTTGTCCAGGTAAGCATCTATATCAAATTTGAACACAGGAAAATAAGTATTCCTGATGCCAGGCCTAGCACTCTATCCACTGTGTCATGTAGTTGCCCTTTTTTGTATAGAAATGTTTGTAAAATTGAATTAATTTATCTTCTTGGAGCCTCATTTTCCTTAATGTAAAACTGGAATGGTAGTACTTGACCATACCTACTTTACAATGTTGCTCTCTAGAAAAATAAATGTATGCAGGACACACACTTAAATCATTCTTAATTATTAACATTTTCTCCATCACTTTCTTAAGTCTAGACAATCAACACAACTTTAAGCCAAGTCCTATTTGGTAGCATTTGCTGATTTCTTGGGTGTTAGTGCTCATACTGAAAATTTGACAATTAGTTCTGAGGATTGAGTATAAGTTGGTTTCAACATATCTCTGATTATATTCTACTTCATTCTCCAGTACCCTGAGGGGACTGAAATAGTATCTTTTCCTCTGCTTTTGGCTAGAATTTCCACCAACTTTCTTCCAATTTTAGAGACCATCGAATAGAACCTCCAGTTCCATTAAATTGCACAAGAGAGGCTTTTACTAAGGAAAATATAATCCAATGAAATAACAAATAGAAGTATACAGATATTTCCCATAAGATCTTGGGACATATCCTTACCGATGCAATCTTGGTGTTTTGAGAGGAAAGGGAAGATCAGATTCACAGATTAATCTAGTTCCTATATAGCATGGAGTCCATTAAGTTTACGTCCAAAGGTCCCCAGGACTAGCATCCAGGGACCCTGTATTCTTGGGGGGGGGGGTGGTTCTTGCTCTCATCTATAGGGTAAGTCAATGCAAGATTTTTCACATATGTACCAGTTCTCTTATTTTCTATTATCAGATCCCAAATATCTCTCAAAAGTCTGTGTATTATGAGATCTAGACATGTCTCCAATCCCCATTACATATGCAAAGGGCTTTGTGATCATAAATGGCTATCTTAATACCTATACAGAGGTCACCATCCAATCACACTGCTCAATGAGTTTTCTATCTAAATATATCAAATCACACATCAAATCTGCCAAATAACAAGGTCCTATCTCAGCTTCTCTAATTCTTTTTAAAGGTGGTTGCAAATAAAAATGAGGAAATTGATTTTTAAAATGACAGACAAATAACATTCAGAAAAAGAAAAATAAGTGAGAACTTAAGAAGAAAAGACAGGAAAAAATGTACCAAAGAAATGAACCAACTAAAATGATTCTCAGAAAAAAAAGATAATAAATAAACAAAAAATATGAAAAAGTACTTTTTGAAGAATGGCTATACATTTCCTGATAGCTCCAAAAAAACCACTTTATATCTTTTTTAAGGCCTTGTTATGTTCTGTTTAATCTATTTCAAATTATATTTCAGAGAACTTAGAATTTATACAGAGAAAAAGGATATGATCTATTTAGAAGAAGGTAGGTTCTAAAACTTAAAGTACGCAGTGCTTAATGGACTTAATGAGTATATTTGCATTTCATGCAAATATCAAGCTATTGATCAGGTAAAAAAAAACCTTTACAAGGGAATCTTTTATATAAATAAATAAATATATATATATATATATATATATATATATATATATATATAATTTCAGCCATATGCACATGTATATTTTTGTTTGTTTTTGTTTTTTGCAAGTAACTTACCCAAGGCCACACAGCTAGGTAACTATTAAGTGTCTGAGGTCAAATTTGAACTCAGATCCTCCTGACTCCAGGGTTGGTGCTCTATCCACTGCAACACCTATCTTCCTCACATGTAAATTTTTAAATTACAAAATTTCCTTCCACCCTCCCTTCCCACCCTCTCCTCTCCTGGTGGCAACCAGTCAGATTAGTGTTGTACATACAAATTTTTGATAAACATGTTTACAGATTAGATATTTTCGGTATGAGGAATTAGTATTAAGGGAAAGAGATACATAAGAGATAATTTTTAGATTCTAAAGGTTTTTTTGTGTTTGTGTGTGTGTGTGTGTGTGTGTGTGTGTGTTTTCTTTTGTTTTGGTTTTCTCTCTCTGAATGGGGATAGCATTGTCCATAGCTGATCTAATACAGTTGTCCCAGTTCTCTGAACTAACACAATGTTGTCGTTAATGTGTATATTGTCCTTTTGGTTGTATTTCCTTCGCTCAGCATCAGATCCTGTAAAGTCATACCATGCTTCTCTAAAGTCCGACCATTTATAGTTTCTTATAGAACAATAATATTCCGTAATTTTCACATACCATGACTTGTTTAGCCATTTCCCAAATGATGGGCATCTCTTCAATCTCCATTTCTTTGCCACTACAAAAAAGAGCTGCTATGAATGTTTTGGAACATGTAGGACTCCCCCCGCACCTTTAAATAATTTCTTCTAGATATAGAACTAGAATTGAAATTGCTGAATCAAAGGGTATGAATAGTTTTATTGCTCTTTGGGCATAGTTTCATATTGCTTTCCAGAAAAGTTGGATCCATTCACAACTCCAACCAACAATGCATCTGTGTCCCAATCCTCTCACTTCTCCAACATTGATCATTTTCCCTTTTTCTAATTTTGGTCAATCTGATAGGTGTGAGGTGATACCTCATTGTTGTTTTAATTTGCATTTCTCTAATCAATAATGATTTGGAGCATTTTTCATACAATTATATATATAGCTTTAATTTCTTTGTTTGAAAACTGCCTGTTCATATCCTTTGACCATTTATCAATTGGGCAATGACTTGTAACCTTATTAATTTGATGCAATTCTCTTTATATTTTAGAAATAAAACCTTTATGAGAACTCCTAGTTGTGAATATTGTTTTCCAGATTTCTGCTTTCCTTCTACTTTTGGTAGAATTGATTTTTTTAGTGCAAAACCATTTTAATTTAATATAGTCAAAATTATTCATTTTGCAGTTTATAATGTGCTCCAATTCTTGTTTGGTCGTAAATTTATCCCTTTTTGATAGATCTGAGAGAGTATTCTTTTAAATGGAATTTCTCTTTCTATCTCTTGCTCTTGGGCTTTGCTGTTCATATATACAAATGTTGACAATTTGTGTGGTTTTATTTAATATCCTGTTACATTGTTTGGTTAATTGTTTCAATGAGTATTTTGGATGATTTTCTCAGGTTTTCTAAGTATGCCATCATATATTTACTTCCTCATTGCCAATTCTGATTCCTTCAATTTCTTTTTCTTCACTTATTGCTACAGCTAGAATTTCTAATATATATTGAATAATAATGGTGATAATGGGCATCTTGTTTCACCCCTGATTTTATTGGAAATGTTCTGAATTTATTCCTTTTATATATAATATTTGTTGAAGTTTAAGAGAGATACTACTTATTATTTTAAGGAAAACATTTATTCTTGAACTTTCTAGTGTTTTTTAATAGGAATAGATGTTTTATATTATCAAAGGCTTTTTGGCATCTATTGAGATACTCATATGATTTATGTTGGTTTTGCTATTGATATGTTTGATTATGTTGAATGTTTTCCTATTGTTGAACTACCTCTGTTTACCTGGTATAAATCTTACCTGATCATGGTGTATTAGCCTAGTAATAACTTGCTTTAATTTTATTGCTTAAATTTTACTTAAGATTTTTGCATTAATATTCATTAGGGAGATTGGTCTATAATTTTCTTTGTCTGTTTTTGGTTCTTCCTAGTTTAGGTATCAGCAGCATGTTGGTGTCATAATAGGACACCTTCTCTTTTTTTCAAATAGTTTATGTAGAATAAGAATTAATTGTTCCTTAAATGTTTGGTAGAATTCACTTGCAAATCCATCTGGACCTGGAGACTCTTTCTTAGGGAGTTTGTTGATGGTTTCCTCAATTTCTTTTTCTGAAATGGAGTTATTTAAGTAATTTGATTTCCTCTTCTGTAAATCTGGGCAATTTGTGTTTTTGTAAATATTCATCCATTTCACTCAGGTTATCCACTTTATTGGCATACATTTTGACAAAGTACCTCTGAATTATCTTTTTAATTTCCTCCTCATTGGTAATTAGTTCACCCTTTTCATTTTTGATACTGGTAATTTGGTTATCTTCTTTTTAAAATCAGATTAACCAAAGGTTTGTCTATTTTATTGGCTTTTTCCATAAAAACCAACTCTTAGTTTTGTTCATGAGATCATTGGTTTTCTTACTTTCAAATTTTATTAATCCTCCTTTGATTCTCAGAATTTCCAAATGGGTATTTAATTGGGGATCTTTAATTTGTGCTTTTTCCTAGCTTTTTTAGTTGCATACTCAATTCATTGATCTCTGCTTTCTCTATTTTATTAATATAGGCATTTAGAGATAAAGTCTCCCCTCAAAATTGCCTTGGCTGGATCCCATAAATTTTGGTATAATGTCTCATTATTATCACTTTCTTGAATATAATCATTGATTATTTCTATTATTTGCTATTTGATCCATCCATTATTTAAGATAAACATTTAATTTTCATTTACATCTTGGTTTATCTTTCCATGATCCTTTATTACATGCAATTTTTACTGCATCATGGCCTGAGAAGTGTGTATTTATTATTTCTGTCTTTCTGCATTTGATTATAAGGTTTTTGTGCCTCAGTACTTGGTCAGTTTTCTTGTAGGAGCCATTCTTTTCAATGCCTATTAAGTTTTCTCCAGAAGTCTATCATATCTAAGTTTTCTAAAATTTCATTCATCTCCTTAACTTCCTTATTGTTTATTTTATAGCTAGATTTATCTAGCTCTTAGAAAGGGGGATTGAGGTAAGCCATTATTAAAGCCATTATTTTGTTGTCTATGCCTCCTTGTAAATCACTCAGCTTTTCTTCTAAGAATTTGGATGCTATACCACTAGGTACATACATGTTTAGTAATGATACTGCTTAATTACCAATGGTGCCTTTTAAGAAGATGTGGTTTCCTTCCTTATCTCTCTTAATGAGATTATTTTTTGCTTTGTCTTTATCTGAGATTAGGATCAATACCCCAATTTTTTACTTCAGCCGAGGCTCCAACCTTTTACTTTACCCTGTATGTATCTCTCTGCTTCAAATGTGTTTCTTGTAAACAAATATATTGTAGGATTCTGGTTTTTCATCCATTCAGCTATCTGCTTCCATTTTATGGGACAGTTCATCCCATTCTATGAGGGAATCTTGAAATAAGTTAAGGTTGTGGGAAAAAAAGGAGCTGGTTTTATGTAAAACAACCTCATTTTTAAAGCATAATTAAACAAAATTCTTTCTTGCAGATGAGAAAATTAAAAAAAATCGGAATCTGAGACCAGGAAATATGGGAGGAGATTGACAATCTCTCCTTAGATAAATGGTAGGTAGTTGGAATATTCTTGCTAGGGGAAAGATATCCTATAATAAAATAAGACTGGAGTGAATGTGAAGTCAAACTTCCCTAATCTGGAAGATCCTAATTTCCCTTCCTATTACCACATACTTAGAAAATACCCAAAAGAGAATATTACCCACTAGACAAACAGGTAGAAGATATTTTGCATAGTCGTATTGTGATAATTGAATTTCTGACTTACCTTTGTTACTATCATTAACTCAAGGTGAGTAAATCATATAAGTTTTTAGAGATTGTAAAATCAAAATTAGTTGGGAGGTGGAGTTAAGAGGGCAGAGAGAACCCAGGAACTTCTCTAAGCTTCTCATTAACAACTGTTAATCAAACCACTAAATGAATTCATGAGAAGCAGAATCTGCAAAGGAACAGAATGGAGTATTTTCCAGTTTAAGAAATCTGGAAAGGACTTCAGGAAAGGTCAATGTACTTGGGTAGAGGGGTAGTATGGTCCAGTACAAGGAACACAGCTCAAAAAAAGGATTTTAAAAATCAAGTAGAAAAAATGAGGGAAAAAAATGCAAAGGAAATCCAACATCTTGCAAAAAGCACAAAAAATGACTGAAGAAAACAACTCCTTTAAAAATAAAATTAGGGGGCGGCTAGGTGGCAGGGTGGATGGAACACCAGCCCTGGAGTCAGTAGTATCTGAATTCAAATCTGGCCTCAGACACTTAATAATTACCTAGCTGTGTGACCTTGGGCAAGTCATTTAACTCCATTGCCTTTCAAAAATCTAAAAAGTTAAAAAATAAAAAAATAAAATTAGGCAATTCAACAAAGAAAGCAACTCTTTAAAAAATAAAATTGGGCAAATGGAAAAAAGAGATTGTAAAATCAAGCTGAGACATCAATCAAGTGTCGTTGTTTAGTCCTGCTCTCTGTCTGGAAACCTTCAACTTTATAGATTTCAATAGATTAAAGAACTGAAAGAAAATTGTGTATGAAAGTGTGAACTACTGCTTGTTTTAAAAATATATATTTTACTGTAATAGAAACAAAATTGACTAGTATCGTTATGTCTCTTTCAGTAAGACTAAGTGACTCAGTAGATAAATTTGCTCTAACTGGATTCAGAAAATCTTGAGTTCAAATTCAATTTTAGACCATTAATTACTGGTTGTGTGATCTTGGGCAAATTTCTTAACTTCTATTTGTCTTAGTTTCCTTACTTCTAAAATGAGGACCCAACAGCTATGATGTTCTGAAGACAAAAATAAGATAATATTTCTGAAGTACTTTGTAAAACAGTGTAATGTAAATATTAGTTTGTAATAATTATACCAATAATATTTTCCTATGTAAAATTTTTATGCTTTAT
The DNA here is from genome assembly GCF_037893015.1 of Macrotis lagotis. Classification (NCBI taxonomy): domain Eukaryota; kingdom Metazoa; phylum Chordata; class Mammalia; order Peramelemorphia; family Peramelidae; genus Macrotis; species Macrotis lagotis. The sequence goes on along the minus strand of NC_133666.1, from coordinate 546,168,983 downwards.
GATATTTTTCTATAAATTTTTAGTATCATAACTATCCACCAAGTTCTTTTTATAATTCTCTCATTCAATAGAAAACTTTTCTTGAAAAAAATTGTCAAACAAATCAAATCCACACATTAGTCATTTCTATTAATGTGTATCTCATTTTGCAACTCTGGTATATTTCTGTCATGTTAGGAAAGTATATGGTTCATTTTTAGTACTTTTGAGTCATGACTAATCATTTTATTGATCAAAAGTCTTACAAGTTTTAGAATTGAAATGTCATTGAACAAATAGTACTCCAGATTCTATTCATTTTACTCTATCACTTTGCAAGTCTTATCAAGTTTCTCTCAATCTACCCTTTTAAATTTTTTATTTTATTATATCTCATATTTGTATATGAAACATTAAGTCATTTCCCATTTAATGAATATCTTATTTATTTCCTGTTCTTTGCTACCACAAAAAATGCTGCTATATTTTTGTATATAGATAGATAGATAGATCCTTTTGTTTAGTCAGACTCTTTCTCTTTTTAAAAATTAATTTATATTAATTTTTTTATTATTTTGAACTTAAACTGTCTACCAAAAAATAAGCATTTACTTATAGAAGGTAGAATAAAGAAAGTGTGTGGTACAGGAAATTGTGAATCTCATTTCCATGCAATCTTTTTAAAGTATATAATAAATTAAAACATGTTATTTTCAAAACTGTCCATCTGGTCTGTGTTTCATTCAGAATGTCCTTCTGTTTTCTTTTATGTACTTAAAAATGTTTTAATGGCACTATTTTTTAAAATTTTTTAGCATCACTGGTTAGTGACATATTTTCCTCTAAAACTCCACTCAAAAGCTTTGGGAATCTTGGTTAGTTATTTCAACCAAAAAAAATGCTTCAGTTGTTTCTATTTATGATGTTACTGTATAAATTCTTCTCCTACTTCTGCTCATTTTGGGTTGATATATTTTCCCAGTGCAACACCCTGTTACAATAATTATCTCATTTTAAGCCTAGTGCAATTTTGTTAAAGAAAAAAATTGACATTATAACTACAATTATGCCAAAGTTCTAGACAAGAAAATTCCTAACATTTAGGCAAATATTTGGTTCTCACTCTTAATTAACATTCATATTTATCTTTCATTTACTTCTGGCCACTTTGTGGTTGAAACAAAATTCAAGTTACCAGAAATATTTAAGTAAAGAATATGTTACACTTAGACAACATCAAGAGGGAAAGTTGGGGAAAGAGCAGATCTTTTCTTGTAATTTTCCTCAATCCTTAGGAAGATGGATAAAACTGGTAGCATCAGATAGAATCTATGGTTCTCCTTGATCTCTCCATTCTCTGCGAGGGAAATCCTATTTTCTTTTTCTTTTCTTCCTATAATTTTCCTAAAATTCCATGTAATTCCCTATAATCCCCCCCCCCCCGAGTCCAGCTCAGTTCTGCATGCCTCTGTCATTATTTTTTCCTGGAAATTCAAGGTCTGGAAATGCAAGACCTTGGAAATCTCTCCTTGATTCTAAACTAGTTTCTGCTTTTATACAAGCTCCTCAGGGTGTGACTTTGCCAATAGAAGCAGACTTCCTGATGTACCAGGCTGAAATTTTGTACAGTTTGAGTCTTTGGTTCAAAGAGATAGACAGGTCTTGCTCACACCTCATTCTGAGTGACTGAGTTAATCATAGGATAGTATCATTTCATAAAAGTTATTGCTTTGAAATAGCAATGGATGATCAATGGAACACCTCAACTTTATATCAAGATACTCTGAAAATATATTTCCTATAATTTCTTTTAAAGAAGTAAAATTTCATAATGCTCATTTTCCATATTTTGTTCAACCATTCCCAAATTAAGGGGAATTCCTTTAGTTTTCAGATCTGTTTCCCTTTTAATGTCCTTCTTATAACTCCAATTTTAAAATTTGTCCTTTGTGACTCTTCCTTCCCCATTGCCTTCCTACTCCTTATTCCACCTTTTCCTATGTCTATCTCTTTCCCTGTTGAGTTCTGAGTATTTCTCCAACAAACTATTTGTGAGCTATGAGAGTGTGCTTGACCCTCCTTTTCCCAGATCAGAAAAGAGTTTGTTTCATTTGATTCCTATTCCTCCCTCACTTCTTACTTCTTCTATGTTTGTAAATTCTTGATTTGTATCTTTGTTAATAAGCAAGTCCTATCCCCTTTCCATCTCTCTACATTTCTAAAGAAATCCTATAGTAATTCCTCTTAACTCTACTGTCTTTCCTCTTGGATTATTTCCCATTTATCCTGTATTTTTCTGTATAATTATAATAATATATAATTATATTAATATTCCATAGAATTGATATATCTACTCCTTATTTGCTGGGAGGATCAAATGAGATAGTAATTACAAAGTACCTTTGCAGAGATCCTGGATTTTTGTAACTGCTATATAAATATTAACTAAGTATTATTAATAATTATTTTTATTAAGCTTTTTTGTTATCTACTTGTTCACTTATTTTCTCCTCCATTAGATTGTTAGCTTTTCAAAGACAGGTACTGTGTTTTGACTTTCTTTGTATCCTTAGAGTTTAGAACAATGCCTGTATAATAGTGGTTTCCTGAGAAAATAATGGCAGCCATAGGCAGTTGTGGTTGTACAGCTATAATTGATTGAGGAAAAGCTGAGAAGACCCATGTCTTCCTCTGGTTAGGTATAAAAATATGGATAGTTATGCTGGAAACTGAATGAAGTAAACTGGGACAATGTTTTTTATGGAACTTGAGCTAGTTTGTTCACTTCCCAAGACCTCCCTTGATCCTTTTGTACTACCTAATACTCTTGGTCTGGATGCCACTGTTAACTCCTAATCTCAAACTTATAATCATTGACCACCAACTCTGACTTTGTCTGACCAAAATATGACCAGTTCTATGCTTCTGGATCCTCCCTCAGGAGCCAGGCTTCTAACTTAGATCTGTTTTTGATTCTTTGACCCTAGAAGTTTCAACATGTGTGGTGAAAGACTCTAAGTCTTCACTCATGTCAGTTCCTTTCCCTGGGCTCACCAGTATGTAAGGCAGTAAGGAATATTAGGAACAGTTTCTATTCATCCCCTTTCTAATAGGTCTCATCCTGAGACCTAAAAGAAAATAGTAAAGAGAAAGAAAAATAAGTTGGTTTTCCAAGCAATAACTACTATAATTATCAGTGGGGAGTGGGGTGAGGAGGGGAAGAGAGAAAATGATTGAACAATAGCCCTGATTTTCAGGAAACATTATTATTTTAGGATCCCTGTTGCTCAAATCTTCTATTATTTAAAATTTCATCTGCCTTTGGTTGTGATTATTGGAACTGATGAGTGAAGTGTGCACTATAGAATTTTTCCCTCTTGTGCAGCCCTCTTAAACCCCATAGTTTATTTCCACTTGTAACACACATAATTACAGTGCATGAGGGTCCAATTATTTATCTTCCCTTCACTCTACCCCTCATTCCCTCCCAGGTGCCATAGACTACTTCAGGATGGTAAGCTAATCACAAAGAAGAGTCACGTTTATTAAGCTTAGTCATTTAAGGAGTCTAAAAATGTACAATGAACTAAAGAAAATGAAATATAAGAAGGAAAAAAAGAGAGTAAGAAAGGAGGGGGGGAAGGAAAAGGAAGAAGGAAGAGAAAATCAATTCTCTAAAAAAAGTTTCTTTATTTCTTTAGTAGTATGTTAGGAATGAGATTCAAGAAAAGAATCAGTGTGCTTGGCACACAGCAGATACTTAAGAAAAACTTATTGACTGGAAGTGGATCGTCTATTGAAGGAAACAGGAAGAGAAAAACAAGAGGAAGTAGAGAGTAATAAATTAAAAAAAGATTTCTGTGCTCTTATACTTTATTTGAAGTCAGTTCTCATATACATTTAATGAAGTAATGTTGTAATCAGCAATTGTTGCCTTTTTGGAGAGGAGTTACTGAGGGAATAGAATCTTCTCTCCCTCTCTGATCATATCAGAAGGTTTCCATCAAAAAAAGATATCTAAGGGAAGAAAATGTTTCTGGACCATTTGTTTAAGCATTGGGAAGAGGAGATTATCTTCAAAAACAAGATAATCTTGATACTGCAAAATTGAAGGAGCTGAAATAGTTTGGATTAGATGGCAAAGGCTGCATTTTCCCTTACTACCCTCAAAAAACATCTAAGGGATGAAGAGGGGGTATAGTAGAAAGAGGGCTGCAATTAGAGGGACTAAGTTTGAATCCCAAGTTTGCCCCCTTAGTATTTATGATTTTTAGACAGTTCATTTAACCTCTCCAAGCTTCTGTCATGAGTAGATTGGATCAAATGACTTTAAGGTCCTTTCCAGTTGTGTAGTTCTCAAACCACGGTCTTATTAGATTTTTAGACCAGCAGTAGGGAGTGTCTAGACTAACAATCAAGATTTCTTTTATACAGACTGGTTATGATTTTTGCATGTACATATAGGAATAAAAAATTCAGTTAGTCCTGTTCCTTTTCTGGTGGCAGAGTAAAGAATGGACTGGACTATATGAGATTTCTCTCTCTCTCTCTCTCTCTCTCTCTCTCTCTCTCTCTCTCTCTCTCTCTCTCTCTCTCTTTCTCTCCTCTTCTCTTCTTTCTTGTCTTTTTTCTTTCTCACCAGAAGAAGCCATGTGGGGGGGGGGATAGAGAAACAAAAAAAGCTTGTCCTACATTTCTTCTCTTGATTTTTCCCTTCTTACTCTTTTCTTATTTCTGACTTTCCTTTTCAACAGTGACCTGAGAGTCTGCATGTGGTCTGCCTCTATCTGTCAGTGTAAAAATTCTGCAGCTTTATGTCATCATGAGACTGACTAATATCAAGTTTTCCTTTTGACATTTGCATTATGATATAGGACTTGTAATCCCATTTCTGTATAGATACATGATTAGGTTTTTTTAGATCAAATGAGGTTTTTATAAAGCTTGAAAATTTGAATATGGTAAATATTAATTATTATTTATTCTTAGAAAGATTTTCTATTAATAGAAAAATATTTTGAGTGATTTGTCATTCAATTCAAATTTGAATTTTAGCCTTGTATGAGATTTATTTTTGAATCTGTATCTATATTTATTTGTATTTTTCCTCTCTCTCTCTTTCTATCTCCTGTCTCTCTGATGTTATCTTTCTTTGTCTTTGTCCCTCTCATCCTCCCCCTCTCTATACACCTGTGTGTGATATGTTTATATGTATTATATTCATATTTACATAGACACATGTGTGTGTCTATGTAAGTATATTTTTGCTTTGGACTTGTGATTTCATCAGTCTGAGGAATTTTCTAGTATGGAAATTCCTTTCACCAAATCAGATCCATGACTCTTCTATAAATAAGCTTAGAGAGTTGTGGCACTAAGGAGATTAAGTAACTAGCCTATGACTACACAGCTAGAATGTGTTAGAGACAATACCTGAGGAAGGCTGCATTTTCCTAATTCATGACTGTCTTTCTTCCTGTCTCTAAACCATGTCATATATAAGATCTTAGAGAGTTTAAAGGGAACTTATCATCCTATTCAACTCTATTTTTTGAGGGGAGGGAAAATAGAGAAGCTAGGTGAATTGCTCAAATTCACACTCATGAAACAGGTGAGGTTTGAACCTTAGTTGTCTAATTGGGACCCTGTACCTTTTCTACTTTATCATGGGATATCTCCCTTACCATCTAAATTTTAACTAAACCTGTGATTTCATTGGCATAGGGGACTCTCAATGAAGAAATTTTGCTCTACAAATTATTATCCTAGAGTTGTCCTGGATGGGACACCAAAAATTTGAGTGACTTGTGTATATATATATATATATATATATACACACACATATATACAGGTACACATGCATGAATTAAACAGTGGAAACAAACATACAAATATTTCTTGTCACTTTTATGGAACCAGAAAGTTGGGAAAATCTTTAGATGGCTGGCTGAATAGATGGACAGATAGAGAGAAAGAAAGGTATGGAGATATTATCTCAAATTAATTTACCTTTTTTGTTAGATTTATTAGGCATAGGGTTGAGGAGGTAATATATATTTTTTGATCTTCACATTCAGTTTTCTTAAATATATAGAGAAAAGGGTTAACTCCAGTGTAGACTAGAGACAACTAGCACAGTTCATAGAATACCTGGATTGGAGTCAGGAAGACATGAGTGCAAATCTAACTTCAGACACTAACTAGCTGTGTAAACTTTGGCAAGCCACTTAACTCTATTTTTTTTCATCTAAAATGAACTGAAGAAATGAATAGCAAATGACCCTAGTATCTCTGCCAAAAAAAACCCCAATAAGGGCCACAAAGAGTCAGACACAACTGAAAAACAACTAAATGTGGCAACAAGATTAGGAGCATGTAGACTAGTTTAGAAATTGGGAATCACTCTGGTCCTTAACTAAAAATTTTTCCCCCTTCTTTTACCCTTTTCTTTTCTTTCTAAGTTTTTTTTAGTAATTCTCCTTTTATTACCACCTTCCACTCCTTAATTCCTTAAATCTTTATCTGAAGGAAAATGGAATTTCAGTTTGCACATAATGAGGTTATCTGACAGACTTCTATTTTTTCCCCCAATGCTAATAATGTAGGTAAGGATGAGATACCTAATCATAAACCCTGACACAGGCAATATTATGTCTTGAAATTGTATTTGGAGGGAGACTTAGTTATGAAATATAAGAATAATAAAAATAAAAGTGAAAAAATAGGTGTATTTTTTATTTTATGGGCATATGTATATGCATATGTACTCAACTGTTTTGAATTTATTTCTTTGAAAGCTTGGAATTGTATTTTATTCTCAGTTTAGCCAAATTTCAGTTCATCATTCTAACCCACATTTGAACCATTTTAATAGAAATTTTGGATTATACTCAAAATAGAGTGGCTTGGGATAAAGCAACATCATTAACCAAAATATCAGAATATTCATGTTATCTCATAGCCATGCTGAATGCCAATGGAGAACCTTACCATTGGAACCTGTGTTTCCCCACCCATACAATGGTAAATAATAAAATAGCAATTTCAATGAAGTCTCTAAAAGTAGCTTCAGTTAAAAGTTTATTATCTGAAGATTTTCTTTAACATGACCACAATAGATTGCAGAATTCAGTCTAACATGGGCTTGATTCCAGAAAGTTGAAATCTTGAGAAAGGGAAAGTAATTCTTTTTGGTCATGATTTCTCCAATCATGTAATCTTATGGAATAGTCCCCAAGGGCAGATATACAGTAGTAAGCTTTCAGTGTATTTTTTTTGTCTGTTTTTTTTTGCAAGGCAATTGTTAAGTGACTTGCCCAGGGTCACACAGCTAGTATTAAGTGTCTGAGGCTGGATTTGAACTCAGGTCCTCCTGACTCCCCTCATCTACCTACCCCCCCCCCTTAGCTGCCCCAGTGTATTTTGATTTTTATAAATTAAAGGGAGAATGAATATTCTCCTGGGGATCTCTGAAATGAGCATGAAACTCATCTGCTCAGAATTATGTTGATGGTAAGTAGATAGAATAGAAAAATGATGGAGATCTCTTCCAACATTTTAATTCCAAGCCAATGGTCAGATAATATACTTCTTTAATTAACAATATCTAATACATAAGCATGCCTTATCAAACTCTGTATCAACTATTTCTTCTTGTCAGCAGAAAGGATAAAGAGGGAATTACCCTAAGACTGCAGAGAAAGAAATCATCCAGGAATTGTGAATATATGTTGACCTGGCAACCTCCATTGTCCCTGTTTTATTTGCCCTTTGCCTTTTTCCTAGATATATAACCAATCTTGAATACAGGCTTCTTTAAAGGGTCAACTAGACAGCTACAGTTTCCATCGATCCCTGCTAACTTGTGAGTATTGTTGGAATGCAGAGGGGGAACAAATCTATGGGAGGTCAATGGGTGGATATCCCCAATCTATTCAGGTATTTTATTTTCATTATGTGCATTTGACTGTGACAAATTTTCTCCATTTGTGCCTTTAGGAATGCAGAGTTGAATGTATTTCATATGTGACAACCCTGGCATAATTTCTGAATGCCAACACAGGCATTCACTAGCCCTAGTAATGTCACTCCAGTGGGGTTTGCAAAGTTCTCTGTAATTTCAGTTTGCTTCAGTTTTTCAGTCAGATGAAAAAATCATTTTTAGCGTGTGCCCTTGTCAGCTGTTTCTCTGAGAATAGGGCCTTTGATAACACAGAGAAAAAAAGGCAATTGTACCCCCACCCCTGGTTCATTTACATAACTCAGATTGATGAGATGGGAAGGAAAGTGTTTACAATGCAAGAAGATAGGAATTTTGGGATTAAGTAGGAAGCAAACTGAAATGAGCTGTCTGAGGTAATTATGAAACACATACTTCATATGTTTTCATTAGATATTGCTATTATACTACACAAGGCAAAAGAGTTTGATTAAACTACCATTCAGTATATAAATGTATGCATAAATTACAGGGAAAACAGTTACTTCATTACATCTCCAGAACTCTTTGGGGAGACAAACTAAGTAGAATTTTTAGTCTTTAGGCATACTTGTTTAATATCTTGGGAAAAGATAAAGTCATGAATATTTTGAGGTGAGGGGAGTTAAAAGAGTTAATAAATATAGCCACAAAAAAGGTATATTAAACTACAAAAATATGGATTAAAATGGGATGTGGTATATATATATATATATACATATATATATATATATATATATAATATCACATAAAATATCTCTGTTCCTCAGGAGTTATTGAAATCCATGTAATAAATAATGTGTGTTTGAATTTTATTTTCTATGAAACATTATATTCACTCCATCTATCATGTTGATTATATGTACAGTCTCAAAAAATCCTCAAAATAAAATGTTTTCTCAATATAAAATATTGTTTTGAGTCAATAAGATCTATAATAATTTTTCACATCAACAAAGATAACAGATATGAATTCTTCTTCCCTTTGTTTAGTTCTTCATTCATAAGTCACTTATGGATTGGGTTCTTTATCTACTTAGGACCCATTTTATCTTGGAGCACTGTGCAGAGAATAAAAAAAAGCATGTCATTTCCATCTCCTGCCAGGATTACCCTCTTTCTCCTCAAAGTTCTATTGCTAAATCATTTCAAGTACTGTCATTGAGAAGAATTAAATTCATTTAGAAAGTCTCATCCACTGGACAAATAGTTATCAAATACCTAGGGAGCCTTACTCCAAATCCACTATTCTTTTCCCTGTCCCATGAAGTTTCAGTCAACTTGAAAAGAGCAAAGGTTCTTTACATAGAGACATTGAAATTTAGTAGAAGTTAGTTTAATCAGTACTTAACATGATGTGATTTAAAGTGGCCAGCTATGGAGTCAGAAGACCTGTATCTAAATCCTCCTTCTGACCTTTACTCCTTGTGTGATCTTGGATATGTTGCTTAACCTTCCTCAGATGTCCTGAATGACCTCTGAGGCCCCTTCTAACTCTGGATCTGTGATCCAGATGCTCCTTTGAGTCCAAGAATAGTAAGACATCATTACATGGGATATCTGATTATCATGTCTTCTAGTGTTCATAAGTATAAACAAAAAGACCACCATACAGAAAACTGAAATGTATGTTAAAAAGTCATTTGAAAGAAATGATTGTCTTATTATATAAGTTGAAAATAAAATTATAAAAAAGTTATACTCAGGATGAAGTTGAGAGACAGACCAAGAAGGGGCAAAGAGGGAGAGAGGGAGGGAAGTAGGGAGGGAGAAATGGAGAGATGGAAAGAGGGAAGGGGGGAGGTGGAGAGAGAGAGAGAGAGAGAGAGAGAGAGAGAGAGAGAGAGAGAGAGAGAGAGAGAGAGAGAGAGAGAGAGAGAGAGAGAGAGAGAGAGAGAGAGAGAGAGAGAGAGAGAGAGAGAGAGAGAGAGAGAGAGAGAGAGAGAGAGAGAATTGGACACCCACTAGCTATGTGGCCAACAGCAAATCACAACCTCTCAATTCCCTCATCTCTTAAATAAGGGGCTTGAGTTAGATGACCTCTCTGGCCATTTATAGCTCTAAATCTATGATCCTACCATATGAGGAAGATAAATTCTATGAAGAACTGTGATTCTCCAGATTAGAAGAGAGGCAATGTGGAATAATGGTGAGCAGGTTTCCAAGATTCGAGGGTTAAAGTTCTACCTCATATGAATTAGTTATATAACTTGGGCAAATCACCGAATCTCTTGGTACTCTAGGCAACTCTCTTAAACCGTTAAATTGAAGAGAAGCAGCAGATCTGCAATAATTTAAGAAATGTCCACTTCTGGGAATCCCCTATATAAATAAATTTCAATTCCAAGTCATTGTCATTATTTTCAGATTAAATTAACATATACCTAAAACCTTAATGATTTCATTGCAAAGGTGAGAAGGAATAGGGGAGAAAGAGGAAAAATAAACCAGAAAATAAAGATTAAGAAATAAGAAGAAATCAAGAGCTATAGATTATACAGAATAGCATACATTATTTTTATTTTTAATTTATGGATTAAAATAAGCACTTCTATAACATAGTATAATAAAAAGATGATTACGCATGAAACTGAAAATATTATAATTTGCTATTCCTTTTAAATATATAATAAAGTTATCATGTAAATTTCTTTTTTTCCCTCTTTTTCTTCCCTCCTCACTGTCATTAGACACAAATATTTATATAGAGTATGCAAGATCATTCTAAACCTACTTCTATTTATCAGTTCTTAAATTATTTGAGAAGGCAATCAAAAGACATGAGACATGGCAAACATCAAATATATTCACAAAAATAAAATTTTCCATACTATAGACAGGAAACAACTGGTTTCCAAGATGGGAAACAATTCCATATCAGTTAAATGGAATCAGAACATGGTTTTATTAATGCAAAGATAAGCAAGAGCAAATAAAAAAAGAAAGAATAAAGAAGATATGGATAATTAAGAGTTCCAACTTTGTTCTTTAATAATCTCAGTAAAGATGTGGCTCATGCTAAAAATACTAGAAATCACTGCCCCCCCAGCAAATATTTACTTCCTTGACAAACAGAGGGACATGGAATTCAAAACCAAGATCATTTGTAAGATATTATTATGATAGATCATGCAAGGTTATGAGGCTTTTACTCATTAAAGAATAATTGATAGAAGGAAAAATGACATTTTAGTCATTATGTTATAAGATTCAATTAAAGATGATCATACTGAGAGTATCTAGGGTTTAAGTTAGAAGGAGAATATCAGGGCAGCTAGGTGGTGCAGTGGATAAAGCACCGGCCTTGGAGTCAGGAGTACCTGGGTTCAAATCTGGTCTCAGACACTTAATAATTACCTAGCTGTGTGGCCTTGGGCAAGCCACCATTTGCCTTGCAAAAACCTAAAAAAAAGGAGAATATCAGACAAAAAAGTGGAAAAGACCTGTTAACATTTCTTCATCTATGACAGGAAAATAATTATATTTGAATGTAAAAACAACAGTCTATGAGGCATTAAGATTGGAAATGGTACAAAAGAAAAGAAAAAAGGATTAACCACATGTTTAAATCTTCATCACGATTTTATTCAGGAGAAGGAAAAGGGCAGACTAGTGGTATAGTATTTTCAATAGTTATAATGAAGAATTGTCACATATTCATAGGAATATGTCATAGAAGTGAATGAGGGAAGAAAATTCATGTGCTTAGGGCAACCAACAGCTCTAGTTTGCAGGTTTCATTGTTACTGGCCCATTCACCAACATCTTTACCCATGAAATAATTTTTCTATTTATTACTTGGCTACTGATCCTCCCCATTCTAGCCAGAATTCTCTGATTTTTCAATTAGCTAGCTCTCCTAGAAAAGGATATTTAGAGAATCCAAGGTCATAATATAAAAAGTCAAATTGACAGACTCTTCATACTGGTTACCTCTATAGGTTCTATTAATAAGCCAATCAATTATTCATTCACCTGAAAGTTGTTTAATTAGAATGGAGGTCACAGCAACCTAGTTTAGGTTCATTCTTCAATCAATTACTAAACATTTATTCAGTGCCCATTATGTCTTAGGCACCATACTAAAATAGCAAAAGATAGTTCCTACCCTCAAGGAGTATACAATTGAATGGAGGAGACAACTTGAAAACAAATATAAACAAACAAGTAATATACAACTGGCTCTTAATAAAAGCTTAACCATTCTCCAACTTTAGGTAGTGCTGAAGGATTTCTCAAGAAATGATGTTGATTCTCTCTGGTCAATCAGGAATCATTCAGCTGAATCCTTTGCTCATATTAGTGCTTCTAATTGTCAAAGTATGAGTGGACCAGTTTTTCACACCCTTTGCTCTCTAAAATTATACCTCCTATCTTTCTAAATAAGTACTTCCTAACACTCCATGTCTCACTCATCTTTACCTTAAAAAGCATTTTCCAAATTACTCTTGTCATATTGCCAGTCCTTTTTCCAATCATACCTTAATCTCCAAATATTTCAATCCTCATTGTCTTAGTTTTACCCTCTTTAGTAATAAGATATGCAAATGCAGGTGCAATTTAAGGGAGGGACTTGTCATGATTCTGTTCTGAAGTCTACTATAAAACAATCTATTTCTTTGGAGTTCTTCACACTGTATTTCTTTATGCTTATATTTCTCTAGTTTTTAATAAATAAAAAAATTCTCTGCCTCCATAAAACATTCAACTTTTCCTATTGAAATGAGACACCAATCTTACATTGGTGAAAAAAGGATCAGAATCCTTATACACAACTTCAAAATTCAGTCTGGAACATATGTTTCTTCATAATATAGTTTAAAATTTATGCTAAAATAACATCTTTTTCTATTCTTCTTGGATACCAAATTTGCATCCAGAGAAGTAACCATACCTTACACCATTTTACAATAAATCCAAATGTTTTCCTTTCTACCAAAAAGAAACCAAACCTCTTTTCCCTTTTCATCATTGCTACTATGTATGAAAAGGACTTTAAAAAGATAGTGTACCTTACAAGTCCCTGAACTCAAGGAGCTTATGTAGGGGCAATAAAATATAAGGGAATAGTGGTCTTGGAGGGATCTTTGGTTTAGAAAATTTCTGGTTTGGTAAGTGGAACTATAGGGAAATACAAAGATAGATCCTTTGAAGTAGCAAAAGTAGCATTGTTTTTACTATATTCTGGAACTGAAAAGGGGGAAGACATGTGGGAAAAGGCAGTGAAGAGGGTTTAGCAAGCTGGCCCAAAAGGAGGAACTTAGGGAAGTAAATTATATCAGAACACTTTGACCTATATAATTGGTCATATGAAACACCAATCAGGACAGTAGACCCCAACGTAAAAGTTCCAGGGATGAAATGGTTAAGTTCTCCATAACATGGTCTCTGATCCTTGGGACAAGGCAAAGATTGACCAGTGTGTGGTTCAAAATTTTTCAAGAAAATGATGTATGATATTTGTCCTTTGTTCTCACAGAAGACCATGACATAAGTGGAGATGATGTCATGACAAGCACATGAATTGCATTTGAGTTGAGGAGATGCTGTGTTGTCTCATTTTCTCCTCCAAAGTCACCTGAGTTCAGTGACCAGATATGAATTAGGAGGACTGAAGATGGCCCTGGATATGAAGCAATTAGGGTTAAGTGACTTGCCCAAGGTCACATAACTAGTAAGTGCCAAGTGTCTGAAGCTGGATTTGAACTACTATTTTCCTGACTCTATCCACTATGCCACCTAGCTGCCTGAGTGCACTTCAAGAAAAATCAATAGCATTTTCTTAAAGGGTTCCCCCTAATGAAGTGGACCACAGACCTTTCTCATGATCTGAGATGCCTCCTTTCCTCAGGACTTCACTTTTATAGGATTTGATACCCAAACATGTGAATGAGGAATGGCAAAATACAGAATTTCATTGGTTGATAGATCTTGATTTTAACTCTCTAAGAGGACCAGAAATGTTACATCAGCATAAGTTGTCATAAGATAGGCAGGACAATAGTCATTTCTGGTGACTAAGTGATCATAAGATCATATTGAACAAGAAAGAGTGGTATGTGGGTACAAAAAATTAATTGGGGAACTTTCCAAAGAATCAAGGCATTACACACTAGGTTTAGATTTGAGATTTGGGCTGTGCAAAGGGACCAGTTTCATTTTCTCCTTTAGAACTATTTCAATCCATTGGTAAAATAATGGATCAGGACAACAGGAGATGGTCTTGGATGCAGTGAGAGACCTTGATCTTTTTAAGCTAAGGTCTTTAACAGGTCTCAGTTTGACTGAGGCAATGCCTATTCAGTGATTAAGGCAGATAAGAAAGAAATGAACCAAAGAATGATTTCTTTTTCATAGTTAAAATAAAACTCACTTTGGAAGGAGAATACTCTGGTGTTCAAGTCCCTTCATTACCTGAACCCTTCCTACCTTTCTCATCTTCTTAGACCTGGCTGTGTTCAACATATTTTAAGATGTTGAACCTCCTCATTGTTCATTTCTCAAAACACTCTTTCTCCAGACTCCCAGAATTTTCACTGACAGTACCATATGCTTGAACAGCTTTCCCTCTTCCTCTTTACTCCCTGGCTTCCCCATCTTCTTTCAGGTCTAATCTAAGACCTGAAAGTTCCACTTTCTACAAAAGCCTTTTTTCCTGGTCTTCCTTAATGTCTTCGCTTCAGTTTATCTATCTCCAATGCATCCTTTCCTTAACTTGTTTGCATGCTGTTATAAGCATGTCATCTTCTCCTTTAGACGATGAGCATCTTGAGAGCAGGGATTACCTTTTATCTTTCTTTGTATCCTTAGTGTTTAGTATAATGACATAATGACAGGTATATAATAGATACTTAATAGATGTTTATGGACTGACTGATTGCTTTCTCTCTCTCTCTCTTCATATATATATATATATATATATATATATATATATATATATATATATATATATTAATGTATAAAACTTTAAAGTAGGAAAGTACCTGTCACTGGACACTTAAAAATGTGTTCACTAATCAACTGAATGTAAAACCTTTCACATGTGTCAGCCCTGGTGTAGTTTGAATAGGAGAGCATTGGATCCAACAATACCAGATATATAATAGGTATTTAGCAAATATTAACTAAGTCTATTATTGAGAGAATGAGCTAAACTATGTTTGAGGAATCAAGGCAATGGGCTCAGCTGCTGAATCTTTCTCATTCTTTCATTGCATCCTAGGATAACCTCTTTGAACTCCATTTCCCAAACTATCAAATGGAAAACTGAATTGTGCCCCATCTGCAGTCCTTTTATGGAGAATACAAAGAATCATATGGTCATTCCTTCATTTTCACTCTGGTGTAACCAGAATCCTGTCTCTAGGTTGACAAGATGGTCCTAGTTCTGGGAAAATGACCTTGGAGAAAGCTGTTCTCCCTGCAAGATCAGGGAATGGGTACTCCAAGCAAAGATGAAGTTTCAGTCATGATCATCTTACTTATGCAAGTACATTGAAAATATTCAGAAAGATTCTTCATAAATAGATTCAGGCTCTTACACATTTTGAGAATTCAAAGGGTTTTCTTTTTCTTCTATTTTTTTAATGTATATTCAAGATCCAAAACTCTTTAGCAACCCCAAAGCAGAGGGATTTTAAAGTTGCTGAGGCTTTCTGGACTCTCACATCTGTTTATGAATAACCCTAACCCCTAAGCTAAGCAAATCTATTTAGCTCAATGTAATTATAAATATGAGCTTTTATTATTCAAATGACTTCTTCTTATGCCAGGAAAACCACCTTGCAAAGCTGATTAAGAACCACAGAACAGAAATCTTTGTTCTCAGAAATGACAGATGTCTAAAAACAAAACAAAGCAAAATAATAATAAATAAATAAAAACCTTCTCTTTCCCAAATGACAGCATTGTATAGAAAGTGGAATATTATGAATATTTGACCTCAATATCAGTGAGACTTGGGAGGAAGTTTATTTGGCCATTTTATTCAGCATCATTCTTAGTAACATTTTATCTATTTAATATGAATAAGTTGTCTCCGAAGGAGTGATTTGAAATCTAAGCAAGTTCCTTTGCTTTATCCTTCTCACAAACTCCCTCATTTTCCACAACTGAAAGAAAAGGAAAAATAATAGAAGCTGTCTTCCAGGGTTATATTGTGAAGGTATGGTGAGATAATACTTGTAAAGTCCCTGGCACATTAGGTAAATTAAAAATTTTTGTTCTCTCCTTGCTCTATCCTGCAAATGGAAATTCTATCAACTGTATTTTCTTAAATAATTTTGACAGAGAATATGGTCTCACCATGTTAGCTTTACTCAATAGATCCTCATTAACTTTATTATCTTGATTTAAAGTCAATAAAGGGCAGCTAAGTGACAGTGGATAGAACACAGGGCTTCATATTAGGAGGACTAGACTTCATGAATTCAATTACATCCTCAAATACTTACTTGATGTGTGACCATGGGCAAGTCATATAACTTCATTCCCTCAGTTTCCTCATCTGTGAAATGACCTGGTGTAGGAAATAGCAAACCACTTCAACCAATAAAATCCCAAATAGGGTCATGAAGAATCAGACATAACTGAACAACAAAGTCAATAAAATTCACTCTTTTTTGGGAAGTTGGTATATAAAAATGAAAGACTTTGGCTTGCATTGAGGATGCCTCCAGAAATACTTTTAACTTTGGTCATCAGTTCCATTAGATTGTAAACTCACCAAGGTCAGGGACTGTTGTTTTTCTTCTTTTTTGTATCCAAAATCACAGCACAGGGTCTGACACATAGTAGGTAGTAATAAATGTTTCTTGAATTGAATAGTGGATTTTCCTTGTGACTGTACATTCATGTGGTTAGCAGAGGAATGGAATGATATGCTGTCACATGGCTTACTTTCCTTTCATTCAGTCAAAGAAAAAAATTTCACAATAATTTGATGACAATATCCCAAATTTTTACTTGTCCCTCCCCAACTTCCAAGTGTTGATGTAAAAATTAAAAAAAATTTAAAAACAGCCTTCAGGGGCATTGAATAGCTAAGTAGCAATTTTGTAACATTCATTTGGAAGCTTTTTTCTCATATTATTACAGTTAGGTGAGACAGTGGATAAGATTATTGAACTTGCCAAAAAGTACTGAGTTCACAGCTTGTCAGACCCTAACTAGCTAGTTTTTGTGATGGTCGCTAGACAACCTTTCTCAGTCTCAGTTTCATAATCTGTAAAAAGGTAAGAATAATAATAGCATGCAACATCACAGGCTTTTTTGTGAGAGCACTTGAGATGTTACATATATATACATATATAAACATACTTGGAAAACTTTAAAACATTATATAAATGTTAGTTGTTCTTGTTATTCCAAACTTGCTTTTTTTCCCAATTCTACTTTAATCTTTTCCTCCTTTTGACCACGTTGGACTGGACTAACTTGCCTGTCTTTTAAATTTTTCTTTTAAATGTTATAGAGAAGTCTAGGAGGAGGAGAGTAGGGAGAAGTTGTAGAACCTATCTCTCTTTTTATTTTTTCCCATTAGCTTCATCCTTTTTTCTTTGTCCAATAAGCATTTTTAATTTCTAGCTGCCTGCAGAGGTTTACTGGTTCTAGATATGAAAAAATCTGGTTCTAGATATGAAAACATCATTTGAGTTTGGGCATTAAATGCTGTCCAAAATGGAGAGCTAGAGAGGTCCTACTTTTGGAATGTATTATTTTGTTTGATTAGAATTTATTTAGCACTCAGAATTTTCTTAGATGCAAGAGGTGAAAATGATGGGCATAAAAGAGAAGAAGCATGTACCTACAGGACAAAGTCTTATGGACTGAAACAAACTAATACAATCCTTCTCCTCCTCCTTTGTCTGACTCTCTAGGTTTGTCACCATGTTATGTTTCAACTGCTATTTCATGTATGAACTTCCCTCAGTTTTGAAGGTCTTCTTACCCTGACACATCTCTTCATATTTCCTGCTCCCTTCTCCCATTGGTGAAGTCCTCGTGGGAACTCCATTTTGGAATGGGCCTGGGTAGGCCACTGTCCATTGCCCTCCCAACTGTGATTCTGACTCTCTGGGTTCATTCTCACTCCAATCTTCTCCCTTCCTCCCATTCTATTTTTCAGCTCCCTTTTTGTATGTTGCCTTCTTCATTAGAGTTTCTTGATTGAGATATCCTCTCTTTTTTGTTTGTATTTGTAGCCCAAGCTCTTAGCACAATGATTAGCTTGTAAAGTGCTTAATAAATAATCATAGTCTACCAGTATTTAAACAATAGTGAGATAGTATGATTGGTTGTTGAGGACCACAGGTGAGTAGGACTCTGACCATGATGGTTGAATAGACCCTCTTGGTGGAAGGAGCCTGTTCTCTATGCCCAGATTGGTTCCCCATCCCGGGAAGCTTAAGCAGTTACTTTCTAAGCATACATTGTTCCAGGAAGATAAGCAGTTATACAGTTATGATGCAATTGATAAGCCAGGATATACAGCATGACCTGGGAACAAAGAAAGTATTCAATGTTCTTAGGGGATTATATAAAGAAAATACCTTTCAGTTTTTTGCAATATATATAAGCTTGTGCATGGCTCAATAGAATCTCATTTCCATCACTTTGGAGTCCTGTCTCTTTGTTTATTAGACAGCCTTCAGTCACATAACTCTGTAACTCTTTCCTTGCTCCACCATGGGTCAGTGGGGTCCCCAACAGTTGGTGACAATCTATGTAGTATAGAAGTGGAGATTAGGAAAATACCATCATTAGGAAAAGACCATTCCCAAATGGAGTTCCCACGAGGACCTCACCAATGGGAGAAGGGAGCAGGAAATATGAAGAGATGTGTCAGGATAAGAAGACCTTCAAGAATGAAAGTTAGAAGTTCCAAAAGTACCAGATACTGTTGTAGTTACAAGTGTAAATGATGCAGACTAGTGATTCAATGGCATTATTCCCATGATCCATTGGTAGCTTCTAGGAGAACAAAGTCTATGTTTGCAGATCTGAGAGGAAGGGTCATATTGATGAATAGACCATTGAAAGACACCAATTTGTCACACATACTGGTGCTCTGATTTCTGCAGTACCATGGTGCCTCAATGATACTGGAGAGTACCATATCCATAAGACCAAAGACTCTTGCAGCATCAAGATATCACCAGAAGTCCTGTTTCTTATCAAATCAATTCAAAGGGTCTAACAATTCTGGAAAAGGCAGTGAGAAGGATGATTTTGTACAAACCTCCCCTCATTATAACAGCAAAATGTACACATCATGTCTACATGATTTTCTTTGAACATGAAGGACAACTACAAACTAATCACAGAATGAATGTGTCATACAGATTATCAAACTTGAATAGCTCCTAGAAGAAAGTATAATGATAACAGGGGAATCTCACATGTGTAATGAGGCCCAGCTTGTACATTGTCTGTCACTGTATGTGGCCCTAAGGGAGAAAGAATCTCTAACTTCTCCTCCACCTGCCCTTCTTCAAGAGAGACTTTCATTTTTTCCAGAAGGGAAAGAAGAAGATTGGGCTGGAGGCCATTCTGCTCTCCTCAGAGAGGAGCTGGATTAGAAGTATATCTATATGCTATCTTAAATATTGTTCATCCAGATGATATGATTGAGCTCTATCTAACTTTTTATTTTATTTTTTCCAGTAACATGCAAAGATAGTTTTCCACATTCAAGTCTGCAAGCTTTTGAGTTCCACATTTTTCTGCTCTCCTTTGGCCTCCCCCTTCCCCATTAAACAAGCAAACTGCTATAGGTTGTACATTTGCAATTCTGTATAAGATATTTCTGTATTAATCATAATGTGAAAGAAGAATCAGAACTAAGGAGAAAATAAAACATGAAAATAAAAATAAAACAAGTTTTATAGAGTGAAAATAGTATGCTTTGGTCTGCATTCAGACTCCACAGTTTCTTTTTTCCCCTCTGGATGTGGATAGCATTTTCCATCACAGTCTTTCAGAATGATCCTTAATCACTGAACTGCAGAGAGGAGCTGTATCCATCTCACAGTGTTGCTGTTAATGTATGCAATGTTCTCCTGGTTCTACTCACTTCACTCCACATCAGTTCATGCAAGTCTTTACAGGCTTTTTTTGAAGTCCAGAAGCTCATAATTTCTTACTAAAAAGTAGTACTTCATCACATTCATATACCATACATTGTTCAGTCTTCCCCAATTTACGGACATTTCCTCAATTTTCAATTTTTTTACCACTACAAAAAGAACTGCTATAAATATTTTTGTATATATGAGTTATTTTCCTTTTTTAATATCACTTTGGGATACAGACTTAGTAATGGTATTTGGATCAAAGGGTATGCACCATTTAATTGCCCTTTGAACATAGTTCCAAATTGTTCTTCAGAATGGTTGGATGAATTCATAATTCTACCAATAAATAGTTCATTTATGTCCCAGATTTCCCACATCCTCAACATCAATCATTTTCCTTTTTTGTCATTTTAGCTGAGTTCCATCTAACTTCTGATTGTTTTATCATTTTATGGGGGAAAGAAGGATACTGACTATATCCAAGTCTTGACCCCTTTCCCACAATAAATACACATAGCAACTAGCAAAGAGGCTCCTTTATGCAAATCATAACAAAGTAAAAACATTTTTTAAGAAGATGTATATAGGAGAATATACATCAGACAAAACAGAGTGAAGGAGCACTTCCTTTGGGAGTAAGATAATTCAGTTCATTCAAGAATGTCCTAGATCTTACCTAATAGGAACCACCCCTGCCCCCAAGTCTTAAGAACAGGGAACCTAATGGAGACTGTCATTTCATGTCAGCTTCTTCCCAGTCTTTTTCTTCAACAACCTGAAATGGTATTCTTCCAAACTCTCTTGAAGTTGGAAAATGGAAACAACTTGATGCTTGAAGAACCCCAAATAGGGCCTCTTGCTTGAAGAGTTTCCAAAAGGGATTATCCCTTGGAGAATCCCAAAGGGGAATCAAAAGGGGAATTCTCACTTGGATAGCCCTAAAAAGTATTGGATAAGGCTGGAGCACTCTTGCCTTTCACTAACTGTCCTGACTCTCATGTGGGACAGTGCCTTCATCTTCAGCAATAAGGAGAGTTCTATACCTTTGAGTTTTGGAATAGGTTTAAATGGGTTAAAAATATGAATGTTTTCCTAAAAATCAATTTTGGAACCTGACCCATAATGGGGTATATAAACAAAAATGGGCATTTTTAAAATGTATATGTGATAAAAATAAGTTATGATGGAGATGGTAAATATTTCAGAAGTTGTCTACTTCATTTCTTTACATCTGAAAAAGAGTTTTAGATCAAGAGACAAATGGCTTTCAATTCTTTGTGGACATTTTTTAAAGGAAGAGCATCTACTCCTGCTTTAGCAAACCATATCAGTATCTTATAAACCTTTTTGTTCTCTTCTGGGTATCAGGAAAAACTATTCCCCATTTCCCTAATGCTCTTTATTTGAAGCTAGTTTGAAGCCTGAGAGCACAGAGAAATAAACTGTTTTAGTTATGGTTTGAATTAATCTTAGTATGAGTGAAACTTTGCTTTTAAGAATATTATATTAAAGAAATGACGAGATGATGGTTATTTTTTACTCTTATTTCTTGAGAGTATAATTGAGGCAAATTTGGGAAAAATGAAATTCCCTCCCAATGTCACAAAGCAAATAAAAAACTCCCAAAAGGAAAATACTGAAAGTTTTCTTCATAGTTTAAGCATCCTGTACCACTTAACCATAATATAGATATGATTTGAAATCTTAAATATATGTTGGGAGTGATACTCATAGCTGTAATGAAAGGAAATTTATTAAATATAGTTATTATAAGTTGAGAGTTCTATCAGTAGGAAGAAAGTAATTTTGCAAATCTCTCTTTGTATCATTAGAGCTTAAAATAGTGCCTGGTACATTTTAAGAACTTCATAAATATTAGTAGACTGTCCAACTGACCTTCATTAAAATTCCTGAAATGACGTTAAGAATTGAGCAATAGATCAAAGATTTTGGATTCAGATCCAATACTATGGGTAATCAAAAATGCATAAATCTTAATCACCACAAACATCAACCACTGATCGTTTTCCAGCCCTACCAGAAGCCATCATCCAAGGAATGAACACTTACATAGATACAACTTGCCACCTACCTCTGGAGTTAACTCCTGCTTCCTTAGAAACTACATTTATGTAAGAACTGTAAAAAAAGTTCTTGCCACCAAAGTCTTGTCAAATACTTTAGTATCAAATGGACTTGGTTTTTATCTGTGTATATCCTGCCTTAGGGTCATATGGTTACTCCCAAATGACTTGCAAGTGAAATGTCTCATATATTCATTCTTCCATTAGAATGTGAGTTCCTTGAGACAAGAAATTTTTGTACTTTTCCATTCGTGTCCTTAGATAATGCACCATACCTTGCACATAGTAATCACTTAAAACATGCTTTTTCTTCCTCCCTCTGTTCCTTCCTTCCTTCCTTCCTTCCTTCCTTCCTTCCTTCCTTCCTTCCTTCCTTCCTTCCTTCCTTCCTTCCTTCCTCCCTTCCTTTTTTTCTTCATAATATCCTGCCAGTGTATCCTTCCAAGCAGAGAAGATGTTTTAGAGAAGTTAATAGTTTTAGTTCTGTAACTGCTACCCTCTAATCCTTGCTGTTCTGCTTGGTCATTGCCTCACATGGCCCTTAATACCTAGCTAGTCCTAACCACACTTTATACTCCAGTCATCTTTCTGCCTGCTACTCTTCCCCCATACATACTTTCCAGCTTCAGAACCATAATACAATCAGTCTTGTCTTGTCTTTGTTATTGGAGAAAATTTGATAATCCAATCTCCTGTGTCTCTACTCCCCATTCTTTTGACTTTCCAAACCATAACATCACTCCATGGTTGCCAATACCTCCATGGTTGTCAATACCCTCTAAGTGTCTTATTTTGCCTTTCTTTATAGACACAATGCTTTTTTGACTGAGAAAATGAATGATGATAATAAGAAGCTACTTGGAGGCGATTAGATGGCACAGTAGATTGATCCCTATATTTGGAGTCAGGGTATCTTGAGTTCAAATATGGCTATGCTATCTGAGTCTGGGAAAAATCACTTAACTTAGGGGCAGAGAATATATAGCTTGAATATTCTGTAAGGTGCACAAAATCATTTGGTCTGGCACTGCCAAGTCAATCTCCCATGGAATTTGAAATTTAATAAATGTAGGCTTATAGATGTGAATTAATTATATGTTTAACCAAATATAGAAGGCCAATTTTTAAATTAATGACCTTGACAGAAAACAGATCCCCTGCCCCTGATAACTTCTCTCAATTTTTTCATATGTAAAATGGAAATAATAATAGGAATTATGCTAGGAAATTTATAATGCTCCATGATTTGCAAAGTACTTTGTATTGTTAGTTCATTTTATCCTTATAACAACTGTGTGAGGAAGGTACTATTAACCTTATCCAATAGTGGATGAAACTGAGGAAGACAGTTGATTATTTTCCCCAAAGTAATACAGCTAGATATTGTCTGAGGTTTCATTTGAACTCAGGTCTTTCTGACCCCAAGTCCAGCACAATAGTGCTTTCCTTTCAGTATTGTAGTGAGGATAAAATGAAATGTGATTTGTAAAGCATTTAATGCAGAGTCAAGCAAACAGTAGGCCCTTAATAAGTATTTGGTAATTTTTAAAAAATCAGCAATGCTTTCAAATGAATTTGTAGTTTTATTAATCATAACAACATCTATATACATATGAAAATCTATGCACCTGCATAAGAAATATTCCATCTACAGAAGGTATTTGCTTATTTATTATGCTGAGTCACAATACGTATCTTATTACTGCTAAATTAAGATACCAATGACCATGCTGTGTACAGTCATGTACTCCATAAAATAATTCTTTGGACCCATAGGGACTCTTTCATCTTGCAGATCATTTAGAGCCTCAAGTGTGCAAAACAAGACTGGGAAGAAATAAAATAGCTGATCTATTCCTCAATCACTGAATATGTTGTGCCCTCTCCTACATCTATAATTTTTCTAATGATGTATCTGCTTTATTAAATTCTCAGTGCTTCTCACTGACTTTTGAATTCCTACTCAATCTGGCATAGTGAATAGAGCACTGGTCTTGGAATCAGGAAGACTTATCTTCATGAGTTCAAATCTAGCCTCAGAGTAGCTGCATGACACCGGTAAAATCATTAATCCCTGTGTACCTCTTTTTCTCCTATGTAAAAAGGGGGGAGGAGGAAATAATAAACCCCACCAATGTCTGCCAAGAAAACCTAAAATGAGATCATGGAGAATCATATGACTAAAAATGATTGAACACCTATCCTCAAAAGTCCAGCTCAAATACTATCATTATAATGAAGTCTTTCCTGAACCCCTCCCCGCCCCAGTTCAATAACCCTCCTGGATTGGATTTCATGTATTGTGTTTTATTGCTACCTCTTTTTGCATTTTATACCCTTCCTAGACTATCAACTCTTGAACGCAAAGAGATGTCAGTCAAACTTCCAATTTTCCTGATCACCTAATCCAGTATTCTGTACAGAGAACACACAAGCACAGTATATCTGATGAATGCAAGAAAGAGAGACACACTGCAGAGTGAATGAAAGCAAATAAGGCCAGATATGGCTAGAAAGCTATGCTGAGAACAAACTATAAGGCTTTATAGATGAGTCTAAGGAGTCTATTTTATCCTAGAAGCCATTGGAATCACTGCCAGTTTTAGAGCAATATTGTGATATATTTACCACCTTGGCTTTTCCAAACCCTTTCATCCCTTATCAAACCTCCTGTGGAGCTCCCTTCCCTTCCCCACTTTCATCTGAGAATTTTGCCCCATATTTCATGTGAACTTTGTTTTTTCCTCTCCTCCTCATCTCATATCACCTAGATGCCTTCTGCCCTTCTTCTGCCTTAACTCCTGTTTCATATGAAGAAATAGACCTTCTTGCCAAGGGAGACCTGTTTATATGAACAAGTAATCCTATTCCAACCCACTTTCTCCAATAGATTGCCTTTTCTATTATCTTCTTTTTGACACATATTTCTTCAACTCCATCTATTGACTGCTTTCCTACTGCCTAAAATCATGGTTATGTCTTCATTCTCAATAATTCCTTATTCACTTGATTCATTCTTCCTAACTAACTATTGTTCCATATCTCTGTTTTGTGGCTAAATTTTTTGAGAAGGTTATCTATAATATGTGCCTTCAGTTCCTTTCTTATTTTCTTAAATCTCTACAGACTCAAATAATAGATTTTAAAGACAAAAAAAAGAGAAGAAGCATACTGTGCTCTCAAAGATTAAATACTACGGTCTGTTTCCTGACTTCATACTTTAATCAAAACTCCTCAATCCAAAATGACTAATAATCTCTTAATTGCCAAATCTAATGGTTTTTTAGCATTAGCTGTCCTCATCGTTCTTGAGCTCTCTGCAGTCTTTGACAATCAATAATCTTCTTGATACTCTCTTCTATATATTTTCATGATATCACTTTTTCCTGGTTCTCATACATTTTTGATTGATGACTTTTAGTCTCCTTTGCTGGATCTTCATTCATGTTATGCCTGTTAAAATACATCTGAGGGCTTTCTTCTAGGTCCTCATCACCTTTTCCATTATATTGTTTCATTTAATTCCTGCCCCTAACCTCTTCCTGTCCTTCAGTCTCAAACTGCCTATTGGGTTTTTCAAACTGGATATTCTGTAGACATCTTAAACTGGATATATACAAACTCAGTTCTATCTTTGCCCAGACCCTCTCTTCTTTCTACCTTCCTTCCCAGTCATTCAAACCCCCAATTTCTGACTTCTCACTTTCTTAATTCTAATATTCAGAGTGGTCAGATACTGTTATTTTCATCCTCTATATGCCTTCTCTCTTTTGACATTGTCACTATCCTGCTATAGAGTCTCATCACACCTTGACTGATCTATTATATTAATCTGCTGGTTGGTCTCCTTATTATAAATCTCTCCTCATTCCAAGCTATTCTCTATTCAGCTATCAAAGTGATTTTTCTGGTTTCCCTGGCTTTTTAAAAAAAAACAATGTTATTGTATAAATAGAATCAATAGGACTTGGGGAATGGTAGGATGGAGGAAATGAAGAGGAGGAAAGAATCAAAAAATGAGATTGAGTTTGAGTCTGGTGTTACTGGCATTATCAACAAAAAAACCCAGAAAATTGAGAAGGTGATAATGACATCAGATTGGGGGGTATAATGAGTCTGAGGTTCTCTGTACAACCAGGTATAAATTCTTGGTAAGTGGTTGGGAATTGGATGTACAACTCAGAGGAGAAACTGTAGTTGGACATTTAGACTTGGGAGTCTTCTGTGGTTGGTAATTGAATAGAAAGATAACTGGTTTCTTAAAGTTTGGGTGGGCTAGGTTTGGGGACTATCAAGAAGGGATCAGAGGCTGCTATCAGAGGTAGCACTATATTTGTGTATTTGAAAGCATATAAATGAATAAAAAAATTGTTAAACACCTACTGTGAGGCACTGGGGATAGAAATACAGTATAATGTATAATTGAAATCATATTGCTTACTTTCTCAACAGGTAGGGGAGGCAAAGAAGGGCAAGAAGGAATTTGAAACAATTTTTAAAATTAATAAATATTTTAAAAATAAAAAAGAAATGCAATTTGAAGCACTCTCTTCAAGATCTTTGCAATCTAAAATTGAAGGACTATTATATGTATATACAAATATGTGTACAAATATGTGTACATATATACATATACATATATATGTATATGGCAGCTAGGTGGCACAGTGGATAAAGCACTGATCTTGGAGTCAGGAGGACAGGAGTTTGAATTCAGCCTCAGACATTTGATATTTACTATCTGTGTAACCTTGGGCAAGTCACTTGACCCTGATTGTCTCACAACTAGGGTCATCTCCAGTCATCCTGATTCCTTTCTGGCCATTGGACCCAGATGGCTCTGGAGAAGAAAGTAAAGCTGGTTGACTTAGCACAGCAGCCCCTCACTCAGATCCAATTCATGTGCTTGTCATGCTGTCACCTCCCTGATGTTGTGGTCTTCTAGAATAAAAGACAAACATTTTACATATGTGTATATTTATGCATGCATATGAATACACATGTGTATACTTGTACATATTTTATGTAATGGATAGAGGGAAGTTTTATTCTGTGAAGATGTAAGAATGTTGAGTAGAAACTTAAATAGTTGATTTTTATTCCCTTTCCCAAAACAGTGATGTTATTGGTTTGAACATTATTCCCAGAATAGGAGGTGGAAATCAGTGGGAGCAGGGTAACATGGTAGGGTGCTAGAGGCATTGAGAGGTAGCCAGATAGCAAGATGCCTGAGGTGAATGAATGTAAAGCACAGACAGGGATCAATTTGATATAATGAGTTAGGTAAATTTGCATTCACTCCTTTTTTCATTCAGTATCGTTCATCCCCAAAATGGAGCTCCTCTAGCTCTAGGTCCTTTTGATTAGAAGATGCCATTCAGTGTGTAGAGGAAAGCGAAAGCAATGACATTCAATTGACCTATCTGGGGTAGATAGAAACAGGGTGTATATGACCTGATGATCAGAAGTAATAGGCTTCAAACTAGTCATGCTTGGTCCTTTTCTTGCTAGACCTCTTCCTTTCTGTCAAATTATGAGATAACAATAATCTAAACTGATTATTAATTTTGTTTCTCTTTTGTTCCAAGATGGGGCAAGAGGAAAATCTATGGCTGGAGATTACACCTCCAGTGAGTGGAATAATGATCAAATTGTCCTCTCTCTTTCTAAAGAGATGTATTTGATTATAATAGTAAAGTCCGGAATGTATGCAGGAATTCATTAAATTTTTCTCATATTCTCCATAACTTAAGAACTGAAGGAATATTATTTAAAATCTACCAAAATATTCTATACATTCAAGTACATAGAAATGTCTTAAAATTTTGTTTTTTGGCAAGAGTGTTGGACTGAGAAAAAAGAAAAAACCTTGTGGTTTTTTGGTGTTTCAAAGTACAATGGGCAGACTGTGTCTGTTTGTCTGTGTGTCTGTGTGTGTGTGTGTGTGTGTGTGTGTGTGTGTGTCTGTGTGTCTGTGTGTGTGTGTGTGTGTGTGTGTGTGTGTGTGTATGTGAGACTGTCTGCCTGTCTGTGTCTGTGTGTGTGCATCAGGATAGATATTTAGGTAGAAAAGAGGCAACCTCACCTTGGGTAGAAAACCAGCAGAAGGTCTCAGCATCAGGATGATTTGAGAATATGAGGTCAAGTCCACAAAACTGACAAATTATAAAACCTCTAAATACCCTGGCAACTTTCTCAAACTAAGATAAAGGTTTTCTGACTGAAGTGATTTCTGGGTTGTTTTGGTCACCTCAATTTGATAATTTATTTATATCAGTTAAATGTTTTTCAGAAGTGGTGAGGGTCTATATCAATATTTATTCTTTTATTCATTGTCCACTTTTCAGAGTCTTTGAATTAGAATGGAACTACCTCATTTGAAGTTTCTAGGTTCTAATTTTTCTTTTTACTTGATGTTGATTTTGATCTTATAAAATCTAAGTGTAGGTGACTGATTTAGATATGTTGCCAAACAAGAGTCTTCTATCTGTTAAGATAAAATCAATTTTTTTCTTTGTAATGCTATTTGGTACTCATGAGATCATTGGATGGTAACTTAAGACTTTTAAGGGACATAGAAGCTATCAGATCCAATCTCTTCATTTTACAGATGAAGAAACAGAGGATTAAAGAGGTTAGATAATTTGCATGGTATCACAAAGCTAGTAAGGGAATAGAATTTATGCACCAACAACTATCACATGAAGAAATAAATAAATTGTGTAGACTCGAAATTAAATTAACAGAAGCTAGGTCATACAGTGGATAGAGGACTGGCCCTGGAGTCAGGAGGACCTGGGTTCAAATACAGACTCAGACATTTAATAATTGCCTAGCTGTGTGGCCTTGGGCAAGTCATTTAACCCCATTGACTTAAATAAATTTTAAAAAAGAAATTAAATTAATGAAAATACAAATGAAGGTATCATATAAACTGTATTTTTAATTATATATAAATATATATTTATATATTATATAATTTTATATAATATAATACAGATATAAACATGTAGAAGGGAAGGTTTTTTTTAAAATTAAAGATATGAGTAGGAATTAGAAAAAAAAGAGAAGTCAAAGGCTTACAGTTTCATTAGAAATTTCATTCCTTTATAACATGAATGCAAGTCTAATATACTCCTTATTCTATATACTGCTTCTTGAATCCCCAAACTATTTTCTCCAAGAAGAATATTCTAATCCTATTCATACCCTTTGATCCAGAGTTGATACTACCACTGGATATGTGCATCAAGGAAGTTAAAAGGTAAAATGAAATGCTATACATACAAACATGCATGTATAAATACAAGAGTATAACTATAAAGATATATATTATATAAATAATATATAATAAAAATAATGTATAAATGTATGTACATATGTAAATGTATGTATGTTAGGAAAAAAATTTTAATAAAACTTTGTGGAGGCCCAAAACTGCAAACAAAGTGTTGGTCCTTTCATAGGAAATTAGCTAAGAAAAGATGTTATATGTGAATATAAATGCAATGGAATATTATTGCAATATAAGAAACAATGAATTGAATAATTCAGAGTGACTGAGAAAGACATTTATGAACAGAGATAAAGAAAGAAGAAAAAAAAGAAAAAATATATATGCATAAGGATGACAGTAACGGAAGAGGAAAAATCTCTAAAATCTTATCAGAATTCAGATTACTTCAATGACAAATTTTTATTTCAGAAAACTGATAGTGACATACATCTTCCTTCTTTCATTAAAGATATGGCAGATCGTAAACACACTATGGCATCTGTTGCTCTGTATTATTTTGCCTAACTGTATGTCTTGTTAAAAGAGTGATTTCTGTTGGGGAGGGACTATTAGGAAACAACAGTAATATTTTAAAAAAATCAGTAAAGCATTTTAAAAATGTTGTACTGATGAAATATAGACATGGGACCTCTGCTGAATCTATAAGCTTTCTTATTCCTAATCATTTCTGAACTTAAAAAAAATTTGCCCTTCTGGTGCAGCTAGCTGACACAGTGAATGGAGCACTGGCCCTAGAGTCAGGAGGACCTGAGTTCAAAACTGGCCTCAGACACTTAATAATGACCTAGCTATATGACCTTGGGCAAGCCACTTAACTCCATTGCCTTGTAACCCTCCCAAATTGCCCTTCCCTGTGTTTGCATTTAAAGCATAAGTTCTTTTAATTTTAGTCTTATTAATTTAATTGGGAATTTATTTACCTCTTAATCCTCTGTAACAATGGTTAGTTTGATTATTTCCAAGGTGGCATTTTAGTAAATGTCTATTATGATCATTGCAATGTGAGTTGAACAAAGAACCAATGAATTGATGTTTCTTAATGCTCTTGGACATATGATAAAACCAACTCCATCAACTCCTTTATTTGCCTTTCCAAAGAGAACCTGTGAACATCTTTCAATTTATCTTTAATGCTTGTCTTTTATGAAGGGGAATAACAAGATTGATATAATTGGTATCCTCTAGCAGTAAAACTATTCATTGATTACTGACAAAGATCTGCTGACTGTTAATTTTTGTAAGTGACTTGTAACCTATGTCATACTTAATGCCTCTGTCCACTTTTCCCCTGACTGCCATAGTCACTTCTTAAGTGGAAGAGAACCTTAAAGAACTGTGCATTTTTATTTTCTCTTTTTCATTGATTGCCATGACCATGGTTTCATTGCCAAGAGATCAACCTGCTGATGATGAACCTTTTATACTTAGTTATCTTAGTCTTTCTTTTTTTTAAGTTTTTTTTTTTGCAAGGCAAATGGGGTTAAGTGGCTTGCCCAAGGCCACACAGCTAGGTAATTATTAAGTGTCTGAGACCGGATTTGAACCCAGGTACTCCTGACTCCAAGGCCGGTGTTTTATCCACTACGCCACCTAGCCGCCCCTATCTTAGTCTTTAGAAGATGGACATAGGATAATACAATTAGAGCTGGAAGGGAACTCTGATATTAAATCCAAACTTTTATTTAACATGAGAAAAATGACATTCAAAGATATGCATTATTTTGGCCAAGATCACAAAAAATAAGAGACTTAAGGATTTGAATTTAGGTCTTTCTGACTATAAGTCCATAACTGTTTAATTGTATGTTATGCTATGACTGGTACCAGAATTAAAAACTTACGATCACCACTTAACTATAATGAAGCAACAGAGTAGAATGGTGTAGCAGAAATCAGCTAAAGTATAAATGGTAATATCAAGTCTTTCTTCTTTTGGTTTGGCTAGAGGTTAGATAAAAGAAACATTTTCTAGACATTTGATGGGAATTAGAAAAGATATAGACATTGAAGATACTAAAAACAAACCACGGATTTTCATACTTTCATACTTACCTATTTAATAAACCCTTTTATAGACCTCTGTACAAGGAGAAAGAAGTGCCTGTACTGATATACCTCCAGACCTTTAGGCAAATAGCATGGCAACTTAGTAGAATTAATAACTCTTGAGCAATTTGCTTTGAAGATTTACTAGAAAATGCCTGGCAAGTCTTCTGAACAGCTTAGATAAAGGTAAAAGAAACATGTTTTCACATTGTAAAGATTTTCCCAAAATTATCAGATCATCAAAAATTAAATTCAATCTGAAAAATTTGCACAGACTCCACCCATGTTGAGTGATTATTGTTACTCTCCATCTTTTTCTATAAGTTTTTTTATTTCCAACAAGCTTGAGGAATGAAAGGTGCTCTTACCTGTATCTATCTACTTGCAAGAGAAGTTTTCATTTCCTCATAAATAGGATTCCCATGGAAACAGTAATAAAAAGAAAATATAAAGGGGGGGAATCTATGATACTTTTTCTTTGAAGCCCTGCTGCCCGACCCTCATTAGACTTGTCCTGATTTCTCCTGAGCTTTAGACCATGGGCACCTAGTTCACAGCTTTTCTTCATGGCTGAGCAGTGTGCTCCTGGGAATAATTTTCTTTCACCCATGACTGTTGCTGTGTTTCCCTGTTGATTAAACATTTGAACTGTTAAGCCCATGGGGTTGCTCATTCTAGTATATTTACTGTTAGAAATAAATAAGTACAATGCTCCCCATCTATTCTGAATTGGCTACCCTTGCCTCCACTCATTCTTTCGTTTCTTTCCCTTGTCTCTTATTTATGGTCTTTTTCCTTCTTCCTCCCTCCTTAATCATGCAGGGTCATTATTGGTTCTTTCCAGTTGGATTTTAGTAGGTAATCTATGACTGAATTGGTTTCATCTATCCCCTTTTCTTTATTATCTTTAATTTCAATCCATAGTAGTTCTCCCCCACTTTTTATTGCTCTAGTGTCTCCTATCTCATTTACTTCAATTGCTTCAATAAAACGTATGGCTACTTTCCCTCTCTTCTATTCTCTCTAATCAAATTTAGGCAGTCATTATGCTTAAATATTTAGCCTCCAATGATTTTCAGCATGGTTTAGTTAAGACCAAGATGTCAAATATCCTTTAGACACTCTTCTCTTTTCTTGGTCAAACCCCCTTTGCTTTTGAATACAGACACCTCCAAAATTTCCCTAGGGTGACTTTTAAAAATCATCTTATCTCCTTTTGGGCTGTTTCACTTTGTTTATATGTCCTTCCTTCCATTCCATCTGCTTCTGTGATCTGATGCTCCTCTTGTTTTCTCCCCTCCCTTACTGGTGAGTAATGTTGTTATTTCCACACCCATACAGAAGCCTCTAATTTCAGGAATTTGATAGTACAATGGCAACTCAAATATATCACAATAGTAGCCACTCCAAAAATACAAAAGATACTATACTGTAGAAGTGAAAAACTGCTAAAATAATGCATGAAGAATGTCTTACATTTTCCCACTCAGTAACAAAAGAGAGTATCAGTTGTGAAGGAGCATTACTATCCATTTGTTAGAAACTGTAAAACCAACCAGGGGAAGAGAGACAGGTTAACCCTAGGGATTACAGGAAGAAGCTTAGCATACACTCACACACATGCACAATGATGCTAGATGCAGCTTGGAAAAACCCCCATTAGATTTGGTAAAAAAAGACCCTGAGTTTAAATCCGAGTTTGCTAATTATGGGTAAATATATATCACTTCACTTCTTTGAGACTCTTTTCTCATATTTAAAATGGGCATATTGTCACTTTGCAACATCACATGTAGAAAGTGTTTTGTCAGTCTTTAATAATAAACATTTAAATAATAAAATAAAAAAGAAACATTTAAATGACTACTATTTGCCAGTCACTATTACACCTTGCAGATACAAATAGAAACAAAAGATGAGCCCTGCCCTATAAGAGCTTGCAATCTAACCAGAGAGACAACTTGCAAAGAAATGTATACATAGCAAACTATGTACAGGGTGAAAAGGAATTAATTAAAAGAGGTGTGGCACTTTAATTAAAAGGGGCAGGGAAAGACTTCCTGTCAGAGGAAGGTTTTTAGTTGCGATTTAAAGGAAACCAAAGAAGTTAGTATTCTGAATGAAGAAGCAAGATCATTCTAGGAATGGGGACAATCAAGGAGAATATCCAAAGCCAAGAGATAGAATATCTTGTTTGTGGAATAGCCAGGAAGCTATTGTCACTAGAGCAAAGAACATGTTGAGGGGAGTAAGGTGTAAGAAGACTGAAAAGGTACGAGGGGGCTGAATTATGAGCTCTATACATGCATTATATACATGACTTAATTCAATATGTTCATAGATATATGGCTCAAGTGGTTATTTCTCCACTGGTAAAAAAAAAATCCAACTAAACTATGTCCTTCAAGAAATCTACCATGGAAAATTTAATAAATGTGATAAATACCTTTACCTGAATCTTGCAATAGTTACGGTAAAATACAAAATCCTTCATTGACTATTTAAAGTTCTCCACACTCTAATTTCCATTTACTTTCCAAACTTATTTAATTTTATTCCCCTTCATGCATTTTCCATTCTATCAAAAATTACCTACTTGTTGTCCCCTAGTCATGAATTTTCAGTTCTTGCTTCTCTAGGATTTTTCCACATGTACCTCATGAACAGAATGTTCCTCACTTCTTTCTTAGAATCACCTTCTTCCTTCAAAAGACAGCTCAATGTCACTTTCTATAACCTTTCTTACCTTCTCCCCCCCCAACCTATCCCCCCAGTTGTTCTCTTCTCTTTTTAGAATAAACTTATTTATACTTGTGATATCCCACTTAGTCTTTTTTCACTCCCAAGAGATTGAGTTTCTTAAGAGAAGTCACTGTTGCCTTTTGTCTTTGGTGCCCCCTGTATCTAGAAGAATACTTAAGAAATATTTGTTGAATTGAATTGAATTGAATATCTCACTTTTACTATATGGCTAATCTCTTCTAAACATGTACCAAATGATGTCTTTGCTGTCATTTTACACATTTATCACTGTCACATATCTGACAGAGCAGATATTTTCATAAATTTTTGAGTCTGATTCTTCTGAGAATATGGTATATGGTGCTGTATCTTATCCTAAAATATCCTATAATATCACAAGAGACTAGGGACTGGGATCAGGGTCTGCACTTGTGATTTATTTAGTATAGAAGAGACCTAGATGAAGAAACTCTCTCTACCTATGAAAGATGGTTCCTGGTCATACAACTTATAGTCTTAGTTGCCTAGAATACTAAGAGCTTAAATCACCTGCTGGGTGTGATTTAAAAAAAATGGACTTGATGGTAGTCAACTAGTAGGGATCATTTGAAGTACCACATATTTTTCCCAATAGAATCCAGCCTGCTTTTCTGGTATTAGGTTCTAAAAGCGAACTAATCTTTAGCACTTTAGATATAATCTACAGTTATCCATCCAAATGCATATATGGTTATCTCATCAATATGCTTTGTTCACTCTTTTTGAATATTACTAGCCAATTTATTTTGCATGGTTATTGATCTTAGTGGGCAGACAGTGTCCTGTTCTACATACAGTAAATACAATGTCTTCTGCATTTGAAAGACTTAGTTCTATATAAGTAATCCATCTTCCATTTTGATCTTATGCAGAATTTCTTCAGATAGCACTGAATACCTTTTGGTAACCAAGGCCCACAATTATATGCCTTGGATACACACAAAGAGTATTAAGAGGATCAATCAATAAAAATAACTCTGTGGTTTCATCTCTCAAGAAATATTTTATGATCTTAATATATGCACTGCAGAGATCTTGGAAGAAAGCCTTTAGGTTTCATTTTGCTCTACTGTGTCAAATACTTTGTGTCATCAATGAACAAAATCCAATGGGTGGGTTTATCCCGTTTATACCTATTAGTCATTCTTGTGAATGAAGTTGTAATTTGATCTAGAAAATTATCTGCAAAAGTAAGCTGATTTCATTCATATATTTCATCATGTATGAATATTAACAATTTTCAGATGAAGTTTATACCTTTGAGAATTTTTTAGGTCAATAATCTGATTTAGGTCAATAGACTGATCTTTTTTGGTTAGTAATATAGTCAGGGAATTTTTTTTATATTTCCCTCTTTAGTAAATCTTAAAAATGGATCTCTGAATACATTTAAAATTAGATCACTTACAATAAGAATTCTTCCATAGATGTTTAGTACTTGTCTTCCTCATTGTGATAACTCTTGTAAGGAATATTAATCAGCAATGCAAATAAATGTAAACATTTATTTATTACATAGTATGACCTAGACATTAGAGTTAGAGCCCAAAATGAAGAGGACATTGACCTCAAGAGAGTTCATTTTTATGAGGGGAACATAATACATATAGCAATAAGTAAATACATTTTATATCTAAAGCAATTTTAGGGGGAGGAGAACATTAGTGACTGGGAATTTCTTTAGGTGGTGGAAGCTAAATTGAGCCTCAAAAGGAGCTAGGGCTTCCAAGGGGAAGAAATAATGATTAAGAGATTGGTGGAGACTTAGAATGAAAAGATATTTTTTAATATGAAAAACAGCAGGGAGACCAGGTTGGAAGGAAAATAAAGTGTATGAGAGCAAACAAAATGAAACATGTATGAAAATGTTTGAAGTCAGAATGTGAAGGGTTTTGAAAGACAGAAACTCATATTTAATCCTCAAGGCTAGAGCAAACTGTAAATATTTCTTGAACTTAGAGTTTAGGTTTTTATTTTTAACCATTCACTACTTTTCAATGTCATGTTCAAATAAGTGGAACTGTTGTAATTGCACATCATATATTTTCAGGTTTATACTTTCTTCTAATCTGGTGTTAATTTAACTTTAGCTCTGATTAGATAGAGTAATTCTATAATCTTGATGCTCTATCACACAAAGAATAGAATCTTTAATGACTTTCAAAACATCAGTTCTATCCTTTTTGTTAATTTTGTAAATGATTTCTTAATGATAGTTTGCATTCTCCCTGCCTAACACTTTCTGGTTTTCTTCTTAAAGTATTCACCAAATATTGGTGTGAGGCTATTGAGCAATCAAATACATTTTAAAATTTGAAATTCTATGTAAATGTTAGTTATCATCCTCCTCCTCTTGCCTCTTCATCATCATCATAGTATCATTATCATCAATTATCATTATTTCAGATTAAGCTTTCTTTCCTCATCAAGAATATATTCTAGGAGGCCAAGGACAGCTGATCTTTGAGATTCCTCTTGTAAACAACATATATAAGAGAGTGATTTTAGGTTGTCATTTCATAGCATCCTCAGCTTATTTTGCACTTCAGCAGTTCTAACACAAATCTTATATGACTGACAATATTTTGTGTCCTTATTCAGTTACCTGACTATGCTCCCAATTTTTTTTACATTTTTTTCTTAAATAGAGACAGGTTGATGAGTTTCTTGTCTATCACATAAATCTCCTTGGAGGGAAAAAAAAACTTTTTATCAGAATTATTTGTGTTATCAGAACTTCATTCTTTAGATTTTTCTTATTCCTATCTGATGACTTTCTCTATAAAATTTTAGTCCATAAGAATTTTGTTCACCCATTCTGCAAACTATTCAAAATCTACTCTTTGAAATCTAGCCAGCATGCGCAAACTATTCAAAATCTACTCTTTGAAATCTAGCCAGCATGCCAGATTATACCTTCCCTTGCCCTCTTTATCAGTCATACTCTCTAGGATGAAATGATCATGTTTCATCATTGCTACTTCAACAATCTGTTCCTCTTTAGTGGTTCTAATCAGTTCCATAACAATAATTCTGATTACTACCTCGACATTTTCTAAGAATTTCTTCAACCCAGACTAACTCAAAAAGGCTAGTTCATATTGGTATGATAATGAATCTTTTTAGAAAGGAATGGGGGGAAAAGAAAATTAATTTTCTTTAATAATTTAGACATTTCAGTAAAGCTTGCATGATGGAATAGAGAGGGTCTTGAACAATTTTGTAGGTTATGTGTTTTCAATTTTATCTATATATATATTATTAAAAATTTTCAATCAATATGATTTTGATTCTATTTGGAGGCTGATCTCTATCTAGTTTATATAAAATCATAGTTTTTGGCAAGTAAAAACAATCTAAAGAAGAGCAATTTAATTTTTTTTTAAAATAAATGATTTAAGAGCACTTCCATGAATTCTCTTTTGTGAACATAACCATGCAATGATTAAACAACTATAATATGATAGATATTGTGAATGGAAAGGTAACTTGGGGAGAATTGGGGGGAGAGGGTGGGAAGAGAAATAACGGTTACCCTCAATGAGCTTACTTTCAAATTCTCAAATGGATCTCACTTGAAACTTACAATCAGGATGATTCTTACTAATTGTATAACCACAAGGAAAATCACTTAATCTTCCTGAGTCTCTATTTCTACATTTTATAAAATGAAGGAGTTCAACTTGGTGACCTCTGAGGTCCTTTATAGTTTAAATCTATGATCCCACCTATGATTTTGGAGTTCCCAAAAACAGTGGGGGATCACAACCTATCCATATCTGAATATTCTATGGAACTCATCCATGTTCTCCTCAAAGTTTGGCATATGATATGTTCATTCAAAATGCTAGAAGTTAAGCCTGGAGGGATTTGCATGAACTGATGCTGAGTGAGATGAGCAGAACCAGAAAAACACTGTACACCCTACCAGCAACATGGGGGTGATGATCAATCTTGAAGGACTTGCTCATTCCATCAGTGCAACAATCGGGAACAATTTGAGGCTGTCTGCAAAGGAGAGTGCCATCTGTATCCAGATAAGGAGCTGTGGAGTTTGAACAAAGTTCAA
Organism: Macrotis lagotis; assembly: GCF_037893015.1. Taxonomy (NCBI): domain Eukaryota; kingdom Metazoa; phylum Chordata; class Mammalia; order Peramelemorphia; family Peramelidae; genus Macrotis; species Macrotis lagotis. The sequence continues at coordinate 546,130,675 of NC_133666.1, read as the reverse complement.
GGACTATTCCCTTTAATTTAGAAAAAAACAGATATCATTTTGTCTGATCTTGTTACCTCTTAGACTTCTCTTCTCTTCTTTAAGGATATGATTTCTCTCCCATCACACCCAATTTGGATCAAGGTACAACATGGAAACAAAGTAAAGACTGACAGCTTGCTTTCCAGTGGGGGGGGGGAAGTAAGATTGGGGGGAAAATTGTAAAACTCAAATAATATATTTAATAAAAATTAATTAAAAAAAAAGAAAATGCTAGAAGTTCTTCCTTGACTTTTTCCAGTACCACAAACATTTCAATAGAGCACTCTATTCACATGTCATCCCTTTTGTTTGCCCCATTATCAACCCATCATCTCTTCCTATCATACAATTCCTTGAAGACATTCTTTATTACTTATTTTAAGAGTTCCTTGTTGGTTATATGTTACATTTATTTTATATCTGTGTTGGATAATATTTTCAGCTAATGTAGAAATAATTTTCTAATATTTAATTTTTCTCAATTGCATAAAAAAGTTTCATTCACTTAAAAAAACTTTTGCTCCCTATTCTATCCCTCTCTTCTTCCCCTCCCCTTTCTGAAAGAGTAAGCAATTTGATATAGTTATACATGTGCAATCATGAAAAACATATTCCCAAATTAGTGATGTAAAAGAAAAAAGACAAAAATCACTAAAAATCAAAACAATGAAAAATAGTATGCTTCAATCTTTATTCAGACTCCATCAATTCTTTCTCTAAAGGTGGATACTATTTTTCATTATGAGTCTTTTGGAATTGTTTGGATCATTGTATTTCTGAGAATAACTAAGTGATTCATTGTACAATGGATCATTGTACAATATTACTGTTCTGTGTACAATTTTCTCCTGGTTCTGTTCACTTCACTTTGTATTGGATCATGGCAATCTTTAAAGGTTTTTCTGGAAGCATCCTTCACATCATTTCTTGTATATATCATCATAATTATATATCACAACTAGTTCAACCATACCATAATTGATGGGCATTACCTTAATTTCCAATTCTTTGCCACAACAAAAAGAGCTGCTAAAAATATCTTTGTCCAATAAGTCCTTTTCTTTTTTCCTTGATCTTGTTGGGATATAGACCTAGTAGTGGTATTTCTGGATCAAATAGTATGCACAGTTCTATGCTCATCCAGAAATCTGATTCAGATCAATAGTTTCAGTAGATTCTGATCAGATACTCAACTTGTTAACAAACTAAGTTCATTTTCACCTTCTTTATCTCCCTCTTATTGAACTTCTGAGAGTGTCATAAATAGTTGCTCCAAAAAAAACCATATAGCATGAAGAATGAAGAAGAGATAAAGTTTTAGATAATCCACAAACTGAATTATTCATCTTAGAGTCATGATAGAAACTTGTCTAGCTCACTAGTAGGGCTCCACTTTGATACTTATTTGTAATGTGACTGGGTTAAAAGGTTTTTGTACACTTTTGTGCCTCTTTTTCCTCCTTATCACAAAGATGGCAGTAACTTTCAATGGCAAAAACTACCTTGTTTCAAAGACACTTGGCCCCAATACTTAATATATGTATGCAATGCCAAGCAAAAAAAAAATCAATGCATCTGCAGTAAGAGGTCACAACTTCAGTTCTTTGTTCTGTTATTTTTAAATGTCACATAATCATAATTCAATTAATATCAATAATATTTTAATAATAATGACATATGGCATATTATTTTATCTTCTTAAGACTAGTAAGCTTCATTTGTAAAGTGAAGCATTTGTATTTCTAAGTCCCTTTTCCAGTGTAAATTTCAATACCCTTTCAACATATCACCTGATTGATTATGCTTTGGCATTGTAGGGCCTTGTTTCAAACATCTTCTCAATTAGATAGTACAGGGGAGTAGTACTGAGGACTTGATGGCAATCCCTATCCTATCTGAACATCCCTATTTTTTCTTTTTTCTTGAGCCTATAATAAATCCATTCCCTGTTTTTGTCACACCATGTGTGAGCCATTCTGTGTCTCTCACACAGATGCTTCACAGCTGGGACTGGGATTCAGGAGTCACCTGTGAAGTGTCTAGCCACACACTTCCTCCTACTCCCCCCTTTCTCACACTCCCAACTCCACGCGGGGGAATTCTACTGCACTGTCTACAAACCCTGTAGTTGAAATACCCACCCCCTCCCTTGCCCCCACTTCAGTAGGTGTTCTGCCTTTATTATTCTTTGGATGAATTCATTGCATGTGTTGCTTCTCTCTTAAATCTTAAGGGTATGAATCTTCATAAAAAGAACAAAGGAGGGGAAAAAAACCCTTTAGTAAATTATCACAAGAAAAAAACCCTGCTAAAAGCAATAAGTTTGCTGACAGATGGCAGAATCAGTTGAAAATTCTAGTACCATATTTCCTAAGTCTAACCCATTTAGTAAGCCAAAAAAGTGTTATCTAATTCTCTCCCCTGTGTGTGTGTGTGTTTTGGAATAAACAGATGTCTAATGAGGAATGTGTCTAGTATAGTTTGGGAGGAACCTGGATAGACCCAGGTTCTGATGCAAGGTTTGATTTTGACAAATATCAAAGTGTGCAAAGTAGAACCCATTGTAAATAAAGTTGTTAGAGGAAAAACAGCATGAGAATGCTGTCAAAGCAACAACATTAATATAAAAAGGGGGAGAAAAGTCTATCCGGAATCATTGTACAAGAAGAATTTGCCTTTTCTATTTCTCATCTTATTTATGTAACACACAACAAGGTGGTGAGAGAGAGGGCAGCCACCCCCTAATCACCAACAAACCTGGCAGGCATGACGCGATGAATTTGCATGTACTATGGAATTCCGTTTGCCAATATAAAATAAAATGGCAATAGTTTATCAAGACATATGCTTGCTTATCATCTGTGATTCCATAAGACTCAGAATCCTGGAACTGGAAAGGACCTGGGGATACCATTTTATTCTCTTTCTTACCTAGATAGCATTACTTTTCTCTACAATAGTTACAAAAACCTATATAGTCTGTTGGTTCCAGAAGTAGGATAACTAGCCCAAGTCTGCAGACTGCTAGTTCACTATAGTCTCCATCACATTGTATCTCTCCTCCACCAAAGGGACTTTTCTGCTTTTGTCTCTGTTTGTCTCCCTCTGTCTCATTTCTGCCCCTCCTTTTTCCATTCTTCTTTCTAATTTCTGTCTCTCTCTCTTTCCCTTTCCTTTTCTTAATTCTGCTTAATAATATTCTTAATTTTTTAATTCAGTTCAAATATCTATTTTAGAAGCACAAAAATCCAGAAGGGTCAATATGAAGAAAATTTAAGACCATTGTGATAATAAAACAACCACTAATATTTTTTATTAGTATGGGAAGATGATGACCCTGCTTTTCTTAAGGGGCAGAGTGGAATTAGTGAGAGGCAACAGCTTCAGTTCTCAGTCAGTCTCTCTTTTGGGTCTCTTCAAGCTTAAATTCTTCTTTGAGAGACTCTCAAAGTGAGAGTCTTCTTTAAGTTTTGAGTCCCTTTAGTCACTACTGTCTTCCAGCTTGAAGATACAATGGAAGAAGCCAATTCTACTTCAAACTGCTAAAGGGAAATACTCTGGGAAGATTTGAGAGGAGTTTGCAGCTAAAGATTTCAGAGCATTTTCCTGTTTGCTCCTGGTAAGAGATGTTCCTCATCCTGTATTATCTAGTACATTTTTCTCCTATGTTGGCTTTTCAAATTTCTGTTTTGCTATGATTTGAATAAATGGGTTTCTTTGCTATTTGCTTTGTTATGTTCATTATGGAATTATCATTTGTTGGAAAAGGTGCCACATCTATGGATCTTTCTCCCCATAAAGGACAAATGACCAAAAAAAAGTTAGCTCATGCCTGATCATGTCCTCTAGACTAATATTTAAGGCAACAGATGATAAAATTTTGTTCTGGTATCCCCTCTTAAACTGAGGAAAGCAGAGTGTCTCATTTCATCCTCACAATAACTTTGTAGGATAGTCTTATTAATGTCATTTTATAGAAGAAGAAAATGAATCTCTGAAAGGACTTGTCCAGAGTCATATGGGTGGTAATTTAGTAAACTTTCAGGTACAGCACTTTCAATTTCACCATGTTGTTGTCATGCTATTTTCCTTTCAGCATGCTGAATTTTGTTACTGTAGTTTAATAAGCAAGAAGGGAGAGTGAAACAATGGAAAGAATGTTGGCTTTGGAGTCAGAGGATCTATCTGGGTTTGAATCTTGATCCTGCCACATTGCCTGTATAGCATTAACCATCTCTGGATCTCATTTTCTCTTCTATAAAATAAAGGAGTTAGATTGCTTCATTACTGACAATATTTTCACTTTAATTCTATGCTCCTATGACTTCCTGTGATAAGAAATAGTAAAGCAAAATTCACATGAATAAGGAACAGTGTGATGTGGAGGACAGAATATTTGACTTGGAGTCAGAAAGACCCAGATTTAAATCATTTCATGCCACTTACTAGCTATGGGACCATGGACAAGTCACTTAATTTCTCAATGTTTTAGAGCAGTGACCTAAAACTAATCCAATAAATCACAAACTTTTGAAGCTTTTCAATGGAGAGAATTTCTCTCCTAGGAATTCTCTATGCTGATAAAATTCCACACCATTCTTGTATTCAGATCAAGATATGATATCATCAACTTTAGGGATTTAAACCACTTGGTGGTCAGTTTCTTCTCTTAAGGATAAAAGCAAATTCAAGTATGTTTAGAAATTCTGGTGCTGACTAAATGTACTTGGAGATTTTTAATGCTTCTGTGAATTTTATTATGGGAAACTATTAGGATTAATGATTAGCTGAGGGAAGATATTGATGTGATGATAAATATCAATGGGCAGTCATTGTACATAGATGCAAGAGGAAAAAGTTATTTCTTTTTTATATAGAATCTTAACGATTTTTTGAAAAGAAGGAAAGAGGAAAAAAGCCATTAGATATTGCTCCATTCATTTGCCAACTGGGGCTCTGTCTCCCAATGTTACCTCCTTGTGTCTACCAAAGGAAAATACTAGATCTGAGGCTTTGTGACTTTTGATCCTTGCTTCTTCAAGTCATTATGGAAGTTAAAGAAATATGAGAAAATGTGTTGATCATTTTTTCATCACAATGATAATGCAGAGGTATAAAGGGGCACCAAAGAGACCCTAATTTAGAATTCCAAAGTCTCTCTGAAGAACAGAATTCAGGAGGATTTTTTCCACAAAGTAAGCCAGAAAGTTTTTACTGCTATCTAGAAGGAAGACAGAATTTCTTTTCATAGCTATTTCCTCTCCTACTAACAATGCCTATGGTGGAAATATTTCTCTGGTTCTATTTGCCACCAGCCTCAACATACCTGATTTTCTCCTTGGAGAACAAGGAGGTGAGCTTCAACTAGTCAACAAACTGAACAGGGAAAATTTAACAATTGGTATGAATTTGTGACTTCAAATACAGACTCATGTATTTACTAGCTATATATTACCCTGAACAAAGTCCCAACCTTCTCATCTTCAATTTCTTCATCTGTAGGATAAAGATAGTACCTTCCTCACAGTGGTGTTCAAGGGAGATAACATATGGAAAAATGTTGTTCAGGTTAATGTTCAAGATCAAATAACATAGCATATGTAAAGTGTGCTGTAAAACTTAAAGAGCTATATAAATGCTAGATGATGATGGTGGTGGTGATGATAATGATGATGATGATGTTGATGATTTCAGTTTTTTGGATTTAAATTTGACATTAACAAGACTTTTTCAATTTAGTTCTCTTTTATAGTGCCCCAGAGATTTACCTCTAACTCTGCTAATGTTTCACTTTGTTATTTGAGAGAAGAAGCATTATGATTTGGGAAAAGTGATTTGAGAAAAGAAGTAGTATATTTATCAAATTTGCAGATGCCACAAAGCTGGAAAGAAAAGCTAATATATTATACAGAAGAGTCAGGTTCCCTCCTGCCCCCCAAAAAATCCTCAAAGGCTAATACAGTGGAACAGATCTAATAAGATCTAATAGGATTTAATAAGAATAAAGTCTTTTGCTTGGCTTTAAAACATTAACTTTTCAAGATCAAGATTGGCCAAGTGCAGCTAGATTTATCTGAAATATGATTTTGAGGTTTTAGCTTAATTGAGTCAAGATTTAATCAATAAACACTGTTATATATTTACTATGTGTAGGACACTGTACTGAGCACCCAAGGGTGATATGGAAAGCTCAAAATCAATTGCGTATGATATGAAAGCAGAAATAAAACAAAACAAAACAAAAAAAAAATAAACAAAAATCCCTGATGTAATCTTAGGCTGGAAATTTAATGTCTAAGACTCTGGGTCAGATATTCCTGTTGTACTATATACACTGGTAAAATACCATCTATAGTATTTGTTGATCTTGCTGAGCTAAACACTGGTAAAATATCATCTATCATTTTTGTTTCAGGATTTGGACCCATATTTTAGGAAAAGAATCAATAAGATAGACAACACCTAGAAGAGGGAAAGCAGGATGTTCAAGGACATTGAAATGATGTTCCATGAAATTTTATTAAATGAATTGGGAATTGAGGAAAAATTAAAAGGAATTGATTCTGGAGAAGAGACAACATGTGTGTATGTGTATGTATCTGTGTACATGTGGAAGATAAAGTCTATCCCCATGGATATTTTCAAATATTAGAAAACCTTTATGTGAAAAAAGGGATTAGGCTTGTTCTGCATAGTCTAAGAGGCTCACAATCATGATTAAATACAGCTGTGTTGTACAGTGGTTAATAAGGAAGAATCAGGCTCAAAATCTGACTTCAGAATTGTATGACCCTAGACAAGTACTTACTCTCTTTTTGCCTTAGTTTCTTCATTTGTAAAATGGGGACAGTAATAGCACCTACCTCCCTGGATTGTTATATGAATTAAATGAGATCAAAATTTTAATGTTCTTGGAACAGTGGTAAATAGTAAGTTAAATAAATAGAATTATATGTATACATGTAAATCCATTATATGTGTATTTATGAATATGTATAATGGAATATATATTATATAGTACATAATGGAATTATAAATATATAAACTATGTAAATGTTAGGTTATCATCATCATCATCACCACCACCATGTTGTCTTCAGTGAATATTAGTTGTAAAGATAAAAAATTTAGGTTTTGAGGAAGAAACTTTCTAATAACTTGAGTCTGCCAATACTTGAAAGGGTTTCCACAAAATTTCTTTGTTGAGCTAATAATCAGCAAAGTTATTTCAAGCCAAGGTAGAACGATTGCACATTATGTCACAGAGGCAATGTTTGGTGATCCTTAAATTCCCTTCCAAACCGGAGATTCTAGGATTTTTTTACCCTGGTTTGGGACTCACCTCTTGCCTTGACATTTCCTTTTTTTTTCCTTTCCATGTTATTGTTTTGGTTTTTAATTCTGATTTTCTTCCCCCCCACCTATCCCATCATTATCTTCCTATTTGCCCCAATTCTCATACCTTACCCAAATGGCCAAAGATTGATTTTTGTGACCAGTACTGAGATAAATTGAAGGAATTTTCTCTGTTCACTGCCTCACTGGATAGGAATCAGATCTGACAAGGCTAAACACTAAGGCACTATCTCCCAAAGGGTGTGTAGGTCCTATTAGTGAGTAGCAAGATTCACTGTTTGCCACAAATTAGAAAACAATCACATATACATATATGAGTCTCCCACCAGAGTGCACTAAAATTCCTCCTGCCAGGGAATAATGTTATGCTATGGAGGGAAAACTGTTTGCTATCCACTAACCTCAACGAATGCTTAATTTCTTTTTCTGTGTAATCAAACCCAAACATCAGAGATCTAGGTTTCTTTTTCTATCTTTTCCGGTAAGAATCATACTTCATTTGTAAATCTATAGACTACCTTATATATTTTCTCCTGTGAAGCTGGGGAAATTAATGATTGCTTCAGTAAATCTATTCTGTAATACTTGCCAAACTAGACTAAGTTCAGAGTGACATGAAGCAGGCGATTTAAAACTAACCTAATGCTTTCAAATGTCCTTTCTGAAGTCCTTTTAAATTTCTTGAGTTCTCTTGAATGAAGAATGAAGAGTGAAGACTAAACAAGCTAGGCTAAGAAGAATCTGCATTTCCAATTGCCCTGGTTAGTTCTGAATGAGGTGCTCTGGGATCTCAGAGCACCAAAACATCCAGAGGGCATTATTCAGATACAAGAGTATGAAGTTTGCAGTACAGTCTTTTAAAACACTCTTTTCCTCAGGAAAGTTTGTCTCCTTGTCTTTAATAAGGGAAATCACTGCACAAAGTCCTTTGTGTTTTTTCAACACAGACAGATGGTATGTGAACAGCCTGGTAGGAGGAGGGTGACCCAACTCAGTGTAACAGTGTTAGAGATGATAGCAAGGAAGAAACAGACACTCTCTATTATTGCCCAGTGCCAAGAAGTTTGTTTTTCCTTCTAGCTTATCACATTTAGAATGGTCACAAATTAACTTGATTCTCTGTTCAGTAACCCTGCTGTATGATACTCTGTTTTTTCCTTGCTACAATGAAGGTGTATTTTTATGTACAAAATCCTAATATTTTATAGTTTTTTTCCTATGTAGAGGATAAGTGGCAATGAAAATGATTCAGAAACCTCCAGAGATTGTAATGACATAATGCACTGAAACACAGAGTACATCAATTTGATTTGTAAGAAGAGGTGAAAGGAAACTTTCTAGTGGGCATTATCTGTTGGAGGAGAGAAGGGGACCATGGGGGAAAAGAAGCAAGAATTTTTGGAAATTGTAGCAAAATGTCTTCCTAAATATTCCAGACCATGTTTCATAATGTCTTGCTTAATCTATCAGTGTCTGTCAACATTTTTTGAGCATTTATGAGACTAGACAAAATGTCAGTGACTATCTCTTGTTCATTTCTTAGCATTTCTTGAATTTATTTTTGTAAACAGTGGACCTCCTGAGATCTAAGTTTCAAAATATGGGAGACAACTGACATACCTCTGAGAAGATATTTTAGTTTTAACACATATACTTTTAAAAGTACACCACACATACAAAAACACACATGCATATCTGTGTGTGTGTGTGTGTGTGTGTGTATGTGTGTGTGTGTGCTTCCTAAGATTTCTCAGATGATTTCCCAGATTTGGTGCTAATTATCAAAATCTCTTCTTGCCCTAGGATAAAATGTAGAAAATGTAGAAACACAGAGAAATACAATGTAGAAAAAGCTCTATTTGAGACTAGGGACTGGTGGAATTATCCATTCATGATTTAGTGACCATGTTCTACATGCATGAAGTGAGTGAAGCATGGCATAGCCAATCTGTTCATTTCAGGCATCTTGACAATCAATACCAATCATCACAACCTAATCAATTGTTCAGTGATCCATGTCGATCATTAAGTCAGCTGAAATTAATGCTCTGGCCATGTACTGCACGTAATAACCTTTGTTACATCTTCCCCTCTTGGGAAAATAATTTCTCCTCTCCATGCCTCATTTTTCTTAGACAGAACTCACCTCCTTTGCCTTAGACAGAGATGTGAAATTTGACACATAATTCTAGCCTTCTTTTTTGTACCCTTGTCCCAATCTACCTCATTCACCTCCGTTGCCATTTAGCATTCAATGGCTTTGCATTTTCACTTTCTTAGGTCCTCAGAGAAATGTCTTTGATTTGATCTACTGTCAGTCATTTACATCTTAGCAGGAATTTGAGCCAATGTGCTACCTTTTTTAAGAATATTTGCATTTTAATATTCTCTAAATATAGAATGAAAGATTTTGTCCCTTATCTCATAAATTTCTAGCATTCTGGGTAGAAGTAAGAGAAATTTGTGTGAGGAGTTTGTGTGTGTGACAGGAAAGAAAAGGGGAATGATATTTCAGGAAATGACAGATCCTTTTTATTTTTATTTTGCCCTCTGCTTCTAAGATTTCTAGGTAGTTTTATTTTAATGTTTCTTGATATACGATATCTTATAGATCCTTTTATTCTTTGATCATAGTGTTCCAATAGTCCCATGATTCTTAACATTTTTTCCTCAATCAGTATTCTAGGTTAGATGTTTTTGTTATACCTTCTTTTCTTTTTTTTTAAAATCTTCTGACTTTGCTTTAATATTTCTAGTTGTCTTATGAACTTGTTGGCTCATATTTTTTCCATTATAATTTTCAGAGAGGTTTTTTTGCTTAATAGAGCTTTTGTACATTTTATAACAAGCTTCCAAATCTTTTCCCCATTCTTTTAATTCTTTTTCATTTTTTCTTCTAATTTCATTTACAAAAATATTGTAACTTTTTAAAACTCAATGTCTTTAACAATGCTAGTTGAATTTATGCTCAAGCTGTGGTTTCCTTTGAGACCTTCCTTGTAGATATTTTGTAAATCATTCTCTTTTTCTAGTTTTATCTTGAACATCTGTCACCATAATAGCTTTTTAAGGTGATTCTCTTTTGTTTGCTCATTCATTCAGTTGACTTCTTGACTTCAAGCTTATTACTGCTAGCTTCCACACACTTCTAAAGGGAAAATCTGGGTTGGTCATGTAACTGCTTTTTGTGGATATTGATTGTTATGTTATTCCAGGAACTTAGGGACACTTCAGGCTGGGGACCTGCAAGTTGAGTAATCCTAGAGTGGTTTGATCTTGGATAAAATCTGATAGTTGCCCCTAGTCTGAGTTCTGTAAATTCCTGGTCTGAGACTGCATATTAGCAATGGACTCAGACACCAAAAGCCAGGTGAAAAGCTCTGCTGGTTTTGAGGGACTGTATTTTTTTGCCTTGACTGTTCTGCAGGCTTCATATTGGACTAGAAATTGGACTGAATGAGACCTGGTTTGCTCTTGGGGTCAGTCACACTGCTGCTGTTTGCTTCTTAACGTGTTCCTCTCAGCCTAGGGCTTGTAATGTTCCCTTCCTGGGAATGCCACCCCAGGCAGAATTCTCTTCTTCAGTCTGCCCTGGATCTATGACCTAGAATTGGTTAATCAGTTGCAAAACTGCCAGTTGGGACCTGTTTCTGTATCTGCAGAAACCCTAGGCTGGGATCTCCTCTTATTCAGGTACACAGCCTTTCTCCCTGGATGTCAGAGGCTCAATTAATATGCTCCTAGCCAGACCCCTACTCCTTTTTATCTATTGGCCTCTCTCTCTCTCTCTCTGCCAGTATGGACTGGAAAAATAATAGTCTGTGACTTTTTTCTTTAGAGGAAGTATTTCTGTTCTCTCTCTACCCCATCACTGCCTAGGGTGGGAGAGTTCAATGAATTATTTCATGTAACTCTGCCATCTTGCCTTCCCTCCTTCCTTTTATTTATTATAGTCTTATTTATATGTAAATTGTGAACTCGTTTAGATCCTATGTTAATCAAATTATAAGATCCTAGAAAGGACCTTAGTTGTATCCAACCTTCCCCTCTCTGAGATTAAACTTGATTATCGGCAAGGTGATAATAAGAAAATTCTTGTAGTCTAATTCATAGGATTAGCTGAAGGATAAAAGAAGATTATATTTGTCTTAATGACTCTGAACAAAGTTGCTGGGTCTATTATGAGTTCTAAAGAGGAAGACCAGTATCTCCTTGGTTTCCTCAAATGTAAAATGAAAGGATTGGACTAGAATACCATGGAGATTCCTTTGAGTTCTAGATTCCTGGCCTATGTTTAAGAGGCAGGACTGTATTATACTGCTACCTAATTTAGATCTAAGTCATTTTGTAACTAAGCTACTTTAAGAGCCTTGTCATTGATCTTCTTTTCCCCACCCCTTTCACTGATTTCTCCAAAGCTCTGAATTTAACCGTGAGGAATCTTGTCTTAGTAGGAAAGGAGCTGACACAAAGTCAAAACACCAGTCACAATTATTTTGTCAGGAAAACATTATTAACCCCAGGACCTTGAAAATGCACTTTGAAAACCACAGGTATTGAGCAAAGATGGACAAGGGTAAAGGTTCATTGTCTACAGTAAAATATCAAAAAGATCTTTTTTTATTTTTTAAACAAAAAAGCAGGGTTGTTCTCAACAACCAAAGGAGTTATATCCTAAAAAGGTAAGATTCTTAGGATTATCCAAATTCATGAATTCTTTTCTCTAATATGATTCTGGATGACAGCATAAGCATCAATGATTCTCTTTTCTTTGTTTTATTTTACCTACCCTCTGATTTGGAAGTTTCCCTAAATAACTTCTTTTTCCTTCTCTGATTCTTTTTCTTCTAGTCTTTTCAACCTTACTCCCACTATTCACCAAACTAAACAAGCACATAGCATGGTGTCCTGAGTCTTAGCATTTTCTCTAGCAGTATGCTCAGGAACTCTGAGAGAACTCAATATCACAGCAATGATTGGGTTCCAGAGGGAAATGGGAGATTATGCTTCTCTTTTGCTAAACTCTAAGCTGAAAGAATCTTGTGAAATGCCTATTACAGCACTTCATATATTAAAATGTACTTAATAAATATTTTTATGATTGCTAAAAAGTCAACCCATTGGAAATGAAATCACAAATAATGAAGTTGGCAACTGCAAAAAAGGTACCAGCAGGGCGGCTAGGTGGCGTAGTGGATAAAGCACCGGCCTTGGAGTCAGGAGTACCTGGGTTCAAATCCGGTCTCAGACACTTAATAATTACCTAGCTGTGTGGCCTTAGGCAAGCCACTTAACCTCATTTGCCTTGCAAAAACCTAAAAAAAAACCAAACCAAAAAAGGTACCAGCAGGAAGTGCCCGTGGCATGTCTTATCAGTTATCATCAAGTTACGTTTCTTAACAACATCATCTAGCACAGGGGTCTTCTAGGCAAAGACACTAGAGTGGTTGTCATTTCTTTCAACAGCACATTTTATAGATGAGGTAACTAAGGCAAACAATTAAGTGACTTATTCAAGGTCACACAGCTTTTAAGTATTTAAGGTCAAATTTGAACTCAGGTGGATGAGCCTTTCTTGCCCTAGCCTAGCACTGTATATATTACAGCACCTAGCTGTCCAGTGACCTATACCATAGAGAAACTACCAAGGAAAAAACAGGAGAAGGGAAGGGAACAGACATTTATAAAGCACAGATAGTATCCCTGGCATTGTACTGTGCTCTAATTAAATGGGGGGGAGTTGTTTATTGTTTGTTTTTGTTCAGTCATGTCCAATTTAACAACAAAAACAAAGAATATGAGCTTCTAGAAGGAAGGGACTTTTGTTGAATTTATTATTTGTATTCCAAGGGCTTAGAATAGTTCCTAGTATACAGAAGCTTTTTAAAAAGCATTTATAATAGCTCATTGAATTTTTAAAATATAGGAAAGAAATTTAGAAGACAAGAGTAATTTTGTCACTATTATGTTAAATTTAATAGACATTTAAAATTTCTAAGCAATAGAAGTTCACAGTTTCCTATACTATCTTTTTTGTTGTTGTTCTTTATATATTTAAATGTTCATTTGTTGATTTTTCTTAAGTTCATAATATAAATTGTAGGAAAAAAACACTGGTTACTCAAATTGAAATATAAGTCCCTATGAATTTTCTCATTGAGGTATAGTTCCTTAATCTTGTCCATTTTCTAAATTACCCATTCAGTGCAATGTTAGTGACTCTGCTACAAGCAGGCTCCACATTCTTGCTACAGTACATACACACCATATTCAATATATGTCTTTAGGGAAGGCGAAAGCATTAGTCATTAAAAAATCAATGAGATAATAAATTGTGGTTTGTTTCTCTATCTGTGCTTAATGTCCAGTTTTCAGATAAATGTCTGCTTGATCATTAATTTTCTCTGGCTTTTTTGGGCTCCTGTTCTCAAACACCATACAACCTTTCCGCATTTGCAAGAGCCATGTTTGCTCTCTCCACTAAACATTGAGCAGCACAAACTTGAGAGTAGAAAAATGAAAGAGAGGAATAGGTCAGATGATTTAGGGGGTTCAGTGAATTATGGCAAGTATGCAGCAAAACTTAAATGACAAGTGGCCATTAAAGAGCCACAGTCCAGGCCAATCCTAGATGGCATTAAAGTTCCAATTAAAACACCCTCATATCCCCCTGTACACCCCCCACATTAGTTCTTCTAACTTGGAAATGCTTGTATATCATTCCTTCTGAGAAATCACCCCTCTATCAAATTGTCAACTTGAAATGACAAGTTTCGACCCACTCAATATTTAAAGACAGCATGTAGACACTGTTTTGGATTGATGAAGGGTTTGTTATTTTAGGTATTTTAGCTCAATTGATGCCAAAAATTAAAGACCATAACCCAAGACTTGATACAAAAACAAATAATTTTTTAGGCAAATCAAGGATGATGAATCTGTGGTTTTCTCCCCTCCCTTCTTTTATTTCCCTTATTTTGATAATCCTAGTTAGTCAATTTCCTACTTTGTTTTCCTTCTGTTTTAAAATTTTAAGCTTAAATACAAAACAAGGAAAAAACATAAGAAAGGACTGTTAATATAAAACAATAAATTTCTGTTTTTTAAAAAGTTTATATAGTAAATACTATACATTGTGTTCAAGACAGTCTGTCTTTTCTTTGCATCCTTAAAGACTATTTTCTATTCTCGGCTGTGTACTGTTTACTTTTTTGTTCCTTCTCTCCCCCTCCCCCACCTCCCAGGCTTCAATTAAATGTGTATGTAGACATACATATGCATACATACATATATACATACTCTCAGAAACATATATACATATATATAAACACATACATATTCATAGAAATCTATATACTTGGTCTGGGTGTATCTTTCATTTTTATAACATTTCCTGAATGCAGCAATCTTTTCTCACTCCTCTACTTTACTTCTCACTACCTTTGTCCTCCTATTCCTTAACCTACTTCCCTTCCAAAAATCCCTTCCTTACATACCCTTCTATACCCCTCTCTCCACTGATCTACCCACCCTTCTGTATATCCCCTTTCCCATTCCCTTACCTGCTTTGTACCCTCCCTATGCCTTCCTCTGATTTCTTTCTGAATTTAAAAGGCTTCAATATCTTTATATATATTTATTCATATATTGTTCCCTCTTTGATCTATTCCTTTTATTCCTCTTTAATTGATATTTTACTTTACCAAATATATCTTATGAAATTTTTGCATATGCATATGTATATCTTTAAGATACAAACTTTCTTTCCACTCTCTTTTCCCACCCCTTCCCCTCAGTGGCAAACAGTCAAGTTAACATTGTACATACATATTTTTGATAAACATATTTACAGATTAGTCATATTCACTTTAAGGAATTATGATTAGGGGAAAGAGATACCTTAAGAGATAATTTTTATAAAGTGTTCATCGGATTCTGAAGATTTTTTTGTTTTTGTTTTTTTTGTTTTTTCGTCTTTCATTTGAGTGGGGATAAATTGTCCATAGCTGGTCTAATATGGTTGTCCTAGCTCCCTGAACTGCTGAGAGGAGCTGATTCCATCAAGGATGATCATCTCACAATGTTGTTGATAATGTGTTCATTGTTCTCTTGGTTCTTTAATCTGATAGAGTAGGTTTCCAGAGCTACTAGCTCTCCTTCCCCATCTAATTTCTCTGTATCATTTCTTCCTCTCACATCTCATTTGTATAAGATGACAATTCTTGTTATTATCTTTTCCTATACTATTTTAGTTTTTAAAATCCTTGAGTTCTACCCTAAGCTTTCCTTCAAACTACTCAATCAATAATACAAATCTGAGCTATATGGTTTAGATTTCCATGTATGAATAGTAAACAATTTGTCCTTATTGAGTCTCTTCGTAATTAATCTTTGATATTTAATTTATATTTCTCCAGGATTTTGTATGCCAAATTTTCTACTAAGTTCAGTTCTTTTTGCAACAAAATCCTAAAAGTTTGACAATTCATCGAATGTCCATTTGTTGTTGCTGCTGTTGTATTATGCTTAACTTTGCTGGGTATTTTCAGCTATAACCCCAATTCTTTTGCTGTTTGCTATTTAGTGTTCCAAGACCTGTGGTCTTATAATGTAGATGCTGCTCTAGGTCTTTTGTAATTTTAACCATGGCTCCACCACATTTGAATTTTTTTCTTGTTGCTCTTAATATTTTCTCTTTCACCTGAGGTTTTGTGGAATTTGGCTACAATATTACTGTCAATTTTCCTCCTAGGGTCCCTTTCAGGTGGTGATCAGCGAATTTTTTTTCTATTTCTATTTTCCTCTTTGGTTCTAACTTCTTGTATTATTGTGTGAAGATTCTTTTTTGATAGTAGCTTTCAGGTAGTGTGATTATTCTTGTCTTTCCTTCTTGATCTATTCCTCAGATTAGTTGCTTTCCTTATGAAATATTTTACATTCTCTTCTATTTTTCATTATATATATTTTGTTTTATTTCTTGATCTCTTGTAATGTCACTGACTTCCCTTTGTCCAATTCTAATTTTCAAGGAATCATTTTCTTCCTTGACATTCTAGATTTCTTCCAGTTGGTTAGCTATCTTTTCATAATCTTCTTGTTTCTTGAATTTTTAAAAAGTTTTTCCTTAATCTTTCTTACTTGATTTTTAGTCTTTTTTGAGATCTTCTATGAATTATTTTTGAGTTCGTGACCATTTGACATTACTCTTTGGGATAGGAGAGGCTTTTTTTTTTTGCTTTAGTCTCTTTCTCTGAAGATAAACTCTGGTTTTCCTATTCCCACAGTAACTGTCTTTGATTCGGTTCTTTCCTTTTGTTTCCTCATTAAAATTTGTTTTAACTTTTTTAACAACTTGCTGCTATATTTACTTATAGTCCTGGGTGTGGATATTGCCTCTGGCTTTAGGAGTTTTGTCTTGCAGCTAATCTCAGCATTTCTTTCCCCTTCCAAGTCATAGGTGGAGTCCTTCAGCACATGTGTTGGAAATGATCTTATTACCTGAGAACCCTCTCATAGATTAAAAGCTTCAGTTTGTCCCTCTGACCTGGAACCAAGATCAAGAACTCAGTTTCTATACTCCCCAGGAGTGTGTTGGTTCCTTATTGTCCAGGCCCCCATTTCAACAGTACAGCTGGGCCTGCTGTCCCAGATCAGAATTTCCCCACCCAGACTCTGACTCCCCAGGCATCCAGAAGGTGAAAATTCCAGTGGATGAGGTGGCAGCTATCTCCCAACCTAGTTACCCTTAGGGCTCACCTCCTACTGTTTCAGGGAGCTAGTCTGGAGATATTTATATTTCACTTGGTCAAACCTGGGTCCCATAATCTTTCCTTGAATCTGCTCCAGGTGTCCCAGGAGGACCACTGTTCTTCCAAACTTTTAATTATTTTTACCATTCTACATCCTCCCTGAGGTGCTTTTTAGATTTGTTCGTGGAGAAAATTTGAAGACCCTGGAATTTTCTAAATTAATCCATCATCTTCCCAGAATCTTCACCCTTCCTACTTTCTTGAAAAGAGTAAAGAGTGAGGAAGTATGAAAGAGAACTCATCTATATCCCTTTCTTCATCTAACTACCTACTTGACACTTTTGGAAACAATGAAATCAATTGCTTTATTAACCCAATCTCACCATTAGTGGTTTGCAGCAGTAAACTAGTTTATTTCACTTGTTTTATGATACTAAGTTTGTATTATTACACATGTGTAAAAGATGTGGTTATTCACATAGCTATAAAGTCTCAGTACATTTTAAAAAATAACTATAAAATATAATCATTATCTGGAAAAGTTATTAAAGCCTGAAATTGCATTAAGACTTTTGGGACATTTTCTATGTGTTAATACTTGAAGTTGAAGCATCTTAATGAAACCTACTCTCTAGATAGGGTTGAAAAGCCAATATGTTTTCATGGGAAAAAAGAAAACAATCTGACGTAAGGAATTCATACATTGTAGAAATTATCTACATAGTGAGCAGGGAGTGGAAGGAGTGGGGGGAAGTCAGTTGATGTGATCCTGCTCTTCTTCAGCAAATGAGGATGAGAGTGTAAGAGACATTCCATCCACCAACCACCAAGACAATGTAATTCAATGGCAAGATTCTTGGCTCCTGAATCAAAGGACTTGTGTTCAAATTCTACCTCTTTTGAAGATATTGAAGTGTTTTCTGATTCCTCATAGAGAGATAAAATTATACATATTAAGCATATTTTAATGTTAACTGTATTTAGGACATTCTGATAGATACTTGTGTGACCCTAGGTAATTTAGTTGTTTCTCGGTTTCTTTAACTGAAAAATAAGAGGAAGGGGGAAGAGAGCTGGAGTAGATGACCTCTAAGTTCATTTTCATCTCCAGATCTATGTTCTTATGTAGATAATAAAATTTTGTCTCTTCAGTTTTGAGGTCAAAAAAGAGTTTTATAAAATCAGAAATTATGTCAAGAGGAGGATTTTAGCAACAAAAAGATATCTGTCTAGCAAAGTACCTTGTCTTCTTATCTTTATTTCTTTGTTTTTCTAATCAGGAAAAAAATAGGATAGATCATAAGTAGAAGAGTAATACCATTAACCAGGCTGAAGTGGGGGATGTGCTTCTGATGGTGGAAGTCAGGAAAGAATGAAATAGAATGGGACAGGATGGGTTGGGATGGAAATGAAGGACAGGAGGAGTTACTTTGGTCTCTTTGATCTGTTAGGTATGACAAAGCAAAGTTAGGTTTAAAATATGGAGCCATTGCATTGAGTGGCTTTTACACACCCTCATAGAGCTCAGATAAGTATGTCTGGCTTAGCTTTTGTTAATTGCTATTTAGAGTAATGGTGATTAAAGCAAATACAGGAGTACAACTAAGAATGCTTTAAAATAATGGCCTAATCATTACTAATTCATTTGATATTTATTGTAGTATTAATTCTAATGAATTCACTTGATATTAATGTGGATGTTATAAGTACTCATATTGAATTTTCACTGTGATTCAGTATTAATTAAATGAATGGTTATTAGTACCTGTATAATGGGGCCTGGATGGGATATTATTGTAGGTGTTTATAGAAATCAATAGTAATACAATAATAGTAAAAAGTATGTGGTTATTCTTCCATGTTGATTATTAATGTTGTCTAATTAATGTGATTGTTTATAAAGGTGAAATTGCAGTGCAAGAATCGTTTGAGTAAGGCACTCACTTTGTTAGAAGATATTGAAGTGTTTTCTGATTCCTCATAGAGAGGTAAAATTATACATATTAAGCATATTTTAATGTTAACTGTATTTATGATATTCTGATTTTTTGAAGTAAGTAATCCATTTGTGATAAGCATAGCAAGCTTCAACTAACTGGAATATTTATTTAATTTGAATGGTTCCCTGACTATGTTGGATAACAACATCTGAATACATATTAAAAACATAAAGCAGCATTTTGTGCAAAAATATGAGCTACAATTATTATTACTATAAACATTCAGAAGAATGTCAAGATATTCTTCATCTGGGGCCATTCCTTTGAATTTCTCCATCATATACCTAGGAACCTCTACAACAGAGGTCTCATAATCCAGCAAGATTGCATCAGCCTTGGTGTATTGTTTGTCCTTTGTTCTCAAAGAAGACCACAACATCAGATAGGTGATAGCAATGCAAACAAGTGAATTGGATTTGAATGGGGGAGGGATGTTAAGTCACCAGCCTCACTTTCTCCTCTAGAGCCATCTGGATCCAGTGGCCAGATATGAATCAGGACAAGTGGAGATGATTCTGGATGTGAGTTAATTAGGGTTAAGTGACTTGTCCAAGGTCACACAGTATATGAATCCAGATTTGAATTCAGGTTCTCCTGACTTCTGGTCTGGTGCCCTATCCAGTTTTCTGGGGAATGGAGTGAAAAGTTCCTCTCAAATCTGACATTTACGGAGGGCACTCAGTCCTGCTATATATCTTCATTTTCCATCAGCTACACTCTCTTTAACTTCTGGGTTCTTCTCCTCCTCTCATTCCCCTCTTTTGTGTGTTGTTTTCCCCCATAGATTCTACAACAACAGGGCAGGGACTATTTTTCTTTATGTAATACAATGCATTTGTAATACAATGACTGGCAAACAGCAAGTACTTAATATATGTTTATTTCCTGACAAGTAGACTATTCAGAACAGGTTTCTTGAAGAAGGAGGGATTTGAGCATAACTTCAAAGAAAATAACAGAAGATTAAGAGCAGTTGGGGCTTAAGCACCCATTTCTACAATTACTGAGACCCAGATAAGTTTTATCATTTGCCAAAGGTCAAATAGTTGGCAAGCAGACAACTAGAATATAAACTCAATTCCTTTGGACTCCAAGTTCAGAACTTTTTTCAATACATTGCACTCATTCTCTCTGAATTTGTGGCAAAATGTGAGAAGGACAAGGGTATTGCAGACCCAAAGACTAGCAAGCTGACAGAAATAAGTGTGGCCTGCATATGATCCTTATCAAGGCTACAGGAAGAAGACTAATTGTGCTATAGTAGCTCAGATTGAAGAGAAATAAGAAACAGTATATAAAACAGGCACAAATTGTGAGGTGTTTGGAATATCGTGATTGGGAGTTTGGACTTGACCCAACTGGAAGTCCTTGAACATAGCTTTTAAAGTGCCATGCTGAAAGAAATATTTTAGAAGATGAATCTGACCTTAATAAAAAGGAGAATGGAATTAGAGAATTAGAGATGGTAAAGACCAATGGAAAGGACTTAAATTAGGGAGCAAGTGCAATTGTACCAACATGAGGCAATAAGATCTGGATGATGGCACTGGGGGTGATGACTCTCTGGCATTTCTTTGGCATGTGAGAAACAGCACGTCTTGGAGTCTTTCCTAGGGAAACAAATAGAAGAGCTTGTAAGTGGCCCTGAGCAGCTCTAACCTTTTGACTCTCCATAATGAAAGGGCCTTTTATGCAGCACAATGCAGAGATAATGATTTAATTCAAAGCATTTGACAAGCATTTAATAAGACCTTCTATATTTCAGGCCAAGAGATATAAGCATAGAGAATAAGTGTGAGGCAACCTCTGTAGTAGGAACTAGGAGGTTGGCTATGCCCTAGCCTGATCTTAGCTTCAATAGACCAAGAAGGGATGGTTGTTTACTTTCTCAGTGACTATTTTCCAGGCAGCTATTTGGGAAGTACATATATTCAGGAAAAATAATCACTCATCTTAAAAGCATGACTAAATTTCTTCATGGGAATATTTTATCTGTCTATAAATATGTTTAAAATATATGCTTATGTGTGAACATCAACAATGTTATATGCATATAGTAGAAATATACTATTATATAGTATATCTAATATATAATAGTATATTTACTTATGCTAAACTAGTACATATTAAATAGAATATAATAAATGCCATAAATAATATAACAATATATCTATTTGTATGTTATATATTATATATTTAATATATAAATATATGATTAAATATAGGATATATTATTTATTTAATGTATTTTAATGCTTTTATTCTTTATCTTATGTATGTTATATTATATATATAGTATTCATGCTAGATTAGTAGCTATGCTATCAAATAATACTACAATAGTATATTTATATATAAATATATATATGTGAACAGAAACACACTCACATATTTCTAAATGAACATACATTTTCACTTTTTCTTGGTATTTGCATCACTTGACTTTTGTAGTTCCTGTAGTCAATGTATTTTCTTATGGACTTCAATATGCAAGTTTACTATAATCTATAACACAAAGTACACAATAAACACTTCATTTATGACTGTCTAATTTTTATTGCATTTCATAATATATGCAAATGAAAGTTTAGTAGAAAGAGATTGTTTAGGGAACTAGATTTTCTTAATATATTTCCAAGAAAAGAACATCATGGATTAATAAAATTTTCCAAAGTGCCTACTTCACTTATATTTGGTTTCAGAGATGAAAGCAAATTTTATAGGATAAAAAAGAGTTGAAGACCTCAGAATTAACTCCCATCTTGATTTAGGTGAAATCACACAAAGGCTGGGGTGAAAAACATTCATTCTTTTTAATTCAACTTCTCAAATTGCACTTTTCATTTAATGTTAATAGGATAGTAGTTCAAAGTATAATGAATAGTCAATTTCTTTGGAATTATAATGTATTTGACTGGTATTCATTGGATGTAATAGATATGCTTATAGAAATTCCAATGCAATTTAGTAGTAATTAATTTTAACTTAACATTAAGTACTCTCCAAGTAGATTCAGTTATAAATACCAATTGATTACTTAAGATGTATGTTAAGGCTCAAACTTCTAGTAATGGATACATACTAACTACTTTCTAAATATCAGTAAGTAGATTTTAATAACTATTGAAATAGCATCAATAATGATCAAGTCTAATTTAAATTTAATCTTTTACATTAGAACATGAATGGTAGCTTTAGAGTATTTTTTAAAATTAACTTCTTTTATCAAAGCAAAATATTGTTAAATCTTATTAATTGTACCCAATAAGCACCCATTATTTTTATTCATATTAACATGAATGCATCTTAATTCAGTATCTAAGTATAAATGTTTTCATAAAATGGATGAATTGAAAATTGATTTTGATGATATTGAAAATTTATCATCCAAAATCTAGACTTATCATACTGTTAATATTCCTATAAAAGTTTTTACTTAAAGTCTATTAGTAACATTGATTCATAGCGCAAATCTACATATAGCTTTTATCAATATAGAAAGGTTTTACTACTGTTAGCAATAGTCTCTATCCACTATTGAAGGACCAGTCAAAATAAGTAATGGGATACTAAGCAAAATAAGCAGGTTGACTACTAAATGAGGAATTCTTTGATCATGGCCATCCAAAAAATTGGTAAAAATATTACATGTCCTAGGTTCTATATACACCTTCTATCACTTCTACCACACAATAAATGGGAACAAGAAAAGGGAACAGTGGATCCTAAAATCTGTTTTAGATTATCTATAAAAATTGATTGGTCCCTAATCTAGATGTGAGGTCCATCCACCAACTTAATGGTTGCTGCCATACTTCTAGAGGAATTAAATCTCCGCCATATTGACTTTTTCATTGGAGATGAAAACGGAAAACAAATAAAATATAACTAATAGGAAGAATGGCTCACAAGTTTTCCTTGGAAGCATGTAGTGACTGGTGTTTCTGGTTGCATGGGCCTAAGAAAAAGAAAAAATATGAAGTCCTTGCTTACTTGCTTATCTTGCCTATAATTGTATAGGCAAGGGGATATCATGAAAATCATTACCAATTATACTCCAATAGCTGTAGTAGATTGAAGTAGTAGAGAAATTCTATAAAAAAACTTGACAAGAACTTACAAACCAAGTATATCTAGTTTAAGGTTTGGTATCTTCAATATGGAGGTGAGCAGAAAACCATACTGGGAAATATAGCACAAGACTAAGAAATGAAAGATAATAAAATTTCTATGATTATACAGAAGTCCTATATATTGTGAATATTTTTTTCAAAAAGAAGGCACTAAGCAAAAAAAAAATTAAATGCATTTTTTTTCTAGAAGATAACTTGTTAGTGATATGAAAGTCTTTTCAGAATTCACTATCTGTGCATATTGTAAAACAAATGACAAATTAGAATATTATATGTGATTATAATAGCTCCAAACCAACTTATTGAAACCTACTTTTAAGTTTGAAAAATGAGAAATAGATAAAAGTGAAGATATTAACTCTGATTATTTGCATTTTTGTAGATGTCTAATTGCTTTATAAAAGGAGGTCAAAACAGCAGAATAGCTAAGTCAGCAAATATCTATATTCATTGCCAAGTGGACAGATATTGCAGTCAAGGGGAAAATATGTAAAGAATGCAAGTTTACTTTTTAAAATATTACAGGGAAACATGGAAAAACTTATCAGCTATCTTCTCTCATATAATAGTGAAAGATAGTAAAGTGGAAAATGAGATTGCAAAAAACTTGGCATGACATTCAAATAAGTCAGGTCATTCCAATAACATTTATAAATAAAATTAGAATGAGAGCAGCAAATAGATGTGAAATAGAATAAGTACACCAGCATATCTAGAACATTCTGTCTTCCTCATCAATGATAAGAATCACCACATTTGTACTGCTCAAGTACTTAATGAGATACTAAAAAGAATACTGAAGGAAAAAAAAAATCTGTAACTGAAGATTATACAGAGGAAGTCCATGATTGAAATTATATAATCCTAAAGGAATTCAAAAATTGAAGATTCTGGAGGCAGAGCCAAGATGGTGACAGGAGAAGAGTCTCTCCTAGGTGCTCTTTCCATAATATTTCAAAAATCTTAAAATTATGACTCTAAATTTTTGAGAGACAGAACCCACAGAAAGATCCAGTGAGGCAATTCTCCAGACCAAGGAACCTGGTAAATAGTAGAAAGACTCCACTCCACGGGGTTAGAGGGGTCGTCTGTCAGAGTGAAGAAATTTCAGCCTCCCAGAGGCAGCCCTAGGGTGCCTGGGAGTCATGGCTCTTGGAAGCAGAGGCAGTTTCCTGACTTACACCCCAGGGAGCATCGGGCACACATTGGAGGATCAGCTCAGCAGCTGCAGCTGTATAGCAGCCAAGATCCAGGAAACAGAGGCAGGCATGGAGGAGCCAATAAGTAAGAACAGAGCCTGTAAGCAGGAGACCCCAGGCAACTGAACTTTGAGTGTTCAGCCCACTGAAGGTAGAGGAGTGGAGAGAGACTTCTGAAGTCTGTCTTCTGGACCTGGAACAGGACTCTGGGGCTCTGACCACATTCAGATCCTTATCACAGTCTAGGCCCCCCAGAGAACAGGGCCCTCCCCCCACCTCAGCCCCATGGCAGAAGGGTGCACTTGTAGTCATTCACAAATCAGGAGGGAAGTCAGAGCTTCACACACTGAGATCCTTGTGGGGGGGGGGGGGTGTACCAATAATACTTAAAAGCTCAGGAAGCACCCCAAAACCAGACACAGGCTGGAGAAATGAGTAAACAGAGGAAAAAGAGGAACATCATTGAGAAATACATTGTCTACGATCCCAAGAAGAATCAAAATACTCAATCTGAAGATGAGGAAGTACAAGCTCCTGCATCTAAAGACTCAAAGAAAAATGGAAATTGGGCTCAGACTATGACAGAGTTCAAAAAAAGATTTTGAAAATCAAGTGAGAGAGATAAAAGAAAAATTGGGAAAAGAAATGAGAGAGATATACAGGAAAAACATGAAAACAAAGTCAGGAGCTTAGTCAAGGAGATCCCCCAAAATGCTGAAGAAAATATCATGTTAAAAACCAGCATAGGCCAAATGGATAAAACAGTTCAAAAAGTTATTGAGGAGAAGAATGCTTTAAAAAATCAGAATTGGCCAGATGGAAAAAGAGATGAGAAAGCTCTCTGAGGAAAACAAATCTTTCAGATGTAGAATGGAGCTAAAGGAAGCTGATGACTTTATGAGAAGTCAAGATGCAATACTTCATCACCAAAAGAATGAAAAATTAGAAGAAAATGTGAAAGATCTCATTGAAAAAACAACTGATCTGGAAAACAAATTCAGGAAAGATAATTTAAAAATTATTGGGATGCTTGAAAGTCATGATGAGGAAAAGAGCCTTGACCTCATTTTTAAAAAATTCCTACAGAAAAATTGCCCAAATATCCTAGCAGCAGAGGGAAAATAGAAATTGAGAGAATCCACCAGTCTCCCCCAGAAAGAGATCCAAAAATAACAAGCCCCAGGAATATTATGGCCAAGTTCCAGAACTCCCAAGATCCAGAAGATCAAAATTCAAATATGGTAGAGCTGCAGTCAGGATCACACAGGACTTAGCATCAACAACATTAAGGGCTTGTAGGACTTGGAATATAATATTCTGGAAGGCAAAAGAACTTGGAATGCAACCAAGAATCAACTACCCAGCAAAACTGAACATCCTCTTCCAGGGGAAAACATGGACTTTCAATGAACCAGGGGGATTTCATTTGTTCCTATTGAAATGAGCAGAGCTGAACAGAAGGTTTGATCTTCAAATACAGAACTCAAGTGAGGCCAGAGAGTGGAGGAGAAGGGTAAAATATAAGGGACTTAATGATGATGAACTGCATGTATTCCTGCATAGAAAAAAATGATACTGATAATACTCATATGAAACCTCTCATTTAATAGAGTAAGTAGAAGGAGCTTTTATAGATGAAGCACAGGAGAGAGCTGAATTGGAAGATACAATATATTGTAAAAATGGAGTCAATGACTAAAAGGGAAATGTACTGGAGTAAGAGAAAGGAGAGGTGGAATAGGCTAAGATATTTAGTATAATAAGTTTTTTTTATTTTAATGAGCGATTGCAATGTTATGGAAGGGGGAAAGACAACGGGGAACGAGGGAACTTTCCCTCTCATCAGAGGTGGCTTGGAGAGGAAACAGCATACACACTCAATAGGGTATAGAAATCTAGAGTAAAAAGAAGAGAAGGGGGACGGGGGAATGGGGGTGATGTGAGTGATGGAGGAGAGGGTGGATGGTGGGGGAGAGTGGCCAGATATAACACATTTTCTTTTTTACTTCTTTCAAGGGGCTGGGATTGGGTGACTTGTCCAGGACCAGGGGGCCAGGTGGTTGCTGGGTCTTAGGAGTGGTATGTGGGCTTGGGGCCTCTTGGCCCCAGAGGTGATCAGTCCACTGTGCCACTCAGTTACCCTACAATGTATTTTAGAAGAGGGACAGAGTGAAAGGAGAGAGAAAATATAGTATATGGTAGTGAGGAGGTATTAATAGGGAGTTCCAATCAGCAATGGCAATGGTGGAAAAATATGGAAGCAGCTTTTGTGATGGACTTATCATAAAGAATGTAATCCACCTGAGACAGAGCCAGTGGTGTTGGAACACAGACTGAAACACATTTTTTTTCTCTTTCCTTTACTTTATTTCTCATGAGGTTCTATATTGAGGGGGGGTATTATGTTTACTCTTAAACAAGACTATTTTAGTAATGTTTAAAAAACATCATTTGTACAAAAATATAAATAAAAAATAATTTTTTTAAAAAAAATTGAAGATTCTTATAGGGAAGAGGAAAAAAACTCAAAAAGTAGAATAGGAGAAAAGATAGTTTTATCAATTAGGAGATAATATAAATGAAATAAAATTTTCAATTCATACCTTACAATTGATAAAGGTAAGGTTTTCAAATTTATATTACCCAACATAACACCTTTTGAAATTATCTGATTAATCAGTCTTCATATGTATATGTATATGAATGTATATCTATCTATATATTCGTATGTGATTTGATTGTTATCATGAGAAAAAATATCAAATATATGTAAACCATCAAAATTATCCACAAATATTCATCATTGGTCTACTAAATATTGGAAAGATTAATACAAAAAATTTTTCTTTTTCTAAATGTATATGGAGAAAGAGGATAGTTTTGTTAGTGATGTTAATGAGGGAGAGAAGTGACAAACAGCGACTAATGGGGGTGAAGTTTATTTTTTAAGATATTAAACTGATTTTAATATTTACTTCCTCTTATATCCCTATATTTTGTGATGTCCAATTAATAACTTACCTGGATTCTTAACATTCTTTTGAATCATTTTGAGTCAGAAGTATTAAACAAAACTTATCTACTGGCTCCCTTTCTCTTTCCTACAGCACATATTTCTCCATCCTTAAAAAAAAAAAGATTAAAAAAGGGAAACTAGGTGGCACAGTGAATAAAGCGCTGGCCCTGGAGTCAGGAGGACTGAGTTCAAATATGACCCCAGACACTTAATAATTGCCTGGCTGTATGACCTTGGGCAAGTCACTTAACCCCATTGCTTTAAATAAATAAAACTTTAAAAAGAGAAAAAAAATTCTCATAACCTGACTATTCTTGCTATTCAATTTCCCTCCTTTTAATAAACTCCTAGAAAAGGCCCTTTTAAACCAGGGCTTCTAGTTCCCTTCATCTCAGTTTCTTTCTTTCTTTTTTTTTTGTTTGTTTTTTTTTTTTGCAAGGCAATGGGGTTAAGTGGCTTGCCGAAGGCCACACAGCTAGGTAATTATTAAGTGTCTGAGGACGGATTTGAACTCAGGTAGTCCTGATCCAGGGCCAGTGCTCTATCCACTGCTCCACTTAATTGCCCCCATCTCAGTTTCTTAAAAAAAAATTCAGTATTTTGTCATCTGATCTAATCATTCATCTAAAATTAATCTACTGAAAAGTACCAGTGATCTCTTAAGTGCCAAATATAATGGCCTTTTCTCAATACTCAGCTTTTTAGATTTTACTATAACCTTTGACACTATTAAATCAGCCTCTCCTCTAGGATACTCTCTCCTCTTTGGGTATTCATGGTATTCTACTCTCCTGCTTCTTCTCCTACATATCTATCTACTTCTTAGTCATCTTTGCTGTAATTTTATCCAGATCACACTACTTCTTTTTTTTCTCAATATTTAGCACAATGTGTGACTTGTTAATTGATTGACCTAATGAACAATTCATCCTTATTTCTAAGGGGGAAAAAAGTGCCAAAAGAACATCAATATCACACAATCCTAATATTTATGAATATTTGAAAACTATTGCTTACTGCTATATCTGATTCAATAATAATTAGCTTTTAAGTTTTAGATCAAATATTTATTTCTTGGGCATTCTGCTTTTTTTCATCTAAAATAGTCATAGACATTCCTTTTGATAAATGACGTACAATCTAATGGGATTATATGACAGAAACTGATGTAACTTGACCAAATATCTAACAGGGACACTGCTTTTTACAAACTAATAATAGTAACTGATCTTCTGAAGTTCCGGAGAACTTTTTTGTGACATTTCTTCTATTATTAATACACAGGCCTCTAGGTTTACTGAGGCAAAGAAATCTGGACAAATTCTCCTGATGTTAGACCCCTACTGACTGAAGCTGCTCACTTCACTGGAGAAGAGTACAAAAAGTGTAGGTGACTTTATAGCATGTGAAGCAAATGATTTATTTCCATGAGTAAAACAACAGAATATATTATAAAAGAACACTGAATTTATTTTGAGATTCTCATATTTCTGAGGCTTATTTACTTCATAAGTAAAATAAGAGTTTGGACTAGATGGCCTTGATATTCTGTTCCAGGTCTCTGTCAATGAGTCTATTATTTGAGGAACTGGAACAATTAGATATATTTCATGGAGGATGTGGCACCTGAGATTTTAATTAACAGAATGAAGATCTAGCACATTTCAGAAATGGGTGGCAGATCATGGAAGTATGCAATATTGGGGAATGGAAATAGAATTCAGGGAACAACTAGTAATAGTATTTTCTAAGCTGGGCTGTGAATACCTCTGCATGCATTTACTGTAGACAGATATCTGAAAACAATGACAAGTTGATATTATATATTACTATACATAGTAATCAATAAATGTTTTGATTAATTCATTTGTAGGTGGCACAGTTTATAGAGCATTGAACTGGGAATCAGGAAGTTTCATCTTCATGAGTTCAGATCCAGCCTCAGACATGTACTAACTGTGTCATCCTGGGCTAGTCACTTAGAATCCTGTTTGCCTCATTTTCTTATCTATAAAATGAACTGGAAAAAGAAATTGCAAACCATTCCAATCTCTTTGCCAAGAAAATCCCAAAATGGAGTCATGAAGAATTGGACATATCTAAAATAACTGAACAACAATTAAACATTAATGATTTGTTTAAATGGATGAACACAAAATATATACATTGTGGGCTATATACATACCTATAATGGTGTGCCTTCATATAACAATTATAATGCATAGTTCATCCTTAGATATTGGGCATATGTATCTTTCATTTTTTCTTTTATCCTTTGTGGTGTAGCAGTGCATAGGGGAAGTGCTTGCTAGGTTCACTAGAGATTTCTGAAGAAGTCTATATTCAGTTATACCAGGTGTAGCTTTCCAAGTAAAGTCTCCTGGAGTTATTAGAATTCCATAATTTCCCATATATTTCTATAATTTCTCAAATTCCCCAATTATTCATATATATAGTCAATAAAAAGAAAACTCAGGGGGAAAGCTTTGAGGAGCTATGAGATAATGAAAAATCTCCTGAAGAAGGAAAGACTTGATCTGTTTTAAGGGAAAAACAAAGTAGACATGAAGAGGAAAATCATTCCAAGCATAGGAAACAGCTGTGCAAAGGCACTAAGGCTGGAGATAGAGTGTCATAAGTGAAGAATAGCAAGAAAATCAGTTTAGCCAAAAATTGAATCAAGTTATGTCTATTGAAAGCTGATAGTATTTTGAAAGTAGTAAATAGGAAGCTCTGTATGTCTGCAGATCAAACATTTGAATAAACACAAGTAAGAGCTTTGTTGATAATGACTTCTGTATAAAATATATATTGGATTGTCTATGTAGACTGTACATATACACAAAGAGGTATGAAAAGATATTCGCAGTCTCCTCCACTCATCTTTCTCCAAGAGTGACATAGTATGTCTTTCTCTTTTCTACTCTCTCTTACCAGAAGGGTGAGTTGGAAATTAGTGGCAAAGTCTGACCATTCTGCTTTCTTTAGAGAAAAGGTACCAGGCTAGAATTATAACTATTTGTCCCTTAAATATTTTCAGACTTGAAAAAATAATTTTTTGATTCAGTCTGTATTTGATGATTGGTTTTTAATGGGAAAGGAATGAGCCAAGACACACACACACACACACAAACATGCACACATGTGTGTATAAATGCATATATATACATATACACATACATTTCATGTAAATGATTTGGATATATCTATGTAGCTAAAAAGATATAGATAGATTAAGATGTAGTTATATAAATAGGTATAAATATAGATATACATACAAACAAGTATGTATATCTATATATGCAAATGTATGTGTGTGTATGTGTGTCCATGTATATACATATAAACATATATATATATATTCATTATAATTGATTCTGCAATATGGGGGCTGCTCTCTATGAGGAAGGCAGAATTGAAACAGCTCAAAGGAAATGTGATACTTCAGTTTAGAGTACCCATCCCAGGTGTTCACATGAACTATTTGTGCCCAACCTGTGATAGAACATTCCAAGTCCATATTGATCTGATCAGCCTCAGTAGGACACACTGTAATTTGTCTCAAACATAGTGATGTCATTTTTGTCTTCTTCACTAACAAAGGATAAAACCAACCAATATATCTCCAAGGCTTGACTCCCTTCCCAACAAATACCTGCTAAAGAAGACTATTAAAGGGAATAGCAAGTCAGCATATTTGTCCAGGCTGATAGAAAACACAAAGCAGAGAAGATATACACATGAGAAAATAGAAGTCAATATACAGAGTAGGTGAGCTCTTTCATTGAGTTAGTTATCTCAACTCACCTAAGTGACAAAGAGTCCCACCTCTCACCCAAGAGATTTCCCAAATTCTCTAGAGTAGCAAGTGGGGATAAGTACATGATTATGATGCTAGATCTGTACATTCTGGCCTCTTCCAAGAGTCTTTCTCTCCTTTATAGACCTTCTCCCTGAAGATAATCCTATAGTGAATGTTTTCTCTAGAGGTCTGATGACCCAGTTCTCTCTTCTTTCAACCTACACACAAGTTTGGACTCATGAATAATAAATTTCCACCAAGATAGAGAATCCTAGGAATCTGGATCCCTAATTATACCTGATTCTTAGCAGTTTCCACAGCAGAGTATAATCTTTCTGTGTATGCTATAGCAGGAAGCAAACTGGGGAGAAATCACCCCAATAGAGTAGAAAGTTTTAATTGGTCCTATCTTGCCAAGAGTTTTTTGGCACAATAGCATGTCTGATTTGTGGGATTTAATAATAAATAAAAATAAATCAAAAAGCATTAGGCCTCAGCAAGACCTGTCAGCTGTGAGACGAATGGTAAATAGCACTGGGTCAACTATAGCAAGAAGTAAATATCTCTCAGTATGGAGCATTGAGGGAGGCTCAGTACAAAAACTTTCTAATGGGACTAGATAGGGACTCCTGAAGGCAGACCTTTATGGATTCCTAGGGAAACAAAGGCCCCTGCTGTGGTTTAGAATGAGGCAAAGGTTTGATACTATTATGTGAAAACAATTGGAGAAATTTCCCTTAAAAAATTCTCATTATAATCGGAGAGGATTCTGGGGTTTGGATGTTGAGCTGCACTGATTAAACCATTCAATTCTGGGCAGTGATTCTCAAATATTTTTCTCCCCTCAGGGTACACTGTTTTTTTGCCATTGGAAATCATAGTGCATCATGTGTTTAAGTTAGCAACAGAGAAGAGTTTCCAGGCTGTTGGTCTCCAGAGTCCATGATATATGCTTTAGGGGTCTCTCCTGCCTTCACTCCCTCACTTTCTTTATTCTTTCTTTCCCCAAGACTCATTGCATGTGTAGAAACTTTGAGATTCACAGGCCCTTGAGATTCATAGAAGGGATGACATAGGAAAAAAAAGATAATAAAAGAAAGCACCAACACGACTACCTTTTAGCTGTTCAAGCCTCTTTTATAACATGTTTAAATTTCTACAGGGGATCTTAAATGCACAACACATGAGACTACATGTAGTTTAGCTAACTTGAATGTATACTGACTGGTTGAGGTAATTCCCCTAAGGGGTGACCAACCATGCTTGGACATCTCACTCTTAGGATCCTATAGTTAACCATAATATTGTTGCTGGAGAAATCTGTGCTGCCAATTAAGACTGAGAGTTGTTGCAAGTAAAGGAGTTCACTTCTAACCCTGTAGTTGAAATAGCTCAGGATTTTTTAATTTAGTCTGCCAAGTTTACAGATTGTGCTACTAAATGGTGTGAGGAAAGGATGAATAACTAAATTTAGTCAAGGCTGCCTGAGAGTAAGGGAGGAAGGAAAGAAGGCCATAGTTCCCCAGTGGCCTAGGCTGGGAGCACATGGTTCTAGCTTAGAGAGAGAAAGACAGTGTATCCATCTTGGAAGGGGGAAAGAAGGAAAGAGAGCTTCTCTTCTGGGTCCCTATACTTAAATGTATTTCCACAATGGGTTGGACAAGGGAGGCAGTTGAGGAGTGGTTGAGCACTTGGCTCCAGGTACTCTCCAGCACTCATCACACATGGGCAACACAAGGATATACCAGTCTCTCCTGTCCCAAAGCATATGTCTTTTAAGTCCAAGATGTCATTTACAGCCTACATCATCAAGCTTGGCTAAGATCAGAGTGAAAGTCAAGAGGAAGTAATTCCCTGGGTCAATATGAGATTTTTCCAAAATTTTGATGTTAGGGTATTATTAAATTAGTACATATTGTACTTAAAACTCACAGTGATTAAATTGGTTCACTGTGACTAACAATGGACAAGGGACTGGAAAAGTTGGAAAACCTAAGATATCAGAGCTGAGATTATGCCATTAGGATTTTGTTTTGTGATTTTTTTTTAGACCTATAGTTCTGCTTTGTTGTTTAAAGGTTATTTAACACTGCAACAGTTTTCTCAGGGTGTTGGTAATACCTTCTCTCATAGGTACCTTTAAAAGGAGACTAGAAAACCTTCTTATGTCAGATGGAGAAGCAACACACCTGTCTGGAGGTAAGGGCCTGGAATGATTGAGCACTAATTGGCCAATGCAAATATCTCCAGGGTTATGAGAAAAATTACTCAGAATGAGAGAACCTAAACTTCCTTTTCTTTCCCCATCCAAATAGAGGATAGAATTTAATGGAGTAGGGCTCACAGCTGTTTGAAATTTTGGCAAGATGCTTCTTGCCAACTCCCTAGCCCCGGATTATGAAGATACTAGATTTCTTGAAATTAAAGGTCTCATCTCAGTAAGTGATAAATAATGTATTCTCTGGAAATTCTGAGAACAGAGCAATATCAAATAATTTATTTCTTTACCATCACATTAAAATTCACAACACAATTCTTTAATTACCATCTGAATCTAATTCTCCAAGAAGTTTGCCCTAATTGCATTGTTGATATGCAATGATACAAAGAAGATGTTATTTGTTT
This sequence comes from Macrotis lagotis, assembly GCF_037893015.1. Classification (NCBI taxonomy): domain Eukaryota; kingdom Metazoa; phylum Chordata; class Mammalia; order Peramelemorphia; family Peramelidae; genus Macrotis; species Macrotis lagotis. The sequence continues at coordinate 546,096,774 of NC_133666.1, read as the reverse complement.
CCCTTGTAACAAATGACTGACTTTAATGTTCACTGACTTATCTATCCCCTGATTAAAAAAGTGGGTCTACCTAAGGATCCCCAGAAAGTTGCCCCTCCAACTCATGATGTTAGCTAAATATAGGCATCATATGTGGAAGCATAACACACTCACATAGTAGTGTTGTCCCCAAGTAAGGCAGAAAGAAGCAGGAAATCCCCCCATAGGCTTTCAGGACTGAAGTGTAAAATGGACATTTGTGTCGAAAAATTCACCAGAAGGTATGTGAAACAAACACTACCCAGCTGCAGCTGCGTTGTTTTGCTTTTGAAGAAAGACTTTGCCGATTTATCACAAACACAGTTCCAGGAGGAAAAGGAGAAAGATATGGAGGGGGATAATATATATTTATAGTGGGTGGGTTATGGGGAGGGAGAAGTTAATATCGAAGAATACTGTACATTATGATTGTGAAATAAGTATCTTGTAATCATCTAGGTAATAACAGATTCCTTCTCTTAATCTGATTTTTCTCCTATAAGAAGCCTGCTATTATGAGAGATGGACAGACTAGAATCCAATCCCCACTGCCTTAAAAAGAGATTAATTTTAAAACATTTGTTTTCAATTCAATGAAAAGGAAGGTTCACCTGTTCAGGAAAAATTATCAACCTCTTTAAAAACAGTTAAATTTCTAGAGGAGACCTTAGATGCACAATATATAAATTCTCATGTAGTAGCATGGGATATATGGATAACAGCACTGGTTGTTGAAATGGTCTCCTTAAAGGATGACCATATATTTCACTCTTACTGTCCTAAGAGTAATCTTGGTTATATGTTTGCTAATCATAACTGTGGTTTCTGAGACCCTGCTGTTGTGCAAAACAGTCATGATCTTTAAACATTTATTAAGCAAAAAGACAAAATAAGAAATAATTATAGTTTACCTAAACTGTATTCCAAAAGAGAAGAAAAACAAAAAGGAAAAGGACCTATATGGTCGAAGATATTTATAATAGCTCTTTTCTGGTGCCAAGGAATTGAAAATTGAGGGGATGCCCATCAGTTGGGGAATGGCTGAATAAACTGTGGTATGTGATTATGATATAATACTATTCTGCTATAAGAAATGACTCAACTTTTCTCAGCAATACTATGAGCCAACACAACTCTGAAGGATTTATGATGGAGAATGTTATCCATCCCCAGAGCAAAAGCTGATAGTGTCTGAATACAAATTGAAGCAAACATTTTTGTTACTTTATTTTTACACGACTACACATTTATAACCTATATCACATTAGTATTTTCTCAATTAGGGGAAAGGGTGAGAGGAAGGGAGAGAATTTAAAGGGTTTTTTTTTAACAAAGGAAGATTTTATTTATTTTGAGTTGTACAATTTTTCCCCCATTCTTGCTTCCCTCCCCCCCACAGAAGGCAGTCTGTTAGTCTTTACTTTGTTTCCATGGTATACATTGATCTCAATTGAATGTGATGAGAGAGAAGTCATTTCCTTAAGGAAGAAAAATAAAGTATAAGAGATAGCAAAATTATATAATAAGATAACAAATTTGTTTTTTTTTTTCTAAATTGAAGTTAATAGTCTTTGATCTTTCTTCAAACTCTACAATTCTTTCTCTGGATATAGATGGTATTTTCCATTGCAGATAGCCCAAAATTGTTCCTGATTGTTGCATTGATGGAATGAGTGAGTCCATCAAGGTTGATCATCACTTTCATGTTGCTGTTAGGATGTACAGTGTTTTTCTGGTTCTGCTCATCTCACTCAGCATCAGCTCATGAAAATCCTTCCAGGCTTCCCTGAATTCCCATCCCTCCTGGTTTCTAATAGAACAATAGTTTTCCATGACATACATATGCCGCAGTTTGTTAAGCCATTCCCCAATTGAAGGGCATTCACTTAATTTCCAATTCTCTGCCACCACAAACAAGGCTGCTATGAATATCTTTTGTACATATGATGTTTTTACCCTTTTTCATCATCTCTTCAAGGTAGAGACCCAGTAGTGGCATTGCTGGATCAAAGGGTATGCACATTTTTGTTGCCCTTTGTGTGTAATTCTAAAGTGCTCTCCAGAAAGGTTGGATGAGTTCACAGCTCCACCAACAATGTATAAGTGTTCCAGATTTCCCACATCCCTTCCAACATTGATCATTGCCCTTTCTGGTCATATTGGCCAGTCTGAGAGGTGTGAGGTGGTAGCTCAGAGATGCTTTAATTTTCATTTCTCTAATAAGTAATGATTTAGAGCAATTTTTCATATGTCTATGGATCGCTTTGAGTTCCTCATTTGTAAATTGCCTTTGCATATCCTTTGCCCATTTGTCAATTGAAGAATGGCTTGCTGTTTTGAAAATTTGACTCAGTTCTCTGTATATTTTAGAAATGAGTCCTTTGTCAGAAATACTAGTTGTAAAAATTGTTTCCCAATTTGCTACATTTTTTAAATCTTGCTTACAGTGGCTTTGTCTGTGCAAAAAAGCTTTTTAATTTAATGTAATCAAAATTATCCAGTTTGTTTTTAATGATGTTCTCCATCTCTTCCTTGGCCATAAATTGTTTCCTTTTCCATAGATCAGACAGGTAAACTACTCCTAGATCTATCTTCTAGTTTGCTCATAATATTGTTTTTTTACGTCTAATTCCTGTATCCATTTTGATCTTATCTTGGTATAGGGTGTTAGGTGTTGGTCCAATCTAAGTTTCTTAAATACTAACTTCCAACTTTCCCAACAGTTTTTATTTAAGAGAGAGTTTGAGAATTTAAAGTTTTTTAAAATGAATGTTAAAATTGTTTTTACATATAACAAGGGGAAAAATAAAATACTAAATATAACATATTAATGCCAAAAATAGTTCACCTCTACACCTGGTTTATACTTTTCCTCCAATGTACACAACATCAATGATGGGCACAAGAGAAACCTACAGTGAGGCACATGAAGAGGGAAACTCAACAAGTCTTGATATTCTTTGTGTCTTTAGGGAACAGCTTATACTATGCATAGATTTTGATGACTTTTGAAGTTCTCTGATTCATTATTTATCAGCATTACCTTCTTAGCCCTATAAACAATCTTATATAAATGAGGTACTGGGAAATAATGAATTGCAGCTTTTTTCCTCACTATCATATTTGTCTGAGTCAAGATAAGTCTATGAAGGAGTGCTTTCTCTCAGGTTATATCTCAAGCTGTTTTTCTATATTTTTCACATAAACGTCCCTTTTCTTCCCCCTTTCAATAAATAAAATGTTCACAAAAGTAGGAAATATCTTAAAGACATTTTTATAAGCCCATAGAAATATGCATACATATACACAAATATTGGGATAGATATTATTTGCTTTCTTTTCCTTCATATTTTATTTATTGTTCTTATACTTTGTATATTTTCTTATAGTCTATGAAAAGCAAGGATTGTTACAGACCATACATTTAAAATTTAGACTTTAATTTGTAAGCATCATCAGAAAATTGAACATTTTGAAAGCATGAGGAATGAAACTCTTTTCAGGTTTTATTATATATTTGATTCATAGGGTGGCATTCTTTTATCTCAGACCTGAATGAAAACACTCAGATTTGATTTCAGGAAATGAGGATGAAATGCTCTAGGCAGTGATGAACCCCCAAGGCTGTGTTGTGAGATATATCGGGATCCAGCTACTGAACTGACTTTTTGTATTAGAGAGAGAAAATCAATCAATGAATATTTATTATCTATTATGAGGATGGTATTGTGCTAGTCACTGGAGTTATGAAAAAATGAAATTGTCTAACCCTCAAAGAGTTTATATTTTACCCAAAGAAGCACTGATATACTTACTACCCCACCCTACTAGATCTAGTTTCCTGCCAATATTAAAAAGATTCAGTTCTAAAAAAAAGGAATATATGCCATACACATCTCACAGATTTTTTTTTTGGTAATAAATGACATATGTGATGATGCTTTGTAAACAGAAAATCACACAAATCTAATCTCTTTCTCTATCCCTTAGCATAGTGCTCCATGAATATTAAGGAATAAATGAATATATGTTGATGATAATGATCTTCTGGAATTTCAATTCCATTCTAATAAACATTATCTAATTAAAAACTTCTTTAAAATTATTTCTTTTATCTTCACCTTGATATCTATTTTGAATGTAGTTACCAGAAGAGCTCTCATCCAGAGAATGATCTGAGTCAGAAGTAGGAAGGAGACACTGCTTTGTAGACAGAGATAAGCACAACAGAATGTATTTAGATTCTATTTAGGTTCATTGCTGCTACCCTTCTAGGACTGTCAAGTTCCAAGGCAACAGCTTTTAGTAGTTAAGAGAGACAGGTCTGAACTATAAAGAACTTAGTTTATTTTTTTAATCTGATGTCTTCTCTCTATTCACATAAGTAACAAGATTTTTATAATTAAACTTTTTTTTTCTGAAAAGCAACATCCAGAAGGTGAAGGAGAAAGAAAATGAACCTGAATTGAACTATGTGACTATTCTTTTAAAGATAAGTTATATTCAGAAATGCAGAATGGGAATAAATGAGTTGGTTCCAAAATAGAGAGGAAAAAGAAAATTTGAGTTAAATATTAGTACTGAATGTGGAGTAATGATCTTGCTATGTGACCTCCACAAACTCACCAGATGATTTTAAACTTTCAGAATTGTAACCACCTTATCTATAAAAAGAAAATGATAAGAATCATTAAAGGGCAGTATGGCATAATTGAGAGAGGATGTATCTTATAATCAGGATGGCAAGTATTCAAGACCAAAACTCTAAGGAATAGTCTAGCTAATTTCAGAGAGTCTTATGACCAGGAGACTGACCAGTAGACTGACCAGTAGAGGAATTCTTTGACTATGGAAACTCATGACATCAGAAAAAAATGCAAAATGTCCTTTTGTTTCTATAACATCCACTTCTAATTCTGCAGTAAATTGACAGCTAAGTTTTTCATGCTCTACATGTTAGATCCTTATCCAAAGGACACAGAGTGAATATATTAACTCAAGGAAATGAATTATATTGATCTAGATACAGTCCTTTAAACAAAACCAAATTAAAGGGTTGCAATTAAATAGAAGGATGGTTCACAAAATCTCTTTGGAAAGAAAAATAAAGGAGTTAGCAAAGTTGTTGCTGATCATGTATCTCATCAAGAAAGATCATTTCAGGGGTTGTTTGATTAACTCATATTGAATGAATACACGAATCAAAAGAATTTATAAAGAATATACTATGCATAACCCTCTCTTCTTAGCAATGGGGAAATAAGTAGGAAATCATATCTTTGAAGAAGCTTACATTCTATTTTTTTTTTTGGCAGGAGCTTACATTCTAATGAGAGTGATAACATACAGAAGGTTTCAGTTGCAAGTCAGATAGAAAAGTCCCACAGTCCTTAGGGTTCATATGACAATGCATTTTTTAAATGACATTTTCACTGGAAAACTCATTGACACTGATATTTGGCAGTTTTTATATTAAAGATCCTGGATGGTTTCATCAGAGTCTGAGAGGAGGTGATGGTCAAGATGGTGATGGTGGTTTCACTTGCCTGATGCATGTTCCTTCTTATCTCCTATAAAGCATATTGATGCTTCAGCTACATTTGCCTGTCTGCCCTATGGTGGAAAATGGTAGGGACTCATAGACCCTTTCTTGAGAGTTGCCTTCCTGGATGAGGATCACAAGAAGTCAGGACCAAGATAATGGGGGATGGGATACTGCTGGTATCTCCCTTTTAGTGCCAGTTAGTATTTGTTGCTGGTGTTGATAAGGAAAGTGCCCCTGCCCCCCCATGCATCATCAAAGGGAAAAATCATCTACTGTTCTGATGATCTGAGAGGCATTGCTATTTGTGAGGCTCTTGGGTTCAGAGTCTTATACTGTCTTTATCTGGGATGATGATTGTTAAGGTGGTGCTGATGGTTTGACTAGCTTGGCACCCACTGCCTCTTGTCTCTCTTGTCTCTCCTATGGGATGCCCCGCTGCTTCAGCTTTGTTGGATTTCCTACCACTTATATTGCAATTTAAATGGTAAATATATCCAAATAATTAGAATTTACACATTAGCATCTATAGCTGATGATATAAAGGTAGAGAAATTCTCAATAAACATCAATAAAAATATTCAAATTAAATCAATAATAATAGATTCACAGTTTCATGAATAATTCTCTTTTTCTGTTCTCCTATATATATATATATATATATATATATGCATATATATGGAAGTGTGCATTTTATTTGGTATTTGTTAATATTAGAGGCAACCAGGAAGCATAGTGGGGAAAGAGCACTAGATTAAAAGTTAAGGCTTCCTGGATTAAAATGCCCCATTTTATTAATTATGTTGCCCTGAACAAGTTACTTAACTTTATCAGCCTCAGTTTCCTCATTCCTCATAGAGATAATAGTAGTATCTATCTCTCTATCCATCTTGGGCTTTGTGAGCCTTAAAGGAATATATAAATGCTAGCTATTAAAAGTTTTAAAAGAAAAATGTAAGTTCAAAAAGAAAATGGAAACAAATTAAATGAGCATATACTTTGATACTCATTTTTCTTCAAAGCAAAGATAAGAGTAATTGAAATCACTAAAAAATATCTTGGAAAAGATAGCTCAGGAGTAAGGCATGAAAGAGTTAAAATCTTGTCTGCTACAGAGATAGTCTTCACCTACCTTTCCTGAATGCTTACTTGAAAAAAAAGAATAAGGAGTTATTGAGCATGGTAAGCACAGAATATCATTGCAAATAAATGAATCTTAATATATGTTAATAGACAGAAAAGGACTCATTATTGATATAATTCTTGAATCAGTTCTCTGAGTATAGTCCAACTACCATTTTATGAAAGGACAAAAACATCACAAAATTGGAAAAAATAATAAAATGATATTATGAGAAAATAAATTAAAAGTTGCTGATAATAAAAATGGGAAAAAATGAAAGAAATAATATGCTAGTTGTAACAATTTTATACAAATGCTTATTCAATGTAAATAAATTATCCTAATAAGTTAAGAGAAAAAAGATGAAAATCAATAAAAAGAAAAGAAAAAGAAAAAGAAGAAAAAAGTTGTTCTGGGAAAGTAAAACAATTCCAACCCAACCTATTTAAAAAGTTACTGATGACAAAAATGGGAACTGCCTAGAGAAAATGTTACCTATTAATAGTAGCACTTTTATGCAAAAGTTTGAACAATATAAATAAGTTGCCCTAAAAAAAGACAAATAGAGTCTAAACAGGCTATCACATGTAACCTAAATAGAGAAAGATATCAACCAAGTACAATATTGGTTTAGTTTAGAATGTAAATTCATTTGTGAAATCTTTTTTTTTTTTTTTTTGCAAGGCAGTGGGGTTAAGTGGCTTGCCCAAGGCCACACAGCTAGGTAATTATTAAGTGTCTGAGGTCGGATTTGAACTCAGGTACTGCTTACTCCAGGGCCAGTGCCCTATCCACTGTTCCACCTAGCCACCCCTCATTTGTGAAATCTTACAGAGCAGAAAGGTTGAAGATTATTAGCAATATCTCCTCATAAAACAGGAACCGTGGCATATAAAATTGATTCTTTTCAAAAAACTGGAAGAGGGAATCAACTAAGCAAATTTTCATTCCAAGGTCCTTAAAGGTGAAACAGGATAGAGGATATTAAACAAAGAAAAGATGAGACAGAGTGAAGATATTTTTGTTTTTTAAAAAAAATCTTTTCATCATAAAGTACAAGGAGACTGTTGTATTTAAACTCTAACATCATAGTCCCAGATGTGTTCATATTGGTGACAGAAATGGCACTAATGAAAAGGACAGTGAGAAAAGCAGACAACTATACCCAGTCTACATGGAAGTTATCCATGCTGAAAGTGACACAGTTTTGAGGGCATTGAAAGATTGATTTTCAAACTGTCTGAAGAAAGGGAATACACCAAAGCAATAAAAAAGTCTCAGAACACTCATAACCACAACTTTTATGTCTATTTTCCCATTTATACAGTTTTTTAAAATGAAAATAAGTTTCATACACAGCAAGAAACATTTTGTCTTAAAAAAAAAAAGAAACATTTTGCCTTGAGGATATAAAAGATAACACGAAGGCTTTGCAAATAATATTCTGTAGTAAGTGACAGCCTTACCAAGACTGAATTCACTGAAGGATGCACAGAATACAAGATTCCAGTTACTATTTGTTAATCATAAAAGACCATGTAAAGTGGTACAGTAAAAGGAGGTCTTCCTCTATCTTAGTCATTAGTGTAAGTACCTTAAACTTGGGATCTTAAAAGTCAATCAATCAACAAGCATTTACTGAATTTCTATTACAAACACTATTCTGGATATTGGGGAAAATAACTATAACAAATGAAACAAACCCTGCATTGAATGAACTTCCATAAGAAAAATCTTTATTTGGTGACCCTCTGATCATTACTATCAAGCAAAACATGAAATAGGCAAAAATATACTTGCTAAAGGTGAGCATTGTCATGAAAGTATTTTAGAGCAGAGTTCATTCAGAGTAAGGATGAAAGTCTTCAAAAGTTTTTTGTCTATTTATAGATAGCATTGTGCTAACAGCATTGTCTCCTCAATAAGATCCATAATCACTCTAAAGTATTCACATTGGGAGCAGAGGGGAGTGAATGAAAAAAAGTTTTATTGTCTGACAAATGAATACTTATTTATTCATATTTACCTAAAGAAATATATATATGGAAGGGCGGCTAGGTGGCACAGTAGGGGTGACTAGGTGGCTCAGTGGATAGAGCACTGACCCTGGAGTCAGGAGTACCTGAGTTCAAATCCGACCTCAGACACTTAATAATTACCTAGCTGTGTGGCCTTGGGCAAGCCATTTAATCCCATTGTCTTGCAAAAAAATAAAAATAAAAAAAAGAAACATATATGGGTTTGTTCCTATATAAAATCTATCTTAAAAATGGGTGTCTGTTTCAGGAAGCATCTTACAGAAATCTGCATTTTCCTAAAGATCCTTCTTCTCCTGTTTAAATCAAGACTAAACTGATTTGGGCTCATTCTCTATTAGCAGTATCTGTCCAAGATCAATTTATCTTTCAGTCTATCATCTATCTATCTATCTATCTATCTATTTATAACTGAGGATGATGGTGATGATGATGTCTGACCTTTATTCTTAAAGAAGACCATGACATCAGGAAGCTCAAAATAAGCAAGTAAATTGGATTTGAATGAGGGGATGCTATGCTAAGTTGCCAGCATCACCTTCTCCTCCAGGGTCAACTGGGTCCTGTGGTCAGATATAAATAAGGACAATTGGAGATTGCCCTGGCTGTGAGGCAATCTGGGTTAAGTGACTTGTCCAAAGTCACAAGTGTCAGGATAAATTTATATCTAGATTTACACACATACACACATATGCATGAATAGTTTCATTTTTGTAATTACATGCTTATATGCATAAATCATGTATAGGTTATCGATATAAATGTATTTAATTAATTGAAATCCATTCCTGTAATAAAAGACAAAAAAGTCATAAAGGGGATTAGAGGGAAAAAATAAATTTGCCAGCCAAATGGAAAAATAGGGCATTCCAAAAGAACAACAACTTAAAATATAAACTTATTTATAAAATATTTTGGAAAAGACTTATGAGTAGTATTTGTATCTCATGTGTGTAACACAGAAGCTGACAAAAATAAGTGCTTAATAAATGCTTGTTGGTGGATTTATTTCTTGATATATAAATCAAATAAAATAGCAAAGTAAAATCATTTTGGAGAGAAACCCAATTAAGTGAAGCTCTATTGAAAACATTTAAGAATGTAACTGAAAGGAGAAAAAAGCAAAAATAGAAAAAGATCAGGAAACATTTTTATAACCAACCTTTCTGACCATCAAAGATTCTACTATCATCACCTCAGAAGTACTTATTAAAGAGGTTGAAATGGTACTAAGGAAAACAAAGAAGCAAAAGCAGCTGAGTTTATCTAAGTATTTATAAAGGAGAGATGTGCTGGAAGAAACACAATTTTGAGATCTTTGAGGGTTCAGATATTTTTTGGAATGACAAGAAGATAGTAAATATGTGAAAAGAATCTTAGACTTTTTTTATAAACACCTCCCAAGAGGCAAAAGAGGGAAAATCAATAATTATTGCCCTTTATACCTGTTTCTCAACTATATAAAATTATTACCAGACTAGATAAAGATACCCAGGGCATTGTTCATAAGGATATTGGTATACCAGCCAGGCTTACAGAACTAATATAACTCGGTGGTTTTTATTTTTACTATTTTATAGCAGTGACAGATTTACAGTGTATAATATTATTGTTTTTGTTTATTTAAAAAAATGAAAAGTGTTTTATTCACCAGAAGAAAACATCCCCTTAACGGCTTTCTACCCACAAGAGATCCCGCCTTCATACACAAATATTTTTTAGGTATCCTAATCAGAAATGCTAGATAATATTAATATAATAGTTCTCTCTTAGCTAATGCTTTAACATTGACAAAGCGTTATACATTTGATCTCTGGTTACTAACTTTGGGAAAGGCATAAAACATGGACATGTATATGTAATAATATATAATGTATATGTGTATATGTAATATATATATGTATACATGTATTCAGTGAAGATATTTACAACTGTAATAAATGAGGTCCACTGAAGTAGAAGTTCAAGATATCTCTATAGGAAATTTAGAAATGATAACAACAATAGCTAGCATTTATGTAACACTCTAAAATTACCCAAGTTCTCATTTATGGGTTTTCTCATTTGATAGGGAGAACCTTTCCACTTTTCTGATGGTAGCATGCTGTTTGCATGAAGTCCTTGAACAGTATACAATCTCTTAGAAGAGTTTTTTTTTTAATTAAAAGTTTTACAGGGGCAGCTAGGTGATGCAATGGATAGAACACTGACCCAAGAGTCCAACCTCGGACACTAATTTGTGTGTGTGATTCTGGGCAAGTCACATAAACCTGATTACCTACATTTAAAAAAAAAAATCTTTATTTATTACAAGCAACTGGGTGGAAAACCTATAGAGCTTATGTAAGGCAGCTAGGTGGTGCTGAGGACAGATATTTTGGAATCAAGAAAACTTCAGTTCAAATACTGCCTCAAATATTTATTAGCTATGTGACCTTGAACAAGTTTCTTAACCTTTGTCTTTCTCACTTTTCTCATCTGTAAAATGGAAAAAATAAGAACACCTCTCTTCTAGGGTTATTGTGAGTTTCAAAAGGAATAATTTTTGTAAAGCACTTTGAAAACCCTAAAGCCTATTTAAATGTTTGTCATTGTTGCTTCTATTATTACATGGTATCAGATTATTATATTTAGAATCAGATTATTATATTTAGTTATTAGAAAGATCCTTTAATGACCCGCTCCCTTTTTGCCCCTGAAAAAAAAGGCTCATCATTTTAATACCAAAATTCTACTAGGTTGTACGATTGTGGGTCATGGAACATTACATTCTCCAAAGAATTAAAAATGATTATTCCTCATAAGGTGCCAGAAAGGCATATGGTGGGTCTGTGCAGTCTGCAACATATAACAAATGAGGAACTTCAAATTAGAGCCAGAATAAAGGATGTCATTTAAAAAATGGATGAGCTATCTTCAAAATGTCAGGAGAAAGCAAGGAAGAATCCCTACCCCCCCAAAAAACATACACCAGGAGTTTGAATAAACCCTTATGTTGAATTTATGGGAAACCATAGACAAGAATCATATGAGGAGAGCAGCTATAGATGAATGGTTTGGAATCTATATTCCTGGAGAGAGCTTTCATATCAATATCACAGAGTCATCTAAGTGGAATATTGAATAGGAGGTTTATATTATAACCTGACTCATAAAGATGTTCTAGATGAATATAGCACAGGCAAAATCACCCCCCCTCAAAATATAACTATATAACCATAACCTTATAGTTAATGTTCTGTCTCCCAATATCACCACCATAAATGGGTTCCACTATTCATTTGAAATCATTTAGCACATCACAAATACTTAATAATCGATGGATTGATTGATCATTTAAAATGATAAAAAAAGAACTTAAAGTGATTGAAACAGTAGTAATGGAAAAATGAGAAATGGATTTACTGGGAAGCATGAATTACCCTGTTGATCTTAAAGGCAGAGAAAAAATGTCATAAATCACCTTGAACTTCATTTCCCCTTTTACAAAATGAAGGATTGGTTGTCAAAAACTGGAATGCTTTGTTTGGGTTTATGCAGATGGAAAAAATAATGGCATATCTAATTTAAAGAAGCAGGGTTCCTCTATAGTTATCCTTCCCTCCAGTTGTAAGAAAATTCAAAAGTCACTGAAAGGGAAAAAGACAGTGGGGAAAAGTGATTTGAAGTCAAAAGAAAGTTGTATTTTTCTGCAATACTGGATCATTTCTCCTTTGAAGTCCTTGTCTAATGATACATTGTGGATTAAAGTTGGTCCCAGGACTTTGGGGAATGGAATTAAGCTTTTATTTGGCACCTACTATAAGCTAGTTGCATTGCTAGGATTTTACAAATACTCCCTTTGCACCTTGCAACAATTCTGCATGATAAATATTGTTGTTCTCATTTTACAGGTGAGACAAACAGAAGGTTCAATGACATTTCCAGGGTCATTCTAAGGCAGGATTTGCCCTTGGGTCTTCTTAATTGTAGATCCAACACTTTATCCATTGTAGTACCTTACCGCCTTTGAAGACTATGCCGGTGAAGTTCAAGCTTTGGTAGATTTGAAGGACTTTATGAATGTCACCTGAGGATCAACTTAGCTTAGTTTGAATGAATACTATCTACTGATGTAAAGAGGGCTGTTATCTGCTTCAGTGGAGGGATTACCCACAAGAATGAAATTACAGATCCTTAAAAATTGGCCTTAAGTAATGTGCTTATTACTGGATTCTTTCCAAGAAACCATCATGAAAACCTAGTTTGGCAACTCCTGTGCCACCTGCCAGATACATGAGAGTCAGATCCTTCCTTTCCTCTTAGGAAGATATAAATAATATACCCCACTTTATTTAGTCCCCCTCCTCTCTCCCACCAAAAGATCATCCTTTTTTGCCTTTCTCCTAGATTTTCTCCTTAACCCTAGGCAAAAAGTGTGATTGTGTTTTTAAATTTCCTGACAATGAAGCAGAGAATATTTTTTTTCTAAATTCCTCACCAGAAATAATGTATAAAACAGAACTCTCAGTTTTCTTTAAATTTTTTTCATGGAAAAAAATCAGAATGGAATTTATATAATGATAGATAGCAAACCCACATACCACTGGGAGCCTAGAAATACAAGCAGGTGTTAATAAATTTCCAAGAAACATTAATCTGTTTCCTCAAATACATCCTGCTGTTCATTTAAATGGAATGATGCTCTATAAATTTGCTAGTTCAGTCACACTCAGAACTATCATATTATAATATATAACACCTCCAATGATCAAAAGTAAAGTAATTTTGGAAATCTAATTTATTTTTTCATCATTTATGTTTTTTATTTACCTTTTGTTTTTTGATTTTAATCAAGTTTGAGTTTTGTCTTTTGACATTTTATGTTGGAATGGATGTTTGAAACATTTCCAGGGAATATTACAATTTTTTGGGAAAGCAGGGGATATTTCTACTATAAACCAAGTTAATAAAAAATGAAGAAAATATTTGTATTTTATTGAAGTAATTAAGAGAAATTATCAATTCATATTTCTTGGTGTTGTGTAATAAATGAAATTCACCATAATTCTGAGAATCCTTCTAATTTTGAATTAATTCTAAATGGGCAAGCAAACCTTTTGGGACTTCACAACCATTTCTACAGTTGTACTTCATGTCAGATCAACAAGAATTTATTTAGTACCTACTTTGTGCCAGATACTTTGCTAAGCACTGATACTAATGATGCTTCTGAACATCGTTTAAAAAACATCCTTTCTTGAAAAGAGGTATTTTGGTTCTGGTCAAATTGACAGAAGCCAAATTCAAAGAATTAAGGACAGCTGCAAAGTTAATGCAACTAAGGAAGATTTCTTAGGGAAACTATTGGAAATCCTTAGGAAAGTAGACAAGCTAAGAGGGAAAGTCAGGATAGCTGCCAAGAGCATTACAACTGGTTTGCCAGAGTGGTTTTGTGAAAAAGAGAAAATAATTAGGGACAGTTGGAAGGTGATTACACTGGGCTGAATCAGAAGCCAGAAGGGAATTAAGACCAGAGTTTAAAAAAGGTACATGTTGGGAAAAGGGTAAGGGAAGAGTTAGGATGTTGCTAGGGAGGGATTAAAAAGTGGGTAACACATAGACTACACACATAATCTGAGAGGTCAATTTATTGTCTTTAAGTAGTTTCTATAAGGTAAATAATAGGATGAGAGTATAGGCAGGTTTTCAATAAGTTTTTGCTCGACCTCAACAATGAAATAGGAATAGGTGGTCTTCAAGTAGTTTTTTTTTTTGAAAAATGGGTTGGGAGTAGGTGCATTAACTCAAAAGACTTAATGATTTCTTCAGGCTAGAGAAAGGGATTTATTATTGTGTTAATCAGAGTTTGTCTTGTACCCAGGGAACAGGGATTTACTGAGTCCAGGTCAGGAGACAAGATACTTCACTGAAGTTCTTTGACTTCATCAATAAGGTAAACCAGGAATTGTGCTAAGAGCTTTGCAAATGTTATTTCATTCAATCCTGCTATCAATCTTGAGGGGCAGATAGTGTTATTAATCCCAATTTTACAGTTTAAGAAACTGAGACAGACAAAGGTTAAGTGACTTTCTCTAAATTATACAATGTCAGACTTGAGCTCTGCTAGCTGAGCTAGCTCTCTACCCACTGGTCTTCTTTTACGTACCTTAGAGATCATCTTGTCTACCCTCTTCATTTTAGGAATTAAAAAATGTGGTGACCCAGAGAGGTTAGTATTTGCCTAAGGCCATGTAACTAGTACTGGCATAGCTAGGTTGGAATTGAGATTCTTTCACAATGACACTCCTCCAATGGAATCATGCTGTTCCCTGATCCTTGACATGGATTATATTTTAAAGCAACTTTAGAATTAGAAATGACCTTTGAAAATTCACAGTTAGTATGTCACAGATTTCAAATTATATCATAAAACTAAAATGTCTTCATTTAGAAGACAATGATATTGAGATTCAGAAAAAAGAAATATTTTGCCTAAGGTCTAATAAGGGGCAACACTGACTGATCTACTGATTTGTGTCCAGTTCAGTTTTTTCCCCCCCTAAATAACACGTTTCTTCTGAATGCAACAAACAACAAATAACTGCAATCTGCCATCAGCCATGACAGCTTCCCTTTATGAAGATAGCTTTGTATATTGACTAGAGTATTGAGATTTCAAACCCTAAGACTGAAACCATCCTTGAACACCAACTTGCAGTGTGACCACAGGCAAATAAATCACTTAACCTTGTCAAGTCTCAGTTTCCTTTTGTAGAAAAAAGGAATAACAATTGCTGTAGCATCTGGCCTTAAGATTGTTGTAAGATTCCATTGAATAATATTTATAAAGTGTTTTTTAAACCTTAAAAGTGTTACCAAAATGTCAGCTATTATTACCATTCAGTGACATTCCTGGAATAACAAATGAGAAATGAACTTTCCACCAAAATTCAGAAATAAACACTTATTAGCTATATATACCGAAGGAGTTATAAACCACAGTCCTGAGGTAATTCTCCTCATTCAGTGTGTCTGGCCAGGACTGTTTACTCATTCCAGTCAGTGAAAATGCCAGCATGCTTCATCCGTAGGTTCATTAAACTACACCTTAATTGTAAAGCAAGCCACCACAATGCATTTTTTATTTCCCCGGAGGCTGGGGCTTTGATTTCTTCTCCTGACCAGTTTGCCCTATTGTCATAATACTTAGCAATACTACCATGACCTTCTCTGAAGTTGTGTCCTGCCACTAATGAGCACACAAATACAATTTTAGGGATTACAAAGGTGAAGAGGTTCACAAAGGTAAGCTCCCATCAGTTCAAACATAGAGCTAAACCAATGCCTTCTAAATGACACATGGGAAAAATTCCCATTTAAAGCCTTCCCGAAGAGAAGCACTTTGGCCAGTCTAATTGATAAAATAGCAAAGAGTAAGAGGAAACTGGCACATGGTGGAAAATCAAGCTTCTCATATTCCTTCAAGTACTTTTAAAGAAAAGTGTGAAGAAAGGTGACTTTGTAATCAATGGGGCAATTTGAAATTCTCAGGTGGGTGCTTTAATGTGTTCTGACCTACAGCAGCCAAATAAAAGTCATCATCAGTGTCCACAGTTGTGGAAAGAGTTTGAAGGTTTATTTTTGGGTTCTGTCACTAATGAATACTCAGGTATTTGAGAATACAGATATGAAAGGCTATGGTGTCTTACAATTCAAAACATATCAAAATTCCATGCTCCATACAGAAGTTCTTACAGATATGTTGTAGTAATCATAAACTTGCATGCAGTTCCTTGGAGAATCTGTTTTGCCAACTGAAAAAGGAGAGTTGTATTCCTTAAAAATATTTCCAGAATCCCTAAAACCTTGTATTTTTAAGTTTATAGGAAATAGTGAAACTGAAAACAATGTTTCCTATAGAGAAAGTAAGAAATTGTGAGTTAGACTTAGCATTTCATTTGAAGTTGGTTAGAACTTTATTAGAGCTGTTTTTGCACTATTTAGAAGCATGAGGCATGATGACCAGTCTTATAATAAGAGAAATCTAGATGGAAATCCTGACTCTGGTATATACTGTTTGTATAACCATGAGCTTAGTCAGTCTCCAAGACTCCAACTGCAGATGGCTTCTCTATTTGCATGGGTTGGAGAAGTTCTTTCCCTGGGGATCCCTTAGAGAGATGAAATACCTGGTTTGAATTTTCCCTTCTTCTATGTCCCTAATCTCATTTAAAATTAAAAATTGCTGAACCCTAGCTTAGCATAGTTCCTGGTATATTATGGAGGCTATATAAAAGCTAGCTATCATTATTATTATAAAATACTTGCAATGTGTTTATTTTTCATTTTTATTTTAAAAATACATTTCCATTCCTTTATTTGCTTGTTACATTGCCATAATTTCCTCTAACAACTGATAGGTGTTCGGTACATTGAAATAATCTGTAAATATGAGCAATGTACAATACTTAAGGACTTCCCAACTCTGCAAAGGTTAGATTGAAGGCGTCTTCTCATATTTTATTTTTTGAGCCATGCTTTTTCTTTATCATTTTGCATTATTCTCTACTGATTTTCATTTTGTGATTAAACTTTCCATTTATATAGCTCTAATCATTATGGATATTGCTTCATTAGCTGTGTTGATTATATATGTTATTTCCTTAGGTAAGCTTACTTCACTCAAATTCAATTCATGAAGATCCTACATTTCCTATAATCTAGTAATATTTTGTTATATTTCTGTAGCACAACTAGTTTAGTCATTTCCCAATTGATGGCCATTTACTTTATTTCCAATTTTTCATTATCACAAAAAATTCTACTATAAATATTTTTGTATTATTTGTAATTGTATTACATTGATTTATGTTAACAATATTCCCCTTGGGATAGAATCTAGGAAGAAAATCTCTGGGTTAAAGGGTATGAATGTTTTAGCCAATTCATTTGAAAAATTGCAAATTGTGTTCCAAAATGTTATACTGATTCTCAGCTCCACCAACAATGCAGTAGGTGTTGCTTTCTTTGCCCCAATATCATTTATTCATATCTTTTTTCATTTTTAATAATTTGAAGGATGTGAGGTATAACTTCTGGGTTTTTTTCCCATCTCTCTTATTATTAATGAACATTCTCATGTAGTTGTTAATAGTTTGAAAATTTTTTTGAAAACAAATGACTTTTAGTTTTATACATGTATGTATAAGTATGTATAATTTTTTGGATATCATGGATTATCAGAAAAATTGGCTGCAAAGTTTTACTCCATTGAACCACTTCCCTTCTTACCTTAGATATATTAATTTTATTTCTACAGAAGATTTAGTTTCACATAATGAAAATTATTCATCTTCAGTAATTATTTCTATCCCTTATTTAAGAATGAATCTCCTATTCATAGATTTAATAAATTTATCATTAGTCCCCTCATTTTGTAGTTATTTGAAAGGTGATTTACCTTATTATGATCTCTTACTGCTTTGTTATTATTATTATGTGAAATGTTATTGAATTTTGAGGATTTATTTTATAGCCTCCAACTTTGCTGAAGTTATTGTATCAATTGCAATCTTTGCTGATTCTCTAAGATTTTTTAAAATGAATCATCATACCACCAACAAATAGTTTTATCTCCTCCTTATATGTATATCTTACATCTCTTTCTCCTATCTATTATCAAATAGCAATGGGGAGAATAGACATCCTCTCTTTAGTCTAGTAGGTATTTGAAAAGGTTCTCATGTATGCTCATTGTGAATAATGACTACTTTTGATTTTAGATATTGTTTTTGATATTAATAAAAGATCTCTCTATTCTATATTTTATAGGGTTTTAGCATAAGTAAATGTATTTTGTCAAAGAATTTTTTTTGCATCTATTGAAGTAATCATGTAATTTTGTTGCTTTTGTTTTTAACATGGCTAATTATATTGATTATTTTTCTAAATCTGAACCATCTATACATCCCTGAATAAATCTAATTTTCTTTTAATGAATGATCTCTTAGAAAAATCATTGTAGTCTATTTGACAAGATCTAAGAGATAATGCAAGCTCAGTCATGTACTAATTATGTGATATTAGTAGTCTTTCAAATATTATTGACCTCATTTTACTCATATTAAAAATGAATAAGTTGACTACATGTTTTCAAAAGCTCCTTCTAAATTTAAATCTATTATTTTATCTTTAAAAAGCAAGTTCTTGGGGCAGCTAGGTGGCATAATGGATAAAGCACCAGCCTTGGAGTCAGGAGTACCTGGGTTCAAATGTGGGCTCAGACACTTAATAATTACCTAGCTGTGTGGCCTTGGGCAAGCCACTTAACCCCATTTGCCTTGCAAAAGAAAAACTAAAAAAAAAACCCAGCAATTTCTTGAAGATGAGTGTTTTTAAATTTTGGACTATTATCCTGAGTTCTTTAAGTAGAATATTTTCCTTTATTTGGGGGATGTTTTAGATTAATACTTTTATATATATATATATATATATATATATATATATATATATATATATATATATATATATGTGTGTGTGTGTGTGTGTGTGTGTATGTGTGTGTATATACACACACACACACACAATTATTCCAGTGGTTCAGTTATGTGTTAGGTCTAATCATGTTCCCACCATATATATAATGATATATAGATATAGATATAGATAATATATTTTTGATATAATACTAATCTATCTTACTGTAGCACTTTAAAAAATTAAAAAGTTTTTACATATACTATGCCAGTTTTTCTTTAAAATTATGCTAAGATTTGGACTATTACTATTCCAAATTTCTAGATGAAGAAAATGAAGATGAGAGATTTTAAGTATGTTGCACCTAGCACACAGTAAGTGTTTTCTGCATATTGCATTGAGTCACTGAATGTTGTTTCCTCATGTAGAATGCAAACTCCTTGAGAGCAGGGAGGTTTGCACTTCCTGGAACTAGTTCTGAGCAGACACTTAATAAATGCTCAGTGAATTGAGAAACCTATTGAATTTTAAGAATCATACCTCCAGTAAGTACCTGGGGCAGGATTCAATCCTGGGTCTTTTTTGGTCCAGTGACCTCTCCACTAAACTATAGTGCCTCTCAATATGTATTCTTTTTAGCAGGTCATTCCCTGATTATTAATCTATTCCATTTTCAGAAAATGTGATGGATCAAGTAGCACAACTGAGAGCCATTACTTGGCCATGCTCAAAATTCTCCGTATCTATTTTTCCAGTCCCTCTGCTCTTAGATGACTGTAGCTTGCAAAGAAGACCAATATAGAAGAGTTATGGACAGCATGAGTTACTACCATGTTTTATTCTTCTAGAAAAAAATTAAAAAGAGGAAAGAAAGTTTTGTAGAGATCAATATTTACAAACTACAGGTACTAATAATTTATTGGAGTGCCAATAGGAAATGATGGGAGGGCACATCAAAGAAGTGACATGTGCTGATGGGCTCTAGTGGACAGCACATATACCCTCTGAGCAGGATGGCTTGAAGAGGCCAAGAAATGACAAATGATCTTCCTTTCTGTGAGCCAAAATCCTATTTTGATTATCTTTCTCAGAAAACACAAGCTGTCCACAGCACCATCCAAAACAGCATTGTTTTGGAAAGATGATGATCTATTATAGTCATGTATTTGGCAGGGTACATGAGGGCTAGGATCAAAGAGGGTCTTCCCTAAAGTAAATGAAGGAAGCAGAGAAATATATCCTTGTCATATTTGGAGATATCTAAATCAAAGACACCATGACTGCTCTTCTGCCTGAGGCTAAGACCAACCTCAAAATCTGCCTAGCCAATGTCAGAGGGATAAGATCACTAAATAGAAGGGATTAGTGAAGAAAAGTTATAAACAGCTTCCACAGTATTAGAAGTCAGAGAATCAACAAACTAAGTATCTGAAAATACCTGTATCTTTCCCAATCATAGATATCTTAATTTATGGAGTTTGATTTTGTTTTTTTAAAATATTGCTAAATATTCTATAGCACTTCAGGATTATACATGTTCTACTTATGAATGATTTGGTTCTTTTCTGGGTCATATTACACAGTAGGAAAACAATTTCTGTGGGTTCTGTGTTATCATTATGATGCTATTATTAGGAGATATTTTTTAAAATATAAAGGTGATTATTTATTGATTTTATAAGTTGATTAAATCTCTATAGGAAAAACCTTTCTGTATGTCGCATTGGTTTGTAGGCAGATGTTTTATTCTATGATATACATAAATAAAAGCTTAATAACAATTTGCATAATACTTTAAATTAGATAGTATTATTATTCCCACTTTACAAACTCAAAACAACTGAAGTAGTCAAAGGAAAGTTAAATAATTTGCCTAGGATCACACAATGGGTAAGTGTCTGTGACTAGACATGAACTCATTATGCCACCTAACTGTGGATTAGAGAGGAAGCATAGCAGAATGGGAGAGAGTCAACTTCAGACAGAAAATCTGTTTTGAATTAGTAATCCTAACACATATAGCTTTGGGAACATGGGCAAATTACATTTCTAGCAATTCTCTAAGACTGAAAATGATAGACATGTTGTAGATCTGAATTAGAGGAGAGAATTTCCACACTGGGAGTTGTTGATGTTCAACATTTTTCAGTTGCCTCTGGCTCTTTGTGACCCAATTTGGGATTTTCTTGGCAAAGATATTAGTGTGGCTTATCATTTCCTTCTCCATTTCATTTTACAGATGATGAAACTGAGGTAAACAGGGTTAAATGACTTGTCCAGTGTCACACAGCTAGTAAGTTTCTGAAGCCTGATTTGAGCTCATGAAAATGAATCTTCCTAACTCCAGGCCTGACATTCTTTCCACAGATCTAAACAAAACAACCCCAAGGATGAATGTATTCTTTTACATTGTGAATTATATATTTTTTCCCTTTGTGGCAGTCAATGTCTTGTCAATTTAAAAAATACAGTACTCAATTTGTATACTTTCAAGAAAATTGTCCTTCTTCATCCATATGCTAGTCATTTTAATATTGCTGTGAGACATGATTATTTTTTCTATACCACCATATTTTAATTTTATTTATTTATTTTTGGCAAGGCAATGGGGTTAATTGACTTTCCCAAGGTCACACAGCTAAGCAGGTATTGAGTGACTGAGGCTGGATTTAAATTCAGGTCCTCCTGACTTCAAGGCTAGTGCTCTTTCCACAGCAACACCCCTCTATAACAGTATAGAAAGACATGCTAAGTTCCAGGAATCCGAGTGAATTATAATGCCTTCTATAAAAGAAGGGTAGCTCATTTGTAAAAATGATCTGTCACGCAAAGATAGAATGTTCCACATCTTTGGCTAATATTTTATCAACCATCCCTGGCACCCTCCCTAGTGCAGAAACAGCAATGTGTGCTATCTCAGCACATCACTCATCTCAATTACTTCATTCTTTTCTTTTACATGTTTTTCCCATCAGACTGGAATATTCCTAATTTTGTGTAGTATCAAAGTGAAGTCCTGGTCCTCAATAGATAATCATCTAAGTATCCAAAGAAAGATACAGAGTTTAGATGACTGATAAATCATCAAAATATATCATCAAAATATGATGAATAAAAAATTGTGATAGTTTAAAATGGCAGAGGGAGGGTCAGGAGAGTGTGAGCAAGAAGAAAGGTGGGAAAGAAGAAGAAGGAAATAGGAAGGAAGTGGAAGGAACAGGTAGAAATGAAGGGAGGGAAAGAGAAAGATGAGAAGTATGAGGAGAGTGGAAAGAGAAAAAGGAGAGACAATGAGGTGGTAGACAACAAAGTTAGCTAGGGAAAGCAAAATATGAAATGTATATGTATGCACACAGAGCATTCCAAAAGTCTTAATGCAATTTTTAACTTTTGATCATTAGAAAACTGGTACTAATTTGGATGTGTATATGTACATATGGTTACATAATACATGTATGCATATATTGGTTCTTGTCCTTCATTATTGAAGAAGACCAAAATAACATAACTACATTTGAGACAAATTACAGTGAGGCTTGATCAAACCAATATGAGCTTGGAATGCTCTACTACATGTTGGGCACAAATAGTCCATGTGAACAGCTGGGGTGGATTCTCTGGACTTACATATGTCACGTTTCCTCTGAGGTGCTTCCATTCTGCCCTCTTCATAGAGCGCAATCCCCTCACTGATGAGGGCACACCAAGCTGGGCAGTCCTGTGCCAGTGTCTCCCATGCTGTACAATCAATTCCAAAGTCTTAAGAGAGACCTTCAGGGTGTCTCCATATTGCTTCTTCTGACCCCTTTGTGAGTGCTTGCCTTGTGTGAGTTCTCCATAATATAATTTTTTTGGCAAGTGTACATCTGGTATTCTAGCAACATGTCCAGCCCATCATAGTTGTACTCTCTATAGTAATGTTGGAATGTTGGGCAGTTTAGCTCGAGAAAGGACCTCAGTGTCTGGTATCTTCTCCTGCCAAGTGATCTTCAAAATCTTCCTAAGACAATTTAAATGGAAGCAATTCAGACATGACATGACTATCCAGGTTTCATAGGCATATAGCAATGTGATCAGCACAATGGTTCCGTAGACCTTCAGTTTGATAGTCAGTCTAATACCTCTTCTCTCCCATAATTTCTTTCAGAGCCTCCCAAATACCATGCTAGCTCTGGCAATGTGAGTTTCCACCACATTATCAATGTGTACCTCTCTGGAAAGGACACTGCCAAGGTAATTGAACTTGACCATAGGACTCAAAACTCCATTTCTTATAATCAATGGTTTTACATATGGATGCTGTAGTGCTGGCTGATGGAGCACCTGTATTTTCTTGGAGTTAATTGTTAGACCAAAATGAGCACAAGCAGCAGAGAATTGATCCATACTTTGTCACATCTCAGCTTCAGAGGCTGCATTGAGTGCAGTCATCTGCAAACAGAAGATCTGCACCATCTCTCCCTCTACTTTCAAGCTGAAGAATTTGACATCAGAGCAATAGCTGACCTTGAGGCCATCTACATCCTCAGTGAAGATGTTTGATAGCATGGCTGAAAACATCATGCTAGAAAGCATGGGAGAAAGGACACATCCTTGTTTTACTCCATTGATGATTGGGAAATGTGTATATACATAGACAGATACGTATGTGTGTGTGTGATGTGTTTGTATACAACAAATCTGAATTTCATTGAAAGACATATAAGATATTCTACTTGAATCAAGTTGAAGTTTATAGTAACTTTGAATTAATTAATATAAAAATTCCATTACTTATGGGTTCAAAGAAGAGGTCATATAAACTTTATGTGACAAACAGGGTATTTTATAGTTTAACTTACAAGATATCTGGTAAATAAACACAATGTTTTTATAATATTAAAAAGAATGATTAAAAGTTGGCAAATTACAGCAAGTATATGAGTTTTCTCTGTTAAGTTTAAGTCGTGAAATATTTTAATATGGGCAGTTAATTTGATAGACTTCCCAGTCTTATGATTTGGACAATGCTTTCATATGGTAATAACAAAGTCTACTGCTCTTCTGGCCACATTATTCTTACTTTTCTTATTTAAATGAAACCCATCTGTTTGAAATACTTTTCTTTGTATGAGGCCATTCCTAGGAATGAGACAATGAAAAAGCTCTGAGTTCAGTAAAGTCATAATATTCCCTAGTTGTTTTTTACAAAATTTGCAAATTCCCATATAAAAATTTGATCATTTACACAGTAAATGACACCTCTGCAAACATTTCAATATTTGTTTCAGACTCTTCTAATGCACTGATCCTGAATTATTGTATGTTGTAGCTGCCTGTGTTTCTGTGAAATCTTCTCACTATACTTATCCATGAAGCTAAATAATTATCACTTAAATTTTGCCTCTCCCTGAGCACTTACTTAGAATTAGACAATATTAATAATATGTAAGCACTGAATAAATGTGTATGGAATGAATGACTATAAAATTATTTATACACCAGATGAATGGTTTAGTGTTTCTGGAAACAGAATCTGGGTTCAAACCTGTGTCTCATGCCTTTGCTTCTATTATGACTTTGGTTAAGTCTTTTACTTTTCCCATCTATAAAATAAGCAAATTAATGATGATAGCAGCTCCTCTCAGCAAGATTTTCCTGGGAGATCTGTTATGGAATAACACCATCCACAACCAAATAAAATAAACAAAACAAACTCAAAACAACAGAATCTGAATGAACACCATGTTCACTTTTTTAAAAAATTTCTCATGTTTTCCCTTCCTATCTCATGATTTTCTTTCTTTTCCCTTAGTCCTAATTCCTCATTCACAAAATGACTAATATGTTAACATGCTAAAAGCAAATGTACATGTACAACTTTCATTAGATTGTTCAACAGTCAGGGGAGAGGGGTGGGAAGGAGGGTGGACAATCTTATAATTATGCAAGTAGATGAACATTGAAAAACTTTCATAACATGTAATTGGAAAAATAAAATAACAATCAAAAAATAAACAACTTAGACTCTATGACATTGTGTTTTTCAGCTTTAAGTCTCTGATCTTAAATTTAACTTATTTTCATTCTTGTATCACATTCCCTCAGAGACAATTTGACTAAATAAATAAAGAGCTGTTCATGGTACCAAGAAAACCTAGATTCAAGTCCTGTTGCTGATATACTATGTAAATCTGGGAAAGACATTCAACCTCTCTGTTCTCCAGGCAGACCTGTATTGATGGAAGGACCTGTCTCATCCATGAATTTTTTTAACAAGGAAATAACAGATTTTTACATTTGCTCACTACATTGAGTATTTCAGAAATGATTTTTGTACCCTTCCCTCTTAAGTAACAGTTATAAAAATATTAATAAAATGAATAGAAAACATTTAAAACAAGGGAAATAATTTGTCTACATATTTGGTGGGCAGTTTATGGAGTCAATCTTATGTCTTTAGGGTCATTATAAATCTAAGTATATTTTTATCTGTATTTGCAAGTATGTTCATGTACTTATCACTAAAGTACATTTTTTTATAAGCTCCCAAGCAAGGAGGAGCTATAAATATTCATTAGTCATGCTTCTGTGTATGTTTCTAATTTTTCACTTTCTTACTTCAAGTCTATTGTGGTAAAAAATTATTTTCAGCCACTCCTTTAAAGTTCTAGGTAAGACTGGCTCCCTGATAGCAAGACATAAAATTCAACACAAAAATAATGATAAAATAATGTTGAGGAAAATGAGGATGAGATCTAGCATTATATAATGCTTTAAGATTTACCGAGTGCTTTACAAACATTATTTAACTGCCCCTCATGGTAACCCTGGGAAGGAGAAGCTGTCATACTTTTACCCAGGGTTAAACCTCTCCATTTTACAAATGAATATCCTAAGGCAAACAAGGGTTTAGATACCCAGAGTCACACAGTTGGTTAGGTGTCTGAGGCTGGATTTGAAGTGAGGTCTTTCTGACTCAAGATCCAGTGCTCTATCCACTTTTACCACCTATAAAGATGAGTAGACATAATATTCATTTGAGAAATTGGCCACATTCAGAAAGATTGTACTAAAGTGAAAAACTACCCCCAAAGAATTAGTATTACCTATAGCAATGAAAACTAGTGATAGAATTTATTTAGGGACACATTGGTTACTTCTAAAGCAAATATTGTGCCAAGCACTCAGGAGAATTTGTACATTCAGTATTCTATCTCAGTATTAGGGGAAAAAAAGACTTGTTACCTGGGTTAGCAAAAGACTTCAACCCTCCTACATGTTCCAAAATATTCATAGCATCTCTTTTTGTATTGGCAAAGAATTGGAAATTAAGGGGATGTCCCTCAGTTGGGGAATGGCTAAACAAGTTATGGTACATGAATATTATGGAATATAATTGTTCTATAAGAAATCATAAATGGTCAGACTCTAGAGAAGCATGGAATGAGTTACAGGATCTAATGCTGAGGGAAGGGAATAGAATCAAGAGAACAATGTATACATCAACAACAACTTTGTGAGATGACCAGATTTGATGGGAACAGCTTCTCTCAACAGTTCAGAGAGCTAGCACAACCTTATTAGACCAACTATGGACTATCCTATCTCCATTCAGAGGAAGAAAAAAAATTTAAAAATCCTTCAGAACCTGATAAGCAATTTAAAAAATCTCTTATATATCTCTTTTCCTTAATCCTAACTTCTCATGACAAAAATGACAAATCTGTAAACATGTTTATCTCAAATATGTATGAACAATATTAACCTGACTGTTCACTACTGAGGTAAGGGGAAGTGGAAAGGGAGAGAAGAAGGAAATTTTATAACTTAAAAAAATGCATATGAATATAGATTAATGTTGAAAAACTTTCATAACATGATGAATTTGTAAAAATAAAATATTAATAAAAAACATCAACCCAACATCTTTGAAGGCAGTAGATTCACTTCAAATTTTTTAAATATTGGATTTTGTGGTTGTTGGGAACATTTTGAAATAATACTTGATTTGCTATATTTCTCAATGTGGTGATATCTTGTTTAAAATTGGCAATTTTGGGGGTAGCTAGGTGGCATAGTGGATAAAGCACCAGCCTTGGAGTCAGGAGTACCTTGGTTCAAATCTGGTCTCGGACACTTAGTAACTACCTAGCTGTGTGGCCTTGGGCAAGCCACTTAACCCCATTTGCCTTACAAAAACCTAAAAAAAAAAAAAACTTGGCAATTTTTTTTTAAAAAGTCTTTGAGACTTTAAAGACAAAAAGCTATATTTGGTAAGTTACCCAATGGAACAAACACAATGCCTTAGAATGCATTGTGACAGAAATTCCAATTTGTCAAAATGTTTTTCTCCCTTATATTTTGCAGATCTTTATTCAAACACCCACATGCTAGTGAAACCTATTTTTCAGTGTATCTATCTACAATGCTATTTAATATATTTTTCATAATATCATTTTGTTGTCTACAAATAAATGTGATTGGACTGAGAAACATAATAGTCTCTTGAGCAATGTGGAAAACTGTATTGGGAGCATTTTGAATAAGAATGAAGAATTCTGAAAGGCCAAGCAAGTTCATAGTTCAGTGCTTTCTCAATTCCCCTTCCAAAGAGCAGCTTACAGCATCCCTCTAATCCAGTTTTCTGGAAGCTTATTCTGCTGACTTTTAACAGTAGAAGCAGTTTATTAGGCAGTACCAGTACTGCAGTAGCGCTTTTAGTGAATCTACCAAGAAAAAACCCCAAGAAAAAAATCCCACATCATTTGTGGATTTGCTGTATTGAGATGGCTAAGATCTCAAAAGTTTTGGATTGTCCTTGAAGCATGGGAAATTTCTATGACTCACTTATAACTATAGGTAATCATCACTTGTCAAGAAATTCCCTTTAGGATCCCTATAAACACTTCCATTTGAAAGTATCCTCTTCTACTCTGAAGTTTGAGAAATCTTTGTGGTATCTTATGCAAGCAAAAGTAAAACCTCATTTGAGGAGTTTACCCCTCTCACCACCACCACTACCATTAAGATATATATATAATATATATATATATATATATATATACATATATATATATATATATATATGTATGTATGTATGTCATTATCTGAAATACACTTGTCAAGCTTTTGCTTACTTGGCAATATTCCTGACATATTTCTGAAAGGGTCTCATCCTACAAAAAGTAAATTTTTTCAAGGCCAAACCAGGTTAGACTATATATAAGAGATCAACCCTTGAGAAAGGTCAATTCTTCTCTTCATCCTTCCTGAGTCTTATTGGTGTGGATTCTTGTGGGTATAACTCTTAAAAAAATGAAAATGAGAGAGATAGATAGATAGATAGATAGAGAGAGAGAGAGAGAGAGAGAGAGAGAGAAAGAGACAGACAGACAGACAGACAGACAGACAGACACAGAGAGAGCATATAGTGCTATCTCCATGCTAAGGAGAAGATAGTGTTTCATTATTAAACATAATTCTAACTAAATCAGACTCCTATGCAAGAAACTCCAATAGTTCCCTTTTACTTCTAGGATCAACCAAAAGTCCTAACATTTATAACTCTTTACATCTTGACTTTTCCTATCTTTCCAAACATCTTACTTTTTGTTTCTCTCCATGAACTCTAAAATCCAGCCTTACTGACCATCCTGCTAGTCCTCACATGCTAGCCCTCATACTCATGTCTATGCTTTTGTCCTGGCTTTCCTTCATTCTTGGAATACTCTCCCTCTTCAGCTCTAGTCAGTCAATAAACTTTTATTAAGGGATAAAAAGAAAAGTAAAACTCAGTTCCTGATCTAAAGAAATTCAGAATTAAATGGGAGTCAACACATAAGCAACCATGTACAAACAAGTTATATATAGAATCATTTGGAGATGATCAACAAAGGGAGAGCGTGACATTTCCAGCTACTTTCACTACTGGGTTCAAACACCTAATTCTGCATTAGGTCTCCACCTAGCCTTACTCTCTAAAGTTACCTTTCATCTGCATTCTCTGTATTATAACATGTATGTAGTAAGAGAACTACAGATGTGTTAGATAAAAAAGAAGACATGTTATACACATATCATGCACATTTGTGTGTAAGCATTTACACAAAATATAGATGCATGTTTCATATTTATCTGACTATGTTCATACTATCTTTTTCATTAAACTATGTTTTTTTGTGAATAGGGATTATTTTGCTTCAGTCTTTGTATACCTATTCCTTGCTTGTTTGCTTTCTTGTTTGAATTTTGAATTAGAAGAAATCAGGATAACGTAGTTTAGCTCTTCTATATATGAACATCTATGTATATAGGCACACACATATAACTGCACATATATGAATATATATTCTGACTCAAAAAATTGTAAGAACTTGACTAAGATCACGTTAGTGAATAATCATAAATTTGTGTCTCTCATGTCTCCTTAATCCTTACCCTATCACAGGAAGGAAAGGAACAAGTATTTATTAAGTCCCAACAATGTGCCAGATATTGTGTTTTCCAAATATAATCTCATTTTATCTTTACATCCTTCAGCCTTGCCAAATTGGCACTATTATTTTCCTCATTTCATAATTAAGGAAACTGAGACAGTTTTAGGTTAAGTGACTTGCTCAGGATCACATAGCTATTAAGCCTCTAAGGCTAATTTTGTTCTGACTACAGGCACAGCACTATATCCATTGAACTATCTAGCTGTGGCTATCTCAATTATTTGATTACTGCCATCTCAAGAAAGACAAGTAATTCCAGTTAATGGAGCAAAGATCAAGGCTACACTGAAATCTGTCCAATAAATTAAACACTTCTGCGACTGTAGAGACAATATCTATGACCACACAGCTGATAGCATGTCAGAGAAACATCACTGCCAAACTTTGTCCTTACACTAAATGTTACAGTCTCACTATCAACTTGGACCTCTAAGATAACTTTTGACATTTGGAGAAAGTTCTCTGTATGTTAGAATGTCAGGCCTTGTGTCCTAGATCTTTGGACATATTTACAGAAATCCCCCCAGAGTTAGATCTTGATTTTCTCTAGGAGTTGCTAAAGTTTCCACTTTGAGATCCTTGGAGACTTTGCCTTTGTAGAATTATGAAGATATTGAGCTGATAGCTGTGAATGAGGTGTAGGATCTTCTCTGTTTCTAGCTACCCTCATAAATAAGGTAAAGTAAGAAGAGATGCTAAGTATTTTTATCTACCTTTCTGCTGCATCAAAGGAGAAAAACTATTAAGATATTTCCAAAACAAGTCTAAACAAAGCAAAAGAGAACACTGTCATATTTGGTCCAAAGCAGATTCTTAGTAAATTTTTGTCCCTCCCCCTCCCCTGCCATCTGCCTCCTTTGAAAAGGTGGTTGTTCAATCATGTCTGTCTTTTCATGACTCCTTTTGGCGTTTTCTTGGCAAAGATACTGCAGGGATTTGCCATCTCCTTCTCCAAATAATTTTACAGATGAGGAAACTGAAGCAAACAGGGTGAAATGACTTGCCCAAGATCACCAAGCTAAATGTTAGAGGCCAGATTTGAACTCAAGAAGATTAGTCTTTATGTCTGCAGGCCTGTACTTTACCCATTGTACCACATAATTGCCCAGATAAGGATGGAATCAGCAAGATAAGAGAGGATAATAAAGTTGATTCAATTATGTGTTAGTAGGCAAAGACTGGATTATTGTGGTGAAAAGGTTCATCTAATATAACCAAATATTTGAAACTACTGTCAATGACTGGGTACTACACAGTAGTTGCATTACTATCTAATCAGTCTGGGCCAGGACACCTCTGGACTAAGGGAAATTAGCTGATTTTTGAAGGTTACATGATGTTAATGGCAGATTGTTGATCCAATCTCTGTCTCCTGGTCTATGCTAGTAATTTTATCTATATTGAACTCAAGAAATAATAATGTTAATAATGATCTGATCCCATGAATATTGGAGAAATTATAATTCTGTTTTAAATTTATTTTACCAATGCTTTTCTCTGTCACTTATATTCTACTCCAGTGCCTCTTCATCATGTCAAGGTTACCACCCAAAGGTTAACCCCAAACTCTAGAAGGAATTATAAGCTAAAAAGACTTTGGAATATGCAGGCTGTGTCTTCTAACTGAAAATCAGCCTAGTTATAGATTAAACTGAGTAGAGTAGGAAGTCTTAAGTGTAAAACTTGCCTTGATTACATTCTTAGCAAATTACTTAACCTTTCTTTACTTTAAGTTCCTCAACTGAAAACTAGGGATAATGATAGAATCTATATCTCAGGGCTGCTTTAAGACTCAAACCATAATAACAATTTTAAAGCACTTCTAAATGATAATTATGATTTACTGAATGAGTAGGTCTGGTCATCAGGAAATAAATATCTTTAGCCAAAGAAACTCACTAATACTACCTGCAAAGCCACTTGTGTAGGTGGAGGGTAAGGAAGGGATGGGGAGTGGAAGGTCTGAAGTTATTTTCTGTCTTTCCATGTCCTACTCCTTCCCAGCTAAAGACTGCCACATCATACTGTTGGCTAAAATAGACTGAAACAATTTTAGACTGAATTAATAAATGCACAGCCTGCAGAATGAAGGAAATGATGGTCCTATTGTTATCTGTATTCATTATATAATATGTGGAATATTCTCTACAGTTTGGGGTACCACAGTTTGGGAAAGATACTGAGAAAGAGAAACCTCCAAAGAGGAGAGTGATAAGGATGTAGTAACAATCTGAAGACCACACCACAAAGAATTGCCTGAGGAAATTAGAGATTTTTTTTCCTAGGAGAAGAAAATAATTATGGGAGTTGTACATAGTACTTTTCTTTTTTTTAAGTGACTATCACATGAATGAAGAATTCAATTTGTTTTAAGCCCCAGAGGGCAGAAGTAGATGTGATGGGTAGAGGATTCAGAGAGGTAGATTAGGACTCAACATAAGGTAAACTTCTTAACAATTTGAGACATCTTTAAATGGAAGGGTCTGTGTCCAGAGGCAATAAATTAACTTTTCTGAGGGCTTTTCAAGCAGATTTGATGGACACTTGTCCTGGATCTCCTGGAGGGGATTCTTGTCTAGGTGTGGGTTGGAGTATGTGACCTGGGCATTCTTCAAACTCTGCTTTTCTTTGATCCTGTAGCTTTATTTTCTTATAGCCTGGGACCGGTATTTCATGTCCTTTCTTTCTAGATATTAGCATTTCTGTACTTGGGTAATTCCTCAGAGAGCTATATCCCTTGGCTTCCCTTTTGCAATGTGCCATCTGCATCCAAGAGGCCTATTGTACTCTTTTCCCATGGTTCAGCATGGTTCCCTATTAATGTAACTGGGGTAACTTTATTATTTTTTTTTGCTTGCCTATAAAAAGGAGCAGAGCCAGTGTGACAGAGCTTACTTTGAATCCTAGCATTTTTTTCCCCCAAAAACAGTTCTAACAATGTTGGATTTGTATTTTTTTTCCTGCTTTGTAGTGGAAATATTGGATAAGAAGAACAAGGAGGGGTAGAGAATATAGGAGGAAGAGGGAGAGAGCAGAACAGATTATTTTTTATTTCTTGAGGTGGGCAATTTGCTGCAGAAATCACAACTGACTCTTTAAGGGAAAAATATATATGGGTTTGATATTATTAACAATAGATAAAGGAAAGAGGCAAAGTGGATACTCAGTGTTAATCTCACCCTCTCACATAATGGCACCAGTGACATTTGACCATGAGACAGATGAGTGAGTGTAGAGCCCTGGGACTCTAATAGTGACAGTTTTCTTTTTCTATCCTTGTAAATTATTCAACATTGGTACAGCACTGGGAAAAATACAAAATAGAAAAAGGGTAAGAGAGAAAAGGAATTCTGTTGCAAATGAGAGTGACTGCCGACAAGTTCATTAAAAAACAACTACCCAACATTTGGGCTATGTGTCCATTGCCTTCAAATCATCCTTCAAAGGGTTCAGTTCAGTGACTTTCCTCTGAAACACAAGAAAGTGGTAGCAAAAAGAGAGATCTAGTTAAAAGCATCTCATTGAAATCTCTCTCTCTCTCTCTCTCTCTCTCTCTCTCTCTCTCTCCCCCATTTCTCCCATCTCTCTCTTTTTGCTTTTTGTCTATCTTTTCTCTCTCTCTCTCTCTGTTTCTGTCTCAAAATCTGGTACCATTTCTCACAAGATTGTGCTGTTCGGAAAAAAAAAACTTAGGATCATATCACACAATCCAGTTACATTCTGATGTCTTAAATACTGCCTTATCACTTTTGCATATTGTGTTTGATCTCTGCTCTGCTCTCTTCATTGTGTTTCTGACCATTATGGCAAAGTCACCCTCCTAGAAATGACACTCTTGCCTTAAAGAACTCAAAAATAAATTGTAAAATACTACAGTATTTTTACAATGGGGCACCTCCTAAGGGACGTTCATTTATTTGCTAAGCAGAGTGTTTCTTTCTTTGAGAGGGAGTAGGGAAGGAAGATGGTATCCAGAAAGGCTCTCTGTAGCAGATTGTCCCAGCTGAAACAGCAATCCAGTTTGCTCTCTTCAAATGGGGCTGAAGAAAAAAAGTATTCCCTCTGTTTAGACAGACCCATGCTATTGCCCCAACAATTTCTCACATGAACATCTGCTATGCAGCTGTGATATTGGGAAAATTATGCTTTTCCATTAAATGTCCAGCAAGGGGTGCTAGAAACTATGATTCCATTATTTATGGGGAATATTTGACTCTTGTGGGCTCTGCCAGAAAAATAAGAAAAAAAAAAAGGAAAAGGGGTAATAATTTAATTTTAATAGTTATTTTAAACAACATTTTAAATATGCTTTACATTCATTTATGAAGCTTCCTTAAGTCAAGAAAGGAATAGGAAATAAATCTGTGATTTCATTGTTATAATGAACTATAAAATGCGAAGTTAATTCCTTCAGCAAACTGTCAAAATTTAGCACTCTGTGTCTATTTTTCACAAACAGAACAAATGCGAGACAATTCTAGCAAAATCAGAAACACCAATGTCTTCTGATTGCCTCTGCCTTTTAATCTTCATGCTAACATTTTTCTTTTAATTTGAAAGCTTTAATAGATTTTCTCTATAGACATATTTAAGATGATTTAAAAATTTTGCTCATAATCTGTTAAGATACATGAAAATTTAGGATATTATATTACACAGAACAATATGTTCTTCTTTACCTGGTTTTGATGATTCAATGGTGACATTTCCCAGTACCATATAGGGTTTGTATTGGATTCATAAATGATTCAGGTTTCATTTGAGACTTATTAGAGCTATTTTATATGCCAGGAATCTGAAATTTAAACTTTTTTGGAATCAAATTGACTTTTAGCTATTTTTCCCTGTGGACAAGACAAATGGGAAATGTGTGTTAGGTTAGCTCCAATTAATGCCTTTTTGGCTTTAGATTTTCTAAATACTTGAATAGGTAAATGCAAGAGGCTATGAAATTGCATTTCCTTTTTAACAACACAAAACTGATCAGTGGGAATAGTCATGACATTCACTAGTTGTGTGATTTTGGCCAATTCATTTAGGTATATATATCTATAAAAATTCACTTTCCTATCTATAAAATGGAGAGATTGGACTAGAAGATGCCCAATGTCCCATCCAGCTTTATAATCATGCAACTATGATCTCTTGCAAATTATAAATAGTTAATTATTTGCTGAATTAAATCTACTTTGTCTAATAGGTTAGAATTATAGTGTGACTTCCATAGTCAAATTTCTGTGTTACCAAAAGGCCAGCATGGATCTCTCAACTGAAAAAATATTATCTCCAAAATCAAAAGTGTTGATACAAGAGTATGTACCTCTTCCCCTCAAATTCTAACTTTATGGGCTTGGATCATTTTACTTCCCGAGACATTCATTTCCTTATCTGCAAAATGATGGGCTTGGGCTAAATTATCTGTAATTCGACCTCTATTTCTATCCTTTAATATAGGAAGACATATGAGCATTAAATCCCTTCAAATAATTTTTTTCCTATAATTTCCATCCGCTTACTCCCTTTAGTCTCCCCAGAGTAAAAAAAGAGTAAGGCCATTTTCTTTCAATATCTTTTTCCTTGATGCAGGGAAGCCTGGTTCTACAAGTTCATCTCTTCCTTCAAGATACAACTCAAGGGCCATTTTTCTTGATCTCTCCAACTGCAAGTACCCTGTCTAATTGCTTTGTATTTATTGTAGGGAAGGAAGGTGGTATCCAGAAAGGCACTATATATTTACATATGTATGGGTAGTCTTTCCCAATAGAATGTAAACTTTCAGAGAGTAGTAATTTTTCCTTTTTTTGTATTCCTATGGCCCAGCAGGCTTCACATAGAAGGTATTTAACAAATGCTAGTTGAGTGACTGAGTGATTAGATTAAGGTATTTATGTG
This sequence comes from Macrotis lagotis, assembly GCF_037893015.1. Lineage (NCBI taxonomy): Eukaryota > Metazoa > Chordata > Mammalia > Peramelemorphia > Peramelidae > Macrotis > Macrotis lagotis. Next base: position 546,061,227 of record NC_133666.1, on the reverse strand, counting down.
GTTCCTTTTGTCAGAATGCTCTTTCCTTCACTTGGGCATTTTCTTTCATATGAGATCATGATCCTTGGTCTCAAGCTCCAAAATGCTGCTTATGCTTAATTAATAAGTTGCATTTTTTTTTTACTATCTTTAGTTTTTTGTTGCAAGTGTAATCAATTAAGTTGTTCCTGATTCCCTGGCCCAAATTCTCAGGAAGATGTACAAATAAAGAAACAAATTCTGAAGTCCCATCCCACTTCTAAATCTCCAAATCTCTCACTGAAATATTCAGAAGTAAGATGCCCAATCTCACACATGAAAGGGTAATCAATATTCATAGCAACTGAAATTAAACTGCAATTAAAACAAAGCATCTCCACCTCTAGTCTTCCCTGCTTTCCTTCAAGACTCAGCAAAAATCCTACTGCAATAATTCCTTTTCTTCTGAAATTATCTCATATTTCATTATCCCCCCACATATATATGTATATCTGTATACCTATATCTATCTATGTACAGATAGATAGATAGATAGAGATAGATAGATAGATAGATAGATAAAGATATATATCTTATTTGTGCATTGTTACTTTCCTGTTGTCTCCCCAATTGGACTGTGAGTTTCTTGAGAGCAGGTTCTATCTTTAGATTTCTTTGTATCCCCAGAGCTTATGGTCCTGAAAAATAATGAGGGTTTAATAAATAAATGTTTATTGACTTGTCTTGTCCTATAAACAGTCCACTGTACAGCTGTGGACTTAAAACTGATGGTTAAGGTGATAAGAACCAGGACATCATCTTTTGTATGTCACGTGTTACATACAACATGGACTGTGATGTACTTTGTACCTATCATTGCACTATTTAGATGGGAAGAGGTATTATAGCTTTAATAATTCACCATTTGCTACATGTAATGTCAGGGAGATATCAAGTATAGAGAGTAATTGAAATTACTTCATCAGTAACTAATGGGTCTCTATCAAAAATTATTAAAAGTCAGAGACAGTACTTTTTCAAGGTTTTAGGTAAATTTGAAAAATCTCAGTAATTTACTTTGATATAAAAATGTTCATCCTATCTATTATATACTTGTGGTATACTCAGAATATAAGTTCCTTGAGAGTAGGAACTGTTTCATTCTTTGTCTTCATATCCTTAGTGCTTATCACAATTATTTACAGTACATGCTTCTGGGAGATGAATTTTAGAAAACCTCAAAGGAACAAGTTGCATCAATTGATAAAATGCAATTTCTAACCATCAGAAAAGGAAAATAGTGTTAGTAGAATGAATATTCTTTATTTCAAAGTAAAATTATAATATCTGCTTGTAATTGTTTATATTTAAATGAATTTGCACAGATAGGAGAAATTGTACTAAGAGTACTGTTTTAAAATGTGTGTCAATTGACACTCCAGATCCTTCTAATATTAGTAAATGCCTGTTGGCTGATTGATTGATAGCTCTCACCACCACACCCATGTGCAGTGATTATGAACATCAGAAAAGCAACTGATCTAATACAGGTCCCATAGATGCCTTAGTATAAAAATATTTGTCAAACTAACTCTAGAAAATATCTTGAATCTATAAACAGAGAAAGATGACCTGGTTTACAAGCATTCAGAGCCAGAAGGAACTCTATTTTTCACTTTTAGTGCATCGCTTAAAAAAAAAAGTTCTCCAAGGTGATTCATGGCCATAGTACTTAAAGAGAAATATGAGCTCAGAGCCATTTAGAAGCTTGAGGAACTAACTTCAGGGCGATCACTATGCCCAATCTGTTTCTGGAGGTTTGAAGTTGCAACTGGGTTTATATTTTCATAATGATGGAGAAATGTGATAATATTGAATGGCTAGATGGTGATGCATATTGTTAGAGCTGTTGTCAGAAGATAGAAGACAAAGTGGGGATGGAAAACACATTTTGCTTGCTTTCACTGTGTAGGGAAAAAACCAATTTCTGGTGGAGATCAAAGACAAATGCTAAAGGAAACTATTCAGTTTTACCCACAATCATTGTAGGATGTGCCAAAGTAGGGTTGATACAATTACTAATTACTAATTTTGCATATCATTCATTTTCTGAAATATTAAGGCATTGGAAAAAATGTAATTTGGAATCAAGAATTTTGGATTCTGGCTCTGCCACTGAATATACTTAGGTAAATCACTTAATTCCTATGGGCTTCATTTCCTCACCTATAAAACAAAAGGGGAGAAGGAATTAAATTACCTATGAGGTTCTTTTTAACTCATTAGCTCAGATCCTATGACTTTTCTGTTTTATCTGAATGGTGTTAATAGGAGCACCTTCCCCTCCTTGTTAGCTATGGGTCTGATTATAAAACTTTTTTTCTGAAGTGTTTTATCTATTTTTTTTTTTTTGCAAAGCAATGGAGTTAAATGCCTTGCCCAAGCTCACACAACTAGACAATTATTGTGTCTGAGATGGAATTTGAATTCAGGTCCTCCTGACTACAGGGCTAGTGCTCTATCCATTGTGCCACCTAGCTGCTCCTCTTTTCTCTGTTTTTTTAAAGGTGGTCTCTCTGATAGTAGAGAAAAGAGAAAAAGATTTGAAAATCTAAACAAATTAAAAACAAAGGATATCAATAAAATTTATTTTAAAATTGATGCTTGTTCATGGAGGGAATTCAATTAAATTCAATTTACACTTGAGTTCAATTGAATATACATTTCACTGTATAATTCTAAGCAATTCCCTGGTTTCCTAGATATTGTTTTCTCAAGTCCTTCAAAAAGGAAGGTTAATAAATTGCAGCTTGCTAAAAGAATAAGTTTAGATATGTGGGGGAAAAATTTGATCCATTTTTATAAGATGTTCTGATATCCTCAGAGGAAAAAAATTCAACGAATATCATGTTTTTAACTGCCTCAGAGACAGATTCCTACTAAAAGTTTATTTTTGTTTTATCTAATCAGGTACCTCTTTCTAACTTCACTAATGATATGACAGGCTCACCATCCATTACCCTCCTGCATTCTGACTGCCTGCTAAACTTTCAGTGAAACTGTTACTACAGATGGGGGACAAGCCTCCTCCTTGACCACATACTATGTGCAAATAATTAGTCAATAGTATAATTTCACAAACACTTGGAAAGAGCTGCCTTTGGAGAGAGCTAACTTCTCTTGGTATTCAAAAGCCAGCTTTGAGTGAACTGCCTTATCTTTGTTGGAAAGACATAGTTGAAGGCACTATGAGCCTTCTGGTCTAGAGAAAATAATGATTTATATTTTGTTTACTAAATGCCAGACACTGTGATAAGAATTGAGGGTACACATGTGAGCAAAAAGAAAGGCAGTTCCTGTCTTCAAGAAGTTTATATTCTAATGGGGGGAAATAACTCAAAAGGAAGTTAAAATGACTTCTAGTCATCTTTATTTGCAATCTCAGATTCATCCGTCAAAACTTTTCTTTGTATTCAGTTGTCAAATTCTATATACTATACCTCTACATTCTCTTATATGCCTATCTCCCTCTCCTCACCACCCTAGATCAAGTTTAGTTCACCTTAGAAGGAGGTGGAGAAACAGGTGCATGTAGCTCTTTTCAGCAATTCAGAGATCAAGGACAATCCTGAGAGATCTGCTTTGGATAATGCCATCCACATCCAGAGGGAAAAACTATGGAGTCTGAATGTAGAGCAAAACATATTGTGTTCATTTTTTAAAAAAAACTTCTTTTTTTCCCTTTCTTTATCATTTTTTCCCTTTTTCCTTAGTTCTGTTTGTTTTTTAGATTTTTCAAGGCAATGGGGTAAGTGACTTGCCCAAGGCCACACGGCTAGGTAATTATTAAGTGTCTGAGGCTGGATTTGAACTCAAGTACTCCTGACTCCAAGGCCAGTGCTCTATCCACTGCGCCACCTAGCCACCCCTTTCCTTAGTTCTAATTCCTATTTCACAAGAAGACTAATATAGAAATATGTTAAAAATAATTTTACATGAACAACTTTTACCAGACTGCTTGCCATCTTGGGAAAGGGAGAGATAAGGGAGGGTGGTAGGAAAATGTGGAACTCATAAATTTGCAAATGGATGAATATTGAAAAACTACTTTGCATGTAACTGGAAAAATAAAATTTCAATTAAAAAATAGGTTAAATATACAGACTATTCTCTCCCTCTCTCCCTCTCCCCCCATCTATCTGACTATCTATATTTCTATATTCATATATATGAATATGTATGTGTCTGTGAGAGAAAGCATGGTAAAGTGGAGAGAGAGCTGAGATCAGGAAGACTTGGGATTGGGTTTGACCCCTGTGACCTTCTGCTAGTTAATTAACTTCTTAGTGTCCTAAGTAATTCTAAAATTCTAAGTCACAGATAAAAATATCCTCCCAGAGGAAGACCCACTTAGACATCCCTATTCTGATGAAATAAGTATGGTACAAAAAAAAGAAAAACATCTGTGCATACATTGCCCCCCCCAAAAAATTTCTTGAGTTGAATTGCTTAGCATTTAGAGCTATTCTCATGCCCATTTCTTACCATTCCATTTTACTTAAACATTTGTTCCTGCAAATCCAAGCATGCAAGCCTACTTGCTATTTATCATACTCAATATTCCATTTTTTCTCTAGCACTTTATATTGTGTGATTGCCAAGCCCAGAATGTCACCTATCACATCTCAGCCCTGTAGATTCTTTGACTTCCTTCAGATACTAAATCAAATGTTTTTATTCTGCATAAAGACTTTTCTTGTTATCCAGAGAGAGAGCTGTTGAACTCTAAGTAAATATATATGTATATATGTGTGTGTGTGTGTGTGTGTGTGTGTACATGTATATATATATATATATTTTCTAGAATGTATTTGCTTTTTCCTTTGTTTTTGTGATGTTATTAATGAGGAAACATGTTTTGCATGATTTCATTTACATAATAGATATCATTGTGTTTGCCTTTACAGGGGGTAGGGAAAGAGTGAGAGGGGTGTAAAGAATTTGGAAGTCAATTTTGAAAGAAAAGGAAGTTATAATAAATAAATAATATTTTCAAAAATATACCACTTTAAAAAAAGACTTTCCTGTGTCTCCCAGATACTAATTCCTTCACCCTCCAAAGTTATCTTCAATATTTTATATACACTCAAATAAAAATGTGTATGTTTATATAGACAGACAGACAGACAGACAGACAGACACACACACACACACACACACACACACACACACACACACTTTTTTTTAGTTTGGTTTTTTTTTTTTTTGTAAGGCAATGTGGTTAAGTGGCTTGCCCAAGGCCACATAGCTAGGCAATTATTAAGTGCCTGAGGTCAGATTTGAACTCAGGTACTCCTGACTCCAGGGTCTGTGCTCTATCTACTGTGACACCTAGCTGCCCCCCCAACACTCACTTTTATAAACTCATGTACATAAACATACACATTTAATATGTATGTGTGTGTATATATATATATATATATATACACACACATATATATATATATGCATGCAGAGATGTGCTGGCAAATATTTAATGAATCAGTACCTGGGAAAAATACAAATGCATATTTTATTTCTCATTTTATTTAATATTTATTCTCAGGTTCAGATGGCTTGCATGTCACACAGCTGGGTGACTGTTGGGTGTACGGAGCCGTATGTGGGCTCAGATGCTCATGGCTCCAGGGCTGGTGCTGCATCCATTGTGCCACCTGGCCATACCTACAACAAATGAAACATTTTAAATTTAATCTTCATCATTAACATTTTCTCAGTAACTTTCTAAAGTCTAAATAATCAATAGAACAACAAATCTATCTTTGATTTGTACCATTTGAGAATTTCCAAGTAGAAATATTCATGCAAGAAATTTAACAATCAGCTCTTGAGAATCTGTTCAAGATGACTCCAAGACACTCCTGTATATATTTGTGTATATCTAGATGCTTATATTTTGGGGGGAAAATAATGAGTATCTGTATATTCTCACCCCAGTAGAATGTAAGTTCCTTGAGGACAAGAACTGTTTCACTTCTATCTTTGCATAATGACTAGAACACAGTAAATACTTAATAAATGCTTATTGATTGATTGGATTGATTGATTGAATTGACAGCTACCAAGAAGTTTAATGAAATTACTAAGGCCAAAACAACAACAAAAACAATAATAACATCAACCACAAATAAGACCCAGGAAAAATAAAATCTTTTTTTTTTTTTAGGTTTTTGTAAGGCAAAAGGGGTTAAGTGGCTTGCCCAAGGCCACACAGCTAGGTAATTATTAAGTGTCTGAGACCGGATTTGAACTCAGGTCCACTTGACTCCAGGGCTGGTGCTTTATCCACTATACCACCGAGACACCGAGTCACCCCCTAAAATAAAATCTTTCAAAAGTCCACTTAGCCATGAGATTCTGGGGGTGGTATTGACCACTAGTTCATTAGAGCTGGCAAACAATTAAATCCTGCACTATGATCAGTGGTATGCCCATTGAGGTTGGTTGATTCTTAAATCCTTTATTGGCCATCTAAACTCAATGATTTCTTTTAAAATTCTGACATACTCAGAGTTACCATGTTTCATCGAAGTGAAATCAGCTACTGTCTAGAAGGAATTAAACCAAAAAGAAAAAAGGCAAGCCCATACTTATGATTTACCACTCTGACAAATTCAGGGTTTGTGCTAGAAGAATTACCAAAGAAATAGAGAAGTGTAGGATGAAGTACTGAAAGCTCCAGTTGGAAGTCAGTCTACAGTTGGGTGAGACTGAGTCTTTCTCCAGTGACCATTCTTTACTGGCATAACATCCATTAATTTTGCCACACAAATTAGGATGCTCCATAGGTTATCAATACTGATAGCTTGACAGACTTAATTGACCAAACACTATCTCCAAGCTTCCTATAACCACAAACCAAATGGACCCATTATTTCTTTCTCATTTCCTCCCTCTTGCCCTCTTTTGAATGACTATTATTTTTTCTTCTTTTCCAATAGGACAAGTGCAGCTGAGAGATGTGCCAAGCCTGGAATTGTGCCCAGACCTACTGGGGCTGAGGGCCAGTTGTTCAACAAGAAGCCTCTCATGCTGGGAGGTCAGACAGAATGAAAACTCAGTTTGAGTTGCTCAGGAAGACAAGCTGGGTCTTATTTTTTTGTGATAGGAGGTCAACCTAAATGAAAGCTAGGTCTTTCCCCTGTGTTCTTTCTCCTCCTCCTCCTGAGCCCTGGCAATCCTGCTGTAACAAGGGAAAACTTCTGGATTATTAGCAACAGTCTAAATAATGGCATTGCTCCAAGTCATGATGAACCCCTAGGGAATGTTCAGAATATGCATCCTTTTCCAGCCTCCAAGATTACCAGGGAATTAAAAAGTGTTCCAAACCAGTATCTCCCTTCTCTGTAAATTGGATACATGGAATGTCTTTTTGAAAGAAGACAAATGACACCCAAGAGATGTAACTGAGGCAAACTCTAGGTGGAGATCCTGATGACTAAAGATTGTACTAGGCTGGTCTGGAGCATTTCAAAAGTAACCTCAGAACTCTGAGATGTTCAGTTGTATTTGGTTCCAGGTTATCTTGAATGATGAATGAAGGAACATTTATTAAATGCTTACTGTATATAGTTATAGATAGTAATTATATATTATTTATATTATAGGTATTATTAATGTATAGTAATTGATGCCAAGAAGGAATGTAGACAGCTAGAGGTTTGAGTGAAGAAAAAATTCATGGAAAAAATCGACTGCCTCAGAAGAAATTTTAGGGACAAAAAGGCTTATTTAAGTAAAATGGTTAGTAAAAGCTAAGAGAAAGGAAGATTAAAGGCAGTTAGAAGCCACTGATGTATACAACCTAAACAAAACCTAAGCAACCAAAGCCTCCATGAAAGGCTGAGCAGTAAGAAAAGATATAGGGGCAACATCAGTGACAAAAACTGCCATGAGAGGATGAGCAAGAAGAAAAATTAGAGGACCAAGAAAGGTTATGTTGGGAGTCATGCTTCCCAAGAGCAGGCTAGTTTCATGGAAAGACAGGCAACTCAACTGAGTAGAGGGTGAGATTTCTAAGGACTAAGGGGTCATAAGGAGATGTAGCTGGGGAGGGGGAGGAAGAAGTAGTTCAGAGAGCAGAGATAGTTCAGAGATAATGTGAGAGATATGTTGATGTGGGGTAGTAGCTCAAAGATTTAATCCTTTCAGATTTAGGTCAAGGACCATTGTTTTGTAGATAAGATTTCAAGGAGGGGCAAGGTACTTCACTAAAAGTTCATTAACTTCATCTCATAAACTTGAACAATGATGTGGGGGTAGAGGAAGATAGACAGTCTATGCAGAGGGGCCATTATAAGAATAATTATAAAACACATTTCTCATTCCAATATTTCCTCTACTTCATGAACTATATTTAAAGTAAACATTTAAATGTATATTTAAATGTAAATAAATATATATTAAGCTCTAAATATCATATATTACATGTGTATATATGATTATTATAAGCCCTAGGGTTATAGACACAAACCAGTATGCCAATCCTTAAATAATTTACATTCTAAAATGAAAAGGTAATTCCTATGGAGAATGGTGGCTAGGGAGGAGGGCTCTGGTCAGGGATAGCACAGGAATGGTGTGTAGAATCAAAGGGTAGTTGTTTGACATTATCCTTTCCAGTGCCAGGGAGTTGATTTTGTAACTGAAGTCTCAAAGCCTATTGATATGGAACTATCTCTTCATTGTTCATTGAGACAAAGTATTTCAATGTAATATAATTACATTGATTCCCCACTAATAAAGGACTTTGGGATTCAGAACATTTGATACTGTTCTCAGAGTTAGAGTCTGAAAGGGGAGGCTATGCATAAAAGAGAAGACCTCATATCATGGAATTAGACTGAGGTCTAGAATAGGGCTTTAATGACTCCTCACCATTCAGAAGCATTGAGACTCAGGGAGATAAAAGTTGAAGTATGAGAGTATATTGGCATGAAGACATCCTGGAAGTAATAATAAAGACAAAATTCTGTGGATATGTGTTCTGTTCTATCAATCAACATTTATTAAGTACCTATTAATATACCAGACATTGTGCCAAGTGCTGGGGATATGATAATGATGATGATGACGTTTTCCCTTTGTTTTTGAAAAACACATGCCATCAGGTTGATAATGTCATGACTAGCAAGTGAATTAGATCTGAGTGAGGGGTGCTGTGCTAAGTCACCTAGTATCAGATTCTTCTCTAGAACAGCTAGATGTGAATCTGGAAAACTGGAAATGGCCCTAGATAGGAGGCAATATGCCCAAGATCACACAGCTTGTGTCTAGTGTCTGAGGCTGAATTTGAACTCAAGTCCTCCTGACTCCAGGGCTAGTTCTCTATCCACTGAACTACCTAACTGGGAATATAAAGAGTCAGAAGACCCTAGGGATCTTACAATTTAATGGAAATGCTTACAATGTATTGGAGCAATCTACTGGAAAATGTTACAATTACATTTTCAGTTCAGGAAGTAGCATTGGCATATCTTGGAATTTAAGACCATTAAAAAAAAAACCCAGCAATAACAAACCCTTCTACTTTTATGAAATTGTCAAGTTGGTTTACAAGAAAAAAAAAATATGTAGTAGAAATGGATCTTGAAAAATTCAAATGGTATTAGACTACTGGGTAAATCTGTTCCAACTCACTGTGAAGTTGAGAAGACAGCTAAATTTGAACTCAGTCCATGGGTCTTAATCATCCATTTTGGCTATGGTGTCATTGGCAACCAGTAGCTTTTATCTGTGCCACTGACCGCCTTGCCTTTCTTGGAATTGTCTTCTCACTTACCCTGCTTGACTCTCTAATTATTTTTCTGCTTCTCTGACTTTACTGCCCCCTTCCCTGGCTCCCTTTCTTTCTCTTTCTTCTGAAACATAAATACTTTCCCAGGTCCAGTCCTTAGTCTACTCCTCATCTTTATATTATCTTTCTCATACATTCTCATAATTTTAAAAAATTTCAGCTACTAGCAAGGTGATCTTGGTCAAGTTATTTTTTTCTTTACCTCAGTATCTTCATCTCTAGAATAAGGAGATTATGCTATCTTATGTCTAATATCTCATCTTTCCCTAAAATAATACATTTCTGTTTTTCTACCCAGATGATTTCTAAATCTGTCCCCAGTTCTGACTTCTCCCTAGTTACACTTCTGTGTCTTCAAATACCTACTAGATATCAATGAGAGTCCTTCAAACTCAACATGAAACCAATGAAACCATTGAAACCAAATCTTTTATTCTTCCCTTTAAAAAAAAACATCCTTTTTTTGCACCAACTTTTCCAGTTTGTATCAACAGTGAAGTCAAATCAAGCCCATTCTTTCCTTCTTTGTATTTTTTCTCATCTATCCTTTCTTTTCTTTTCACACCATTATAGCTCCTATCATACCTAATTTATTCAATGGCTTAATATTAACAGAACTATTGGCAAACCATTATACTAACTGGCTGCCATAGCTGGAATGCTTTCTCCCTTCATACTTACCTACTGACTATTCTGACTTTCTTCAGGTCTCAGTTAAAATCTCCCCTTCAATATGAAGCCTTTCCTGGTTTCTCTTAACTTTAATACCTTCTCTCTGTTCATTTTTTCCAATCGTAATTTTCCTTATCTGTAAAATGAGAATAATAAATATATGAGTTATCTACCTCAGAGAGTTGTAAGAATCAAATGAAATAGTTTATAACTAATTTGTTATTTGTTCAGTTGTGTCCAACTCAAGATCCCATTTGATGTTGACAAAGACACTAAATTGATTCTGTTGCTGGAGAGATGGACAGTTGTTCATTTGGGTGATAAAATCACCAAACTCTCTGACTCAGGGATAAAGAAAGGTTCAGACTTTAATTCACAAGTTGCACAAAGAGCTTACAAGTTACTGTATAAAGTTCATAAGTTAGATTCTTTGGAAAAGCATCTAGATAGTGAGTTTCAGTACTTCTGTAAGCTAAAGGGAGACTTAAAAGGACTGGCTGATTAGCAAAAGCTGAGAGTAAGAAGGGCTAAAGGGAAGGCAGGAAATCACTGATCTTTAATGAAGTAGAGTAATCTCATGAAAATCAAGTTCAAGTCCTTTGACAAGAGTTTCTTTTTTACATTTCTTAAATTTTATTTTATATTATTACAATAATCTTGTTGTGAGAGTAATCATATGCCCCCCTCCCCCCAAAAGCATGAGAAACCTCAAGAATAGTAAGAGAGAAAAACAAGTGTACTTAAGTCTGTGTTCAGATTCCAATGTCTGTCTCTGGGATGAGTTACCTTCCCCATCATAGACACCAGAGAAGTTGCTTCAATATTTTTCCCACATTTGCTATCACTAGCTGTATTTCCTTCCACTCTATTCCTCCCCACTCTCATCTATTCCATTCTCTCTCTCCTTTCATCCTGTCCCTATCCAGAAGTGTATTGTATGCGAGTACCCTTTCCCATGATCTTCCCCTTCTTCTACCACCTACTCACTCCCTCTCTCCCCTCTCTCCCCCCATTCCCCCTTATCCCATCTATTTCCTCTAATCTTTCTCTAGGGTAAGAAAGATTTCTCTACCCTATTGTTATTTCCTTTCTGAGCAATTTCTTATGAGAATGAAGGCTCATTCATTCCCCTTCACTTTCCCCCATTCCACTCCATGGTAAAAGATTTTTCTTGACTCATATGAAATATCTTAATCCCATTTTCCTCTCATTTCCCTTCCTCCCAGTACTTTCCTTTATCACCTATTGACTCCATCTTTTTACTATATCATACCACTAGATTCATCTCTTTCTTGTGCCTTATCTATATATGCTCCTTCTAACTGCTCTTATGAATGAGAAATTTATTATGAGTTATCAGTATCTTCTTTCCATGCAGGAATGCAAACAGTTCTACACCATTAAGTTCCTCATAATTTGTCCTTCTCATCCACCCCCTTTATGGTTCCCCCAAGTCCTGTACTTGGAGATCAAACTTTCTGTTCAGCTCTAATTATTTCAACAGGAAAGTCTGAAAGTCCCCTGTTTCATTGAAAGTCCATCTTCTCCCCCTGAAAGCAGATGTTCAGTTTTGCTGGATAGTTGATTCTCAGTTGTAAACCAAGATCTTTTGCCTTCCAGAATATCATATTCCAAGCCCTATGAGACCTCATTGTATATGCCGCCAGATCCTGTGTAATCCTGACTATAGAGCCATGGTAGTTGAATTCTGACAGCATTTAGAATTTTCTCTTTGACTTGGGAGTTTTGGAATTTGACTATAATATTCCTGGAAGTTTTTCTTTTGGGATCTCTTTCAGAAAGTGATTGGTGAATACCCTCAATTTCTATTTTGTCCTCTGCTTCCAGGATCTCAAGGCAATTTTGCTATATTAATTCTTGAAAATTGAAGTCTAGGCTCTTTTTCTGGTCATGACTTTCAAGTAGCCCAATAATTTTAAATTATCTCTTCTGGATCTGTTTGAATGGTCAATTGTTTTTCCATTGAGATATTTCACATTTTCTTCTAATTTGGAGGGCTTTTTGTACATTTTTATTTCTTCCTGAGTTCTTTCAAAATCACCAGCTTCCTTTAGTTCCATTCTGCATTTGAAGGAGTTATTTTCTTCAGAGAGTTTTTTTATGTAATGTTCCAACTAACCAGTTCTGTTTTTTAAAGAATTCTCCTCATTTGTCTTTTGTGTTGCTTTTGCCATTTGACCTAAACTGGTTTTTAATGTTATTTTCTTCAGTATTTTCTTTTATATTTCTTTCACTAAGTTGCTGACTTGGTTTTCATGATTTATCTTCATTGCTCTCATTTCTCCTCCCAGTTTTTCCTCTACCTCCCTTAATTGCTTTCCAAAGTCTTTTTTTGAGTTCATTTAAAACCTGAGCCCATTTTTCTATTTCTCTTGGAGGTTTTGGATACAGAAGCTTCGATTTTCTCATTATCTGAGTATGTATTTGAGCCTCCATGGGACCAAAGTAATTTTCTATTATCTGCTTCTTCTTTTTCTGTTGTTTGCTCATTTCCTTAGACTATGACCGATTTACCACACTCCAAGGCTTTGGGGGTTTTTGGAGGGACAACCCACAGGGATCTTAATCCCTCCAAGGTCCTATGAGAGACTCCAACTGCTCTCCTTCCTGTGTTCAGGCCTTCTCCTCTGCCCTAGAGCTGTGAGGATGGTCCCTGCTCGACTATGGTAGTGGTGTGGGAGCCCAAACTGCAACCTGAATTGGAGTATAGGCAAACAGCTGAGTCCTGCCCCAGGGAGAGCAGAGAGACCTCTGCAGTCTCCCCTGCCCCCCTTACCATCAATGGGCTGAGAAATCTGGATGTGCTGGGTGGCTCTACAGATTCCTGCAGCTGAGACCCAAGCTCCGCTCCACACTCACTCTGGTGCGGCAGAGTTCTCTCACCACCCCTTCCACTGTTCCAGATGATTAAACTGCCACTTCTGCCATGGACTCAAGCACCTGACCCAGCTGTGTTGCTCTGTGGCAGCTGCTGCCACTGCTCTGCAGCTTTTTCTAACCCCCTAATCCAGGTGGAACAGACCTATCCCAGAGATCTTCTAAGTTGTCTTGGACTGGGAAATTTTATCACTCAGTCTTTCTGTGGGTTCCTACCCTCTAGATTTTGACTAGGGTCATAGTCTGACTGCTTTTGGAGTTTTTTTGTGGGAACAAGTTTCTGGGAATTCCTACCTTCATGCTGCCATCTTGACTCTGCCCCTATCTTGCCAAGTGTTTCTAAGAAGCTAAGGAGAGTAACAAAGAGAATAATAAAGTTAAGAAAGGGGGGAAAGGAAAACAGAAAGGAAACAGCCACAAGACTGTTACTGGGTTTAGGAAGAAATGAAGGGGAAAAGAAACCAGGTAGCAACATTCTTGACAAGTCAATATGGAAAAAAGTGAGCAAACCAGGGGTAGAAACTTGCTTAAATACATTTTTGTGATGGGTAGAATTGGGGGGGGGGGGCAACATTTAAGGGATAGCAGATTCTACTGCTCATACTCCAAGGATGGGGATTAATTAACACTGGTATAAGATAGTATTTTTCTGCACATGAGTGGCTACTACTGTGAACTGAACATGAATGGTGTCTTCTGTGTCTGACCCCAGAGCACTACCAATGTCAGACACATGGTCACTGCCAAGTCCAGATACAGGGATGATTGGAGGGGGTTTCTGAAAGTCAATTTAACAATACAGGAAAGTTAAAAGATTGGTTTCCAATACAAAAGCATTACAACATTCTTCTATACTCAAAGTTCCCTTGCTCCATGTTAACATCTCCTTCTTCAATTCATTTTACAAGAGTAACTGAGGCAACCTGGGTAAGTGGTCACACATAGCTACTAAGAGTCTGAGGCCAGATTTGAACTCACAAAGATGCCTTGATACTTGTTCAATCAATATTTTTCAGAGAAAGAGTTTCAATGTTACTTTTCCAATTTTCTTTTTGCTATACTTGTCAAAAATTTCATGGGTCAAATGGCATCTTGAGCTTAATGATTCATTACAAATGTGTACATGGATTTTGAAATTTAAACCAAGTGTTCTTAATCTGGAATCTAGAGTTTCTAGAGTCCATGATAGGTTTTCAGGGAGTCGCATAAACTTGAAACTTTTAATGTTGCTAATTGTATTTCAATGGAATTAGCTTTCTTTGTAATCATGTGCATTTTATTTTATCCACTTAAAAAGTTCATTCAGAAAAAAAGGGCTGTAGGCTTCAACAAGAGGTCTGCAGCATAAAAAAGGTTTAAGAACCTCTACAATCTCTTCTATTGGTTATAAGATTTAAACATATATATATATATATATATATATATATATATATATATATATATGAAATTCTTAAATTTCATTTAAAAAATTGTGATCTTTTGCAATGGGACAGGTGTAATTTTATCATTTGCAGTACCCTTTATTTCATAATCTAAATTGTAGGTATTAAGTATAGTATAGTAGAATGAGCATTGAACAGGGCAGCTGGATGACAGAGTGGATAGAGTACCAGTTCAGGAGTCAGGAGGACCTGAATTCAAATCTGACCTCAGACTCTTAATAATTGCCTAGCTCTGTGACCTTGGGCAAGTCACTTAACCCAATTGCCTTAAATAAATAAAATTAAAAAAAAAAGAATGACCATTGGACTAGTAGTCAGGAGACCCAAGTTGTAACTCTGCCACTTACTAGTTACAAGACCTTGAAAAATTCTCTTTATCTGAAGAATTGGGACTAGAAGATCTCTAAAGTCCTACTTTGCTCTTAATCTGTGATTCTATTATCCTATTACTCTATGACCTAGACTAACCTAAATGCTTCAAGTATGTAAGAGAACAATTTATCTTTTAAGACCCTGAAGAATTTCAAGAATACCCACTCAAATGAAAATAACATGGCTAAGCAGGAGTCATTCTTATCTATTCATTAATGTAAGTCCCCTAAGGACCTCTATGAGGTGACACTTGGCAAGCCCAATTTGAATTAATATGTGTACTTGAAAATTACAAATCTCATTTCTTTCTAAAGTGCTTTCTCTTACTCTGAACTCCATTAGCACTTACTGCCTGCATCACTAATTTGTCCCCTGTCAAGTCCCAGTGGTGGACTTCCAATCTCACCACCAGACTGAAAATTTTCTCTTGAAACTTACCAATGATCTCTTAATTGTTCCATCTAATGACTTTTTCTTGGTCCTCTTTCTTCTTGTGCTCATTGCCATGTTTGAAGCTGTTGATCACTTTCCATTAGATTCTTTCTTTTCTGTGGCTTTTCATAACATTGTTCTTTCTTGGTTCTTCTCCTATTTATCAAATCAAATGTTTTCCATCTCCTTTGTTGAATCATCATTCATGTACCTCTCATTATTTCTCCTCTCTTTTGAGTTCTGATCCTTCATCACTAGTTTCCTATGAAACATTTTCACTTGGATATAGTAAGAGACTTGGGATTTGGAGGTTTGATTTTTTTCTTCCCTATTTATTTATTCAAATTATCCAAATTATCCAAATTATCCAAACCTTGGACAATTAATTCTTTTGTATACTATAGTTTTCATTTATGATTTCTTGAAATATGACTCTGGGAAACCAGGCTTTGATAAAGCTCATTGGGATCCAAATGTAGCTGCTTCTTAAAACTCAAAACACTTTGGTTTTACTGAGTGACCAACAATTGGTCTCAACCCAAAACTCATTAATTAATTGTTTGGGTTTTGATAGCTCAGAGTGTAAATAATAATTGTTTCTATTCTGGTCAGAAACTCTGTGGATCTTCCTCTGGCAGACTGATTCATTTCTGAAAGCAAGCTAAGTCATCTTTTGCCTCAATTACTACCTAGTCTTTTATAAATGAATGAGCATTGTTTCAAACAAAGAGGTGGGAAAGACCTTAGCTTGAGAACGATATGGTCTCCCATTGCATCTGAGGTCACTGTCAGTTAACTTGCCACTGGATTCTGACAGCTGTGGAGAAGAGAGTGAAGTTGATGACTCTGCACAGCTCTGCTTCATTTAAATCCAATTCACTTGCAAATCAAGACATCATCTTGCTGAAGTCACTGTATCTTTTTAAGAATGTAAGATGAACAACAAGAACATCTACTAAACTGCCAAAATGTCATTACTAAAAGTTAAATCTACCCATTCAAGAAATTTCCTGTATTTAAAAACAGAACAAAACAGAAAAACCCTTCACAACCATAATTTAACCTCTTTCCAAATTACTTTCACATTACTCATCTTTGAATGCTCTTCATCCTCTATTCTCATTAAGCTCTATGTGGGTCCCCTTGTCCCTTTTCATGTTCTTCATTCCCCAAATTATTTTGTAGCTACATCATATATGTATATATATATATATATATATATATATATATATATATATATATATATATATATATATGTTGTATTCACTTGTTTTTGAAATGTTATTTAACTATTATTTTACCCAGTACAGAAGGAAAGCTTCTTGAGGGCAGGATTTTC
This sequence comes from Macrotis lagotis, assembly GCF_037893015.1. Lineage (NCBI taxonomy): Eukaryota > Metazoa > Chordata > Mammalia > Peramelemorphia > Peramelidae > Macrotis > Macrotis lagotis. The sequence continues at coordinate 546,044,258 of NC_133666.1, read as the reverse complement.
TTATATTTGCATTTATAGTTTCAATTTTAGTCATGTTAAATTAAACTCTAATAGGTCCTTAAGAAATACTTGTTGAGGGACATCTAAGTGGCACAGTGGATAGGACACTGACCCTGGAGTCAGGAGAACCTGAGTTCAAATCCAACTTCAGACACAGACCTAGCTGTATGACCTTGGGCAAGTCACCTAACCTATTGCCTTGACAAAAAAAGAAAGGAAATACTTGCTGAATTGAAGGAAATTGAATTGATTACATCATCATTTCATGATTCATCTTTTAGCTAAATTATAAGCTCTTCTAAGCTTGGGTCACAAACCTTCCACATGGTACCAATCTTTTTTGTGTCATGGACCCCTTTGGCAATGTGGTAGAACCTATGAAGCCTTTTCAGAATGATGTTTGAATATTTATAATATAAAGGATTACAAAGGAAATCAATTATATGAAATATAGTTATCAAATTAATTTTTAAAGTTCACAGACTCCACATTAAGACTTTAGCATAAGAGATGGTCAATAAATATTTGCTGATAGATTATTTTAAAATATTTCAGTATTATTTTCTCCCCAATTCATCTGAAGTTAGAAAGTTCTTATTGTGTGTTATAACTCATTGAACCTGATCTATTTCTTCTTCTTTAAGTTAATTCTAAAATTATAGCAAAAAATGGAATACATTTGGCTTCCTATCATTTAAGTGCCAATTACTTTTTACAACTGATGTGAACTGAGGATAGAGAGATGAAGTTTGGTATTCTCCACAATTCCTATAATTACAGGGCCACAGAAGCTATTTTTGCTCTCATTATAACCTGATAAACAGTAGTTCCCTTTCTAATCTCCTAAAGTAGACTCAGAATAGATAGTCTGTTCACTACTTCTGTACCAGGCTTACATTGGCTTAGACTATGCTCTTTCTCATGTTCGTGTTTCCTTTATCAAACTATGCAAAAATTTTTATAAATCTTTATAAAGTATTACTCTTGTTCACTTTAGAAAAGACTTCTCAGTCCTCAGAGAAGTTTCTGAGGCTCTAGAATGTCCAAAATGTAGCTACATCTCCAGTCCTGTCATTAAAGAAACTTGGAATCTATACAATATATTCTTGCACTATTCTAATCATAGGCCAGGGCCCTTATAAGTTTGGGGATACAGCATATATACCTTTGCTTCCTTCTCTCCAATCTCATAGAGTCCTTAACGGTTTCATTGACTGAACCCCTTTGTCTTAATCATGCTTCTAGGCACAAAGGGTTTTCAGTGAAAGACACATGGCTCAGATTATTTTACCATCATCTCTGAAACAGTCTGCTGGCCTTTGGGGCACAGTTCAAGGCCCATCTGTTCAATCACACTTTTGCCTGATTGACATGGGAGAACCATCCAGGTAGGGGAGTCCCTGAGATTATTATCTTCTTTATTCTCTTTGTACATGCAACTGGAGACCCCTGTTACAGAAGCATCCTTCAAGTGACCTAAATGAATGAACATTCAATGCTTTCTCTAGCATTTATTTCCGCTCCATATTCTCAATGATAGTTTTTTAAAGAAAAAGACTGCCTGCTGCTTAGAAAAGATTCTTAACTTCTATAACCAACTTTCTATTCTCATCTTATTTGCAATTTTCATATTTAAAAAAATGATGATTCAGTTTAAAATTCAAAATATCAATTATATACATTAGGATGCCTGTGATGCTTATAACCAAACAAAATTTATTCAGCATTTTTCATATACAAGGCACAATAATCTAAATGTTCTTATGGAGGTATTAGTCTAGTTGAGTAGATATGACATAAATGAATGACAAATAATAGTACATGATTTAAATAATAGCTCATAAAACAATAAGAGAATAGTGTACAAATTTTATGCTGCTGGTTGACAAATGAATTGTAAACACATTAATTAGGCTAGTTCTAATGAAAGATTTTATTTTTTACAGTATTGTCTATTCAAGACTGTGGAAGAGATGAGATTTGAGGTAGCTCTTGAAGGATATTCAAGAAAAAAGGAGAGGACTAGCAGATAACAACATGAGAAAAGGTATGAGATGAGAAAAGAAAAGGATTCTAATAGGTTGCTTCATTAACAATTATTTGCTGAAATAAGAAGATGAAGTAGAGTTGGGGGAATTGTGAAGAGGCTGAACCCAGTAGCTGTGGAAAGTGTGACAGGGAGTGATAAGAAATGAATCTAAGATGAACTGAAGAATTACAGTGCAATGTTGAGAACCCAGTTAATGATTTATAGCATGCAAATGTGACATGGACATAATCAGAACAAATGCATTGTACCTCCAGCAGACATTTGGCTATGTGGCTGCTAGCAGGGCAAGAGTAACAGAAAGACAAAACAGTATGAAATTGAAGCATGGACAACAGCACAGTACTGAGATGACTAAATGTAGACCCAAAACAATTAAGGGGAGAAAGGAAGTGAGAATGGTCAAGGGGCAAACAGGAATGAGGTAGGATTATAAAACTATCTAGCATTTACATAACATTTTTAATTTTCAAAGTATTTTACAAACATTTTATCTTGACAATAACCCTGGGAGGTAGGGACTATTAAACACATTTTACAGATGAGGAAACTGAAGTTAAATGACTTGCCTCAGATTATATAGATTTTAAGTCTCTGAGACAGGATTTTAACTCAGGTTTTACTGACTCTAAATCTAGCACACTATCTACTATACCACTTAGCTGATTTGGATAAAGGATGAGGGAGTGAGGAAGAAGTCAAGAGATCAGTTAGAGATGATGAAAAAGGATTCAAGAGGAGTCGTGTGATCCTAGAAGTGATAGGCTTCTACCACAGCTTATTCACTAGGGATTGGGAGGGATAGAAAGAGTTAAAATTGTCATTCTATATACTTAAGAAAATCACTTTGACAAGTGAGTATAACATGGAACAGAGTGGTGAGAGACTTGAAGAAGGAAGACCAATTAGAAGACTATTACAATAGACTAAGAGAAGGCATACAAGAGTGGTGGAGGTTTAAAAAGAGAAAAAAGTATTTATATGAGAGATGTTGCAGTAAAGGTAAAAATGGCAAAATTTAACAACTCTTTGGATGTTGAGATCAATGAATGAAGAAATTTAAGAAGATAAAATTTTTGTATCCTCAGAAACCCAATAGAGGATGACAATTCCCTTGATAGAAATAGGGAAGTTAGGAAGAGGGGTTTGATAAAAAGATAAAGTTCTGTGTCAGACATGTTGGAAATTCCTATTTCAAGATGTTTAAAAGGTAATTTAAGATTCAGGACTGGAGAACAGAAAAGACATAAGGGATGAATATATAGATCTAGGAAGCATTGACATAGACACAATAATTGCTTTCCATAGAAGCTGATGAGACCATTAAGAGAGGTAACATAGAGGAAGAATAAAAGGTTGAAGACAGAATTTTGGGAGATACACACAGTTAGTAAATGAGACCTGACTGAAAATCCAGTCAAGTAGACAGAGAAAGAGAGGTCTGATTGGTAGGGATAGAAACAAGAAAGAATATTCAGAAGTAGAGAATAATCAACAAGGTCAAAGGCTGTAAAGAGGTCATAAAAGATGAGAATTGAGAAAAATCCACTTGATTTGGCAGTTAAGAGATCGCTGATGATCTTTAAGAGCAATTTTGCTTGAATGATAAGATCAGAAGCCAGGTTGAAAATGGAGAGGAAAGGAGCATATTGATTCTTTCTTGTCTCTAAATTTAGAGGAGTTGGGAAAGGGATGAGCAGGACATTTGAAAAGCCACCAACACTGACAATGGTAGAAAAATGTACCTTTATTAGAAAAACCAGATAAATCTGTGATCCTATGAACTCTACAAATCCAACAAGTTTATTCATATCATTAGTAATGTATATGCTATAAAATTTTGAATTGTTAGAATTCGTTTTGCAGGCTATCTTGACTGGTGAGTTAAGGAATAACTTTCATTGAAGATTTGGGACCAAAACTCCACAATAATGGAAGCTGTTTGTTGAGATCATAGGAATTTGTCCCACCCTTTTTATGGAGATAGTTAAAACTCACAACATTCATTAACAAGAAAACTTTTGGTGAGGAGACTATGATTGTGTTGACTGGTAAAAATAATAACCTCATATATCCCAGTGTATTTAGGAATGTTGTCTGCTGGACAAATCTTAGACTGTGTGTCTATATTATATTCAGATTATTCAAAAATAAGCTGGTAAAGTAGCAGAGGAGTTTCATGTATTTGCTATGGAGTTGGATTAGGCAGCCTGCTTCCCCTCCCAACTTTAAGAATGAAGCTCAGAGTATAATCTTTCGTATGGTGTGTTGAAGCTAGTGTTTACTCAGATGGGAGAAAAGGTACTTTAATAGGTAACATTTTCCACCTGACTCTTTCCAGGATCTTTTCAATACCCTTATTTGTCACAGTAGGAGCCTAACTAAGCCTTCTACAAAAAAAAAAAAAAATCCCTGGATATCCAAAAATAGAGGGTTTCCAAAGATTAAGTTCACATATGGCTTTAGTTTGAAACATATAGCTAAGCTTGAAAATGGTAACTATTTCAGGAAATGAAATACAATTTTGCATTTTCATGGGTCTATAAACTATTTCACAATATTGTGTGTATTGTTTTTTAAATTCCTTTGAAATTTTTAATATGCTTTATTTGGCTTGACATTATGGAAGGGTGGGGACTCTCCCATACATTCGCTAAAGATTAAGTTTGGAAAGTACAAATGTGTACTTGTTATAATTATGCTTTTATCAGAATTCAGTCTTTAAAATGTACCTCACCTGTAGACATTTATATAGAAAAAAAGTAACTACTAAACTTGATGCAATTTTTTGAACTAAAGTAATTACATTGCTATCAGATTTACTAAAAATAAATTGTCTAATTACCTTTTGTTCTTTGTCTGCGGCAAGGAGAAAAAGGAAATTCTTTAGGATCACTGATTAGATTGGGCTGGTTAGCCTCTCTTAGATCACCACTAGCAGCTCCTTGGATGCAACAGAGCAGCCCAATCCTGGCATCCACAGACCGAGACATACACTTTAACTAAAAAACAGCATGTTCTGAGCCTATGTTTTCTCAGGATAGTAGTAGCAGGAACACTGTGTTCATTTAAATTAAACCAGTTCCTTGGATAATAACAAAGTAATTAAAGAAACCACCAAGGAAAAAGAGCCAATTTATTTGAATCCTGTTCATAAAAACTACATCAAGGGCCTGAAGGTACAAAATAATGTGGTTAAGATGGCAGATTGATGATTTAAAAAAAAAATCTGTGTGGGATGCATCTTGATATTAATTCAAATGATTGTCCCTTGTCTGAAAATAATAAGGGATGCAGAATTTTTATCCTTCTTGAGAGAAGTGAAATTCTATTAAAAAATAACCCAACATGAAACTGTCAAACAGCTTCAAGTCCACTTCACCTCCAGTAATGCCTTAAGATTAGAACATTATGTTTTATTCATATTTTCAAAAGTCTCACCGGGATGGAAAGAGATGTTACTCTTTAGTGGTTTCAGGAATCTGAGATTCATCCTGACTTATCCTTGAATATTTCACCTGAATCTCAAGGAAATTTATTTGAGACAATCAGTGGTTCTTTCTTTTTGTAATAGCAATAACCAAGAGAGAACTTACAATATTTAGCATGCTTTTAAATCCCCATTACACAGAGAAAGGCATTTTGAAGGAAAAATAGGACACTAAAATTTCTACCACCAATGCCTCCCTCAAGGTTCTATATGAATGAATATGAATACATATATGGAAGAACCATGACAAAATATTGAAATGTTCCTTCTGACTTATTAAGTGAATAAAATACAAGATCCACTTTGGCACCATTAAAAACACTGGAGAGACAAATAAGAAAGTATTTGTCAAGGGCTGTTTCTCTTCTTACTCTGGTCTAAGGGCAACTGTGTGTTTATTAAAAACCATTTATCCATAAGGGAGAGCCACTTCGATGAGTAAAATGCAACTTAAAGTTATCTTCTATCCCTGATATTGTTTAAGAGATAAAAAAGCATATAAAAATGTACTGTTGTTGCTCAGTCATTTGACTCATGTCCAACTCTTTGTGAACCCATTTTTGAGAGTCTTTCTTGGTAGACATACTGGAGTGGTTTGCCAAGACAAACAGGGTTAAGTAACTTGCCCTGGGTCACAAAGCTAATAAGTGTCTGAAGACAAATTTGAAATTATGAAGATGAGTTTTCCTGATTTTAGACTTTGCAATACATATACATACACACACACACACACACACACACACACACACACACACACACACACACACACATATATATATACATATATATATATATATATATATATATATATATATATGTATATGTACTGTTTCATTTATGTGCCCCCAGGTAAAACATCTAGGCAACCACTTTCATAATTAATAGGAAATAGAAAACGTTTTATGATAAAGATAACTTGCTTTAATGATTCAGACAATACAAATATTTAGTTCTATATTAAAGTCCATTAAGATAGGGGGAGTCAAAGGAAAAGAAAAAATATTTAAAGGAAGAATGAAAATGAGAGAGTTACAAAAAAAAAGAGAGTAAGATGAGAAGCAATGGAAAGCAAAAAACAAATGAAAAAACAAAATAAACAAGAGATAAGAAACATAATGATAGGACAGTTAGGTTCCTTGGTCTCCTCAGTGATGCCGCCTTCAAGTACTTACCATGAAATCTAGTCATCAAATCAATTCTACTTCCTGAATTAAGCTCTTTCTTTATATTTCATGAGTAACTAAATAGTTCAGGACATATAAGTCCTAGAATCAGGAAGACTTAAGTTCAAATCTGGTCTTAGATAATTGCTAGCTATGTGACCTTGGCTAAGTCCCCTAATGATGTTTTCCTCAGATTCCTCATCTATAAAATGAGCTGGAGAAAGAAATGGAAGATCACTCCAGTATTTTTGACAGGAAAACCTTAAATGGGGTAAAAAAATGTCAGACATGATTAAAATGATTGAAAAACAACTTGTATTTGGCACAAGCACACATATGCTAGATTACGGTTGGATTGATTGAGCTTGGCTCTGGAATGTAAAGACAGAAAAGGAGCCTTCTCTGCCATCACAGAGTTTGAATACTACTAGAAGGAGAAGAGGTGGGAATCATATATAAGAATATATTTTAAGTTAAGTAAATACAAAGCAGACAGGGATGAACATTTTTGATGGTGAAAAATTTTAGATGGTAAAAAATTTTAGATGGTTGTTGTTACTGGCAAAGAAGAGGTTTTCTTTAATTCTCTCAGCTAATCTTCCTCTTAAATGAGGTGATATGTTACAGGAACCGTAAAGCAGCCAGGTCTCAATAATCCAACTAAGTCAAGTGCCAAAGATTCAACTGCCCTGAAGAATGGATTGGGTAAAGTAAGAATGATGATAGAATCTAGGTTGGGTTTTTTTGTTTTGTTTTGTTTTGCTACTGTTGGGGGGAGGGAGAATAGGCTAAAAAAGAAAATGTGGTCCATATTAGACTCTATGCTTTGGGAACAATTCATTAGAAAGACTCTTTTCTGTTTGTATTACTGTGCACTTGATGGGTGTGTCTGCATGTTTGGTTCATTTACTTTGGCTTCAGCTTCTTCTTGTTACTACCCAATCAATAAAATGTCTGTTTGTTGTTGTTCATTTGTTCAGTCATGTCCCATTCTTTTTAACTCCACTTATAACTCTTCATATCTTTTTTAATAACTAATTTTGTATCCAATATTTTTAATATCCAATTTTAAGCCAATCAATGATTACAAAGTCAATTCTAACTGTAGCTTTTTTGATCCACATACAGGTACCTCTGTTGACAAGTTAGAGTATTTGGAATTCCCATCTCTTTGAGCACTAGTCATATTTCATTGTGATCCACACAAAGGCTTTAGTGTATAGATTTTTTTTTTGGAATGTCCTTGCTTTCTTCATAATCCAGGAAATGTAGGCAATTTGGTCTCTACTTCCTCTGACTCCTTGAAAACCAGCCTGCTCTTCTGGTAATTCTCAGTTTACATTATTGATGAAGACTAGTTTGCAGAATTTTAAGTATAACCTTGCTGGGTTTAGTAATTTTAACATTCTTTAGCCTGGTCCTTCTTTAAAACTGGAATGTAAATTGATCTTTTCCAATCCAGTGGTCACTAAAGATTTCAAAATTGTTGAATGCTTGTTGAATGCAGTATTTTGGGTTGTTTTTTTTTTGCAAGGCAAATGGGGTTAAGTGGCTTGCCCAAGGCCACACAGCTAGGCAAGTATTAAGTGTCTGAGGCTAGATTTGAACCCATGTACCTCCTGACTCCACCACCTAGCTGCCCCTGAATGCATTATTTTAAGAGCATCATCTTTTATTATTTTAAAATGTCAGGTAGAATTCTGTTACTTCATTAGATTAATTGTTAAAAATGGTTATTAAGGTCCACTTGACTTCATTTTCTAAGATACCTGTTTCTAGGTTGATAACTATACCATCATGGTTAACAATATTAAGAGCTTTCTTGTTTAGTTCTTCTGTGTACTTTTACTTGTTCTTCTTAAACTCTTCTATCTCTGTCAGTCTCTACATTTTTTGTCTTTTATTCCATTTTTGCATGGAACTTTCCCTTGATATCTCTAGTTTTCTTGAAGAGATCTCATCTTTCCCATTTTGTTGTTTTTTTACTTGCTTTCTTTACATTAAGAAAACTTTCTTATGTCTTTTCTATCCTCTAGAAATCATTCCCTTTCTCCTTTATCTTTTACTTTCCTTCTTTCCTCATCTATTTCTAAAACCTCATCAGATAGTCATTTTGATTTCTTGATTTTCTTTTTCTTTGGAATGATTTTAGTTGCTGCCTCTTATATAATACTTTGAACCTCTGTCCATAGTTATTCAGGCATTTTTATCTACCAGATCTAATTTCTTAAATTGATTTATCACTTCCCCATCACATTAAGAAAAGAATACTACTTAGGTCAAACTTAAATGGTCTTATGCTTTCCTACTTTCTTCAGTTTGTTTGAATTTTTGCAATAAAAAGTTCACAATTGAGCCACAGTCAACTCCAGATTTTGTTTTAACTGTATAGTACTTCTCCACCTTTAGTAATAAAGTATATAGTCAATCTGATTTTGATGTTGACCAATAGGTGATGTCCATGTGCAGTCACCTTTTCAGTTGTTGAAGCGTATTTGCTATGACTACCAATTTATATTGGCAAAATTCTATTAGGTTCTGCACTGCTTCATTTTGTACTCTAAGGCTAAATTTGCCTGTTATTCCAATTATTTTTTGATTTCTTACTTTAATATTTTGGCATGTATTATTTTGTGGTGTTATTTCTGGAAGATATTGTAGGTCTTCATAGAATTGAGCAATTTTGGTCTTTTAAGCATGTGGGTTGTTGTAGCATAGACTTGCTTCACTGTGATGTTGAATGGTTTGCCTTGGATTCAGACAGACATCATTTGGTCATTTTTGAGATTAAGCTGCTCTTCTGTAGCACCATGTCCCTAATCACTTCCAATGATCAGCAGCAAAACCAGTTTAGTATGGAGTTTGCTAGGATAGTATTATGGAGGAAAAAAAGAGTATGTGAACTGTAGTCAGAGTACTTGGATTTAAATTTCAGTCTGCCACATTCTATGTGTGTGCATTTGGACCACTTGTCATTTCTCAAAATTTCTATTTTCTCATCTAAAAAATGAAGTTTTACCAGATGATTTCAAATATCTGTTTCCATTGGTAATTCTATGATCTTTTGTTACATATTAATGATACTAAATAAAAAAAATGGTCTTTTCTTTCAGCAGCCCTGGGGGTAAGTATTAAACAATATTGAACAAATGCAGCAAACTCCTTACCTAAGGAAACAAATTTCATTGTAAAGTAACCCAAGGTGATAGTAGGATCTGCCCCCCCCCTATAAGTCTTTAATGTGCCAGCTAAGTATTCTGCATTTCAGAGAGACAATAGAAAATGTTGACTCTTGTTACTATTCTATTAAATAGGGATTTTTTTGCACTTAAAGAATGCAGATGATCTACAATATCATTTCAATATCTGAATTCATTTGAATAGGAAGAGTGTTTAAACACTGGTCCTCTAATTATTTAAGAAGGCAAGACCTTATTATCACCAACCCACATGGCACTTGCTTCTGAATGACACCACTCACATCAAAATTGTGGCAAAAAATAAAGGAGAGATCTTTTGTTGTGAATTCATTCATGTACACTTGGGAAATTAGAACACACAACAGATGCAAATCAGCCTTTAATCCAAATCCCACTGTGGGAGGTGAAGAAGAGAGCAGTAACTAGGGTGATGGGGGAAAGCTTTAAAAAAAATAAAAATCATAGAAAAATGTATATATTATCACTCTAGTCAGATTTTTAACAGTGGAAATATATGAGAATATTAATGAAAGTAATTCACTGCTGTCCTAGAGTGAATACCCACAGATTTGTTTATATTTGTGCATATATATATATACAAATATATATATAAACACAGATACACATCAATGTTTGTATTGTGTATATAATATCATATATGTGTATATATGAAGCACAGACTATACTATGTATATTTGTTCATGTAATACACATAGAAAACAACATAGCATAAATATACATGAATAAATGCATGTACAAGGTATGTATTGGCTTACACGTGACTGTGAACATAAATACATTAGCATGTGGGTTATATGTACATAGCAAAGATATTCACAGATGTATATATGTAAGTTTGAATATTACACTTTATAAATATATGTGTATGTAAATATATAAAGCACATACATATAGCCAGATAGCCATGTCTATATACCTGTGTTTATCACAGATCAAGATAAGCAATAATAATATAATTAATAATACTAAAGCATTTTGTAGCAGTGAAATAGCGTGGAAAACAAAAATGACATTTATATAGTATTAATATTAATTAAATAAGTATTTAATATTTATAAATTATTTGCCACTTTATATCTGCAAAATGTTTCACAATTACTTTTAATTATTAGATACCACTTATCCCTTGGCACTGAATTTTACAGATTAAGAAGCATTGAAGAGAAGTTTTCTTTTCTTCTTCAGAGAAATATTTATTATTTATGCATATATGTATGCATTTATATTTGCATATTTAATATGTTATGCACTTCATATGCATGCACTCACTATATATTTGTATACACATGCATACAACATCATCTATGCATATCTGGTCATGTGTATTCACTTATATGCATATGTTTATATTTGTACACATACATTGCTATATACATATGTGATTAGAGACATATACACATATATGAATACATATATATGTACACACACACTACTCGAGGTAATAAAGTATTACTTTTTTTAAAAAAAGTTTTGTGATTTTTATTAATATCATATATTGATAAGGTATTCTCCAAACACAGCTTCATTCATCTGAATTTACATGCTCCTCTAAATATGAGAGAGCATAGAGCTTAACATAATTCTGAATGTAGGAGAAAAGATAAGATGGTAAAGGAGGTCATTAATCGACTCAAACTTCATACACAAATACATTTTCATTCTAATGACTATTGGAGTGGAAGTCAATAACGTCAGGTTGATCCCTGACTATGATCTTGGAGAATATATACCTTACTTTTCTACACCTCACTTTCTTCACATGGAAAGTGAAAGTATTATACAAGATGAACTCTAGAATCCCTTCCAGTTCTAGATTCTAAATGACTTAAATTATTTTTACCTAATAATGGCCAGTTTGATGAACAGTTTCCTCAGTCCTGCTGCCCTCCTGCCTGAGCCCTATACTTCCAAAGCCAAACTCTTAAAATCAAGAAAAGCAATAATAATATATTTATTATTAATAATAAAGTATTTTGTAGCAATGAAATAACATGGGAAGTCAAAATGGAATCTATGTAATATTGATATTAATTTAATATCTATTTAAATATTTATAAATTATAGCCACTTTATATCTGTGAAATGCTTCACAATCACTTTTGTTAATTATTAGATGCACTCAAGAATTCAGATACAGAAGCACTGAAAGGTTTTTGTTTGCTTGTTTTTACTATAAAGAAATAGGTTAAGCAAAAGCTTTTGTTTGTTTGTTTGTTTGTTTTTTACTAAAAAGAAATAGGTTAAGCAAAACCTTTTTTGAGCCCTCAAGGACCAAGAAAGTGAACTTCATAGAATATAAAGAGGGTTAAAAACAGTTTGGGGCAGCTAGGTGGTACAGTGAATAAAGTCCTGAGCCTGGAGTTAGGAAGATGAGTCTTACACACTTAACTGCTGTGTATCCCTGGACAAGTAACCTATTTGCCTTGGTTTCCTCATCTGTAAAATGAGCTGGTGAAAGAAATAGCAAAATATTCCAGTATCATTGCCAAAAAAAAAAAAAATCTCCAAATGGGATCACAAAGAGCCAAGTGAAAAAATGACTGAACCATTGCAACAAAGCAATTTTATGAATTTTAAAATATAATAATTTAGAATTTGGAAAAAGTTATGGTCCTTCTGGTGTAAGAGGATGATAAATAGTATCACAGAATCTCAGAATTTGCAGGAAGTTCAGAAGTTACAGCATTTAATCTAAACTTGGAACAGAAATCCTTATTTTAACATATCTGATAAATAGTCATGAAGTTAGTCTTTGAAAGTTTAAAAACCTCTACCAAGTCTACACAGAGTCTACACAGATTCCCAAGATCTTTAAACCCTAAATAGCTCCAAATATTAGCAAGTTTTATCTTTACATGATCTAGAATTATCTTTGAAATATCTTCCCACTTTTCCCAGTTCTGCTCTCTGAGGTCAAACAAAATAAATTTAATCTGTTTTCACAAAGATGCCTTTCAAATACATGAAAACACCTATCATGATTTTATTTTCTAGATTAATCACATCCAGTGACTTGTACTGATGCCCTAACAGCATGATGTTGAAACCCTTTACCATCCTGGATGCTCTCCTCTAGATACTTTCCAACTTACTGATGTTTTCCTGAAATGTGGGACCAGAAGTAAATGTAATACTCTATGACTCTCTTAATGGTGTCCAAATTTGCATTAACTTGAGTAATGAGCTAACATTCAAGGTACAGGTCTTAAAACATTACTACCTGAAAGGTAAAGAGTTACGGATTTTCATAAACTCTACTTCTAATGATCTTTGTGTTTAAAATTGGGGTTTATATGAAGGGATTGTGTTCAGTAGTTTACGAATATTATATCATTTGATCTTCTCAACAACCCTGGGAGGTAAATTCTATTATTTTACTCATATACTGAGGCAGACGAAAATAAAGTGCTTTGTTGAAGGTCCCAAAGCTAGTAGACATCTAAGGCTGAATTTGAACACAGATCTTGACTCCAGACCTAATGTTCTTATCTATTGTGCTACCTAGCACTCTCATTGCTTCCCATTTGAGGAGGCACGTTCCTTCTAACATAGTCTTTGGGTGTTCTTGTTTGATTTAAGCCATAACTCTCAAAGTGCTCCATGTCAAGGATCAGCCCCGCAACCATGTGATGTTTGCTTTTCCTTCTCAAAGAAGACCAGGACATCAGAGACATGATGGCATGACAAACTTGTGAATTGGATTTGAATGAAGAGGTGCTGGGCAGTGGCCAGATATGAATAAGAACAATTGGTGATGGCCCTGGATGGCAATCAACATTAAGTGACTTGCCCAAGGTCACACAGCTAATAACAAGTATCTGAGACTGAATTCGAATTCCTATCCTCCTAACTCCAAGGTTTTATCCACTGCACCACCTAGTCACAACCATATAGTTATCTTACAACCAAGTAGATTTCCCAGGGCAGAATTATAAACTGGGATGACTACTCCCATTCAAACATACAAGAGTATGTTTTCTCCATCTCTGGAGTTTTGATGCATAGATCTGTAGGAATAACTGGAAGAATTTGACAAAGATGAGAAAATGGATATTGAAGATATAAAAAGATTTCACTGGGAATTTTTTTTAAAGTCTGATACATTGACTCTGGATGGAAATTTGGAGATCATCTAGTCTAATGCTTCCATTTAATAGATGAGGAAACTAAAGCCTAGGAAAGTAAAATACTTTCAAGCTTCTGTAGTTAGTGACAGAGAGAGGATCAAATTGAAGCTCTTCCCATTACTAATTCAATGTTCTTATCTCCTGTGCCATACAGATATATTCAGTAACTATTGATACCTTTCCTGATCTGCTTGCTATTCCTTCCTCATCTCCACCAATACTTTCATTAGCCTTTAACATACTTCATACACACACACACACACACACACACACACACACATATATATATATATATATATATATATATATATATATACATATATATATGCACACACACATATGCTGTCTCCCTCATTAGACTCTCAGCTTCTAGAGCAGGACTTTTGTTGGTTTTATATTTGCATTCTCAGGGCCTAGATCAGTGTCTGGGGAGACATTTAAGAAATGATTATTCATTGATTAATTTATTGAATAAAATGCAGCATCATTTGTGAATAAAGAGTATGCTACCTATATTAATCAATCAATTAAAAAGTACCTACTCAAGTACCTACTCTATCCAGGTTCTTCATTAGATCCTAAAGATGTAAAACACACAAAAAATAACATTTTGCAGCAAAGAATTCATATCCAATGGACAGATATTAGGTACATAATTAAGCATATACACAATTTATACAATACTTACCTTATAATACATGTTATTCAATGGGAGGAGGGCATTAGTTAACTTCTGAGAGAATCAGAAAAGGTTTCAGGTAAGACTCGTGTGACATACACACATACACACATATATAAATGTGTGGCCACCATATGTGTGGTTCTTGAGAGATATTTTCTATTACATCATGATTTCAAATAATTTTCCTTTTCATATTGCTAATTAACTAAAGCCTTTACACAGAACCCTGAAAAGATCAATTCTGCATGACCTGATAGAATAAAAATGTCCTTCTTGGAACATAATCTAGTTATTCTCAAGAAAATGAACTCAAAAGTACATATATATATATATATATATATATATATATATATATATATCTGAAATTGTGCCCATCCATAAATGTGTCTTCAAATATATTTTCTCAAAAATAACTAGACTAAGTAACAAGAAGAACATTTTTATTTTAATTAGGTCATTTAAACTTGATCTTTCCTGGACTCTATGTAAAGGAAATAGTTAGAAATATGACAAGGAAAACTATATGGAAGCATGATTTAATAGAGATTATTAGTCCAGAAAACATGGTGGTCAGGCACAAGAATGAAGGGAAAAATCAATAGAGAAAGACTATTGGCATTTGGTATATTTCATTCACTGGAAGAAATCCTCATGTGTCCACTATGACTAATGAGAAGCAGTACATTATTTTACTTTTTCTTTAGTTAACTGCCAAAATAAAGAGGAAGGATAGATGCGTCAGGAATATGTAGAGGATATATATATATATATATATATATATATATATATATGTGTGTGTATGTATGTATGTATGTATATATGTAGTTATATTGTATCCTACATTTCTAATGTTATTGTGTCTATCTTTACATTATTATCAGAATCATTATTGGAATAGAATCAATTAGACTAAAATCTTGAGGGCAAGATTTGATACAACTTCATCTACTACAAAGCAGCAAGAAAAGTTCTTTGCATAAGATAGTTATTCAATAAATACTTCTTGAATGAATGAAAGGAGACATATATAGTCCCATATTTATCTGTCAAAAAACCATAGATAATGGATTAGTATTACACAGACAATTATAGGTGAAGAAAATAAAGTTTAGAAAAACTAAAATGATTATTTAATAAAATAACTAAATGGAGCATTTTTTAAAAATGATTTTATATAGTTTCAATTTCTTCACTTGAAAGCTGTCTATTCAAATCCTTTGAACATTTATCAATTGGTGAATGACTTGTAACCTTATAAATTTGAGGCAATTCTCTATATATTTTAGAAATGAGACCTTTATCAGAACTCCTAGTTGTAAAGATTGTTTACCAGCTTTCTGCTTTCTTTCTAATTTTTGCAGCATTGATTTTTAAAATGAAAATATAGTCAAAATCACTCATTTTGCAGTTTATAATATACTCTATTTCTTGTTTGGTCATAAATTTGTCCCCTTTCTATAGATCTGATAGATAATTTCTTGGTCTATTAATTTATCTATCTATGGCGTAGCACTGTTTAAATGTCTAAATGTCTAAATCCTGTTCCCATTTGATCTTATTTTGGTATAGGGTGTGAGATGTGGGTCTATGCCTAGAAGATTTTCTTGGCAGAGAGTTAAATATTTAGAGATATACAATGAGACACTTTTTCAGTCAGGCAGCAAGTATTGATTAGACACTTCCAATATATTAGGAATTGTGTTGTGTCAGCCATAATAAAAAACAAAGACAAAAACAGGCACTGTTCACAAGGAACTCACATATTGACAATGTTTTCATATGATTTGTAAGATTGTATGTATTTAGTTAGTTATTATAAGTGTAGAATTTTTTGATGGAATAATTAGTTAATAGATTTTGAGAGATTTTTAAAATATAGAATGAAAAGAGGAGAGAACATTTGGAAATTCAGAGAAACAAACAAAATGCAGATCAGAAGGGGACATAAACAAATGTGGCAGTTTCAATGCTAAAATGTTATAGTTTATATATACATATATGTATATATTTTAAAACTGTAAATAAAAGAAATTTGCAACTTCAAATGCAGTCCTTATTTTTATTTTTCAAGTTGTAATGTTCTTGTTTACAGATTGTTAAGTACATAATAAAATAATGAAAAATAATTTTTAAAAAAGTCAACTAGTACCTTTTTTTTAAAAATTCTATAATGAGGAAAAAATAATTAAAACTGGAAACTTTAGATATTATCTTGTCCAGATTCTTTATTTTGCAACCTAAGGAAACTGAGGCTCAAGGAGTTAAGATAATCTTCCAAAGATAACAAAAGCACTAAATAACTGAGCCAGGATTAAGTCATGTCCCAACATACCTAGTGTTTTGACCCTCCCAACTCTCCTTAGCCATGCCATTTATATAAGTGCTATTGTTTGTTGTTTGTTTGCCCAAGTTTCTAAATGCTAATTTCCCATTAAAGTCTGAGAGAAATTCAAATGTGGAACAAATGTGAGATCTGAGCAAAAAAGAAACATAAAACAAAACAAACCACAAAACTCCAACCCTCTTTGGACAGAAGCCATTCCTTTCTTTAGAAAGTATGTAGGCTTCAAGAACACAGTGGCTAAAATAGAAGACAGGAAACTCAATAATGGGGTGAAAATAGTTAAGAGTGTGGCAACTTCCCCCAAGCTGAGCTCCTTCATAGTTGTCTCCACATTTAATTCTACATCACTGAACCTAACCATTTAGTTAGCTGTCATAGCAGGGGTTTTGAACCTTTTTTGTATGTATTGAACACCTTTGGCAGTCAGTTGGGTCTACAGACCCTTTCTCAGAATGTTTTTAAATGCATGAAAAAAAATGCATGGGATCACAAGGGAAACTATATTGAAATGAAAGTATACTTTTTCCCCATTCACAAAATACCTTGAGATTGACCCATGGACTCCAGATTAAGAACTCTTGTATGGTAGAGGCTGGTGAATCTTTCTTTGATTTTAGGCAGTTTTTTGGGGGGAGGGTATTAAAAGTTCCACCTTTAATATCATCAACAAGCATTTATTAGATTGCCTACATTCCCCACAACTATTCTCTTTTCTCTCACAGGAAATCATTTTCTCAGCTCTATTGCAGGCACTGCCAAATGATGGTTTGACCCAGATGCAGTGACTTCCAGTTGGAGTCTGTGTTAAGGGTCCTCTCTCTACTTCTGTTGGTCCCAACACATCCCACATGCTCTGTGTTCAACACACCCATATCCAACACCTCCTACACACCCACAGCGATTTTCTCTCTCTCTTTTACTTTCTCCTACCTCTCTCACACACATTCACAGACCCAGACTCAGACCAGACACACACACACACACACACACACACACACACACACACACACACACACACACACCCTCACATTCTAGATGGAAAAGAGAAAAAATAATTTGTATCTGTTTTAAGGACAAACTGAGAGATTAAGTCCTTTGAGAGCCTCAGCTTTCCGTGTCAGTAGAAACATCTCCCCCCACCCACCCAAGCTGAAGCAGCGATGTATGATGAAAGCTCTCTCTCATTATTCTCTGGCAAAGTCACAATTCTCATATTCTTGCCTCTTAATTTTTTAAATTTCCTTTGGCGTTTTCTTCATTGACTTTTTCTCCCTTCTGGCTTTCTGTGTTGTTTTCCCTTCTAGGATTTCACTAAACAACCAAATGTTGACTTTCCCCACTGTTTTAATTCTCTCCTTTTATTTTAATTCATTATTTACCATTTCTACAGAGTACTGAGCTTTTCTGTGAGGAATAAGCAAAATGCTGAGTCACTAATGTGTTTGGAAACTTTAGATCCATTGATGAAATTCTTCTCAATCATTATCAATAATATAAAATATCAAATTAGTTCATATATGAACATATTTTAAAGGTTTAAATACACAAAATGATTTATAGTGTTCAGAATATATTCATAAAACATATTCTTATATCAGTTACCAAAAGCAAACAAATCTTTTACTTAAACTTGTTTGTTTTTTTCTCTCCAGGAACATGATGAGACCTCTGGAACAGTAAGTGTAGAACCTGCTAATATTAATCTGCAAATTGACTCAGTTCTGCCACTTGGGGCTTTTTCCTTTTATTCTATATTCTTGGATTGTTACACTTTTTTCTCAGTAGTCAGAAAGAGATACAGAGACACAGAGGGAAAATGAGAGGGCTAAAGAGAAAGAAGAGAAAGAGATATTCACAGAAAGAAATAGGTGAGGGAGAGAAAATATCTTCTAAGGAATATGAAATATTCTATATCTACATCTACATTTGTATCTATTCCTTTATACTTAATAAGCATTAAATACTATTATAGTCTCCATTTTCTTATTTACTATGAACAAAGACCTTACATTCATATATACAAATATATTTATTTCTATTTCTTTAAGAAAAGAGGGAAATCAAAATGTAAATTGATGCAGTGGTTTGTCCACAGTCACACAATAGTAATATGGGAATTACATGTCATGACAAAGGATTAAATTGAATCAAATAATCAAATTAACACCCCTTGATAACTGATTAACAAAACAGAGGACTTTTACAGTGTACTTCAGGTACACAGTGTTGAAGTTAGGCCCTCAGTCATGGCATTTTGTCTTATTAGATGTGAAGTTCATAATCTGAGGATCTCCTCTGGACATAATTTATCTTATTTCCTTTCCAAATTTGACTCTGCCATTTCATCAGTAACAAAGAATCAATGATCTCTTTAATGTGTGAATTCCATCCTGTTGGGTAGACCACCACTTAGACACTCTGACACTACCCTTATAAGATTTATAAGATCCATGCCCCTCCTTTTTATTCACTTTTTACTTCTTCTGTATGTAATATTTTTAAAATGTTTTTGATAAGTTCCCTGTGTACCCACATCACTTGCTTTAAAAAACTTCCTCTCTTCTAATTAGAATTATTTCTGAAATTCATTATTCATCCTTTCCTATTTCTCTTGAACTAATTGCCTCTGTAATTTTAAGCCATATTACCAATCCCATCTGTGAAATCTTTGAAATCTATTCTTGCAAAATCTAAGTTGCCTGTGAAATTAGGTCTGGTTTCCCTTGCTTTTTATTAATCAAAAATTCTAATATAGAATGATCACTTCCCCAATGTCCCCAGAAACCAATTGCTTTTTTGGTTGAAAATTAAATTTAAAATAAAAGTATACCAGTATAGTTCCTCCATCTTTCAATTCAACTCAACAAATATTAATGAAATGTCTATTATGGTCACTGTTCTGGACATTGAATATACAAAGACAAGAGTGAAAAATAGTCCCTGCCCTTATGGTATAAAAGTTAATTATCATTAGGCAGATCAAAAGCTATTAGCTATTCTGCTTTTAGCAGAGAGAATTCAAACATTTATCCATGTAACCTTGATCTCTTACTAAATCATGTCTCTGATCCAGATTGTAATGTTTGTCAAATTATTTAGCTATTTCCTCTTTCTGTCTAGGTTGTCTATGGTAAACCCTAATGATAATACCGCTTCTGATTCTCCACTGATTTTCACCCAAATGGTCTATGCCTTATAGGTCTCCTTGTTCCTCACTGTCCTTATATAAGTAGAGCTGTGGTTGTTTTTCCTCCAAGAAATAAATACAGGTAATATGATAAGACAGACACATAGACGTGCTTGCTGCCAAAGCTATTCCTTCTTCTCTTCCACTGAAAGTTTAATCAAAAAGTCAGTGTACATGATTTTTTACAAGCATTGTCAAAACCTTTGATTTGAGTAATTGAAAGTTCTTTCTTCAGGTCAAATCAGGGAATCTGTTAGGTTTTTATATATATTTTAGACCAATCTTTAAACAATTCGAAAGCTCTATTTTTATTTAACCCCTTCTGAATGGGATGTTTTCTATGTTCTCAAGCCAATAAGAACTTCATGTAGAACTGACCCCCCCCCCCCCCCGGTACTCTTCTCAGGGGGCCACTCATTTCTTTTTTTTTCTTTTTTTTTCTTTTAGATTTTTCAAGGCAATGGGGTTAAGTGGCTTGCCCAAGGCCACACGGCTAGGTAATTATTATAAGTGTCTGAGGTCGGATTTGAACCCAGTACTCCTGACTCCAAGGCCGGTGCTCTATCCACTGCGCCACCTAGCTGCCCCAGGGGCCACTCATTTCTATGGAGGTCCATCTGGATGTGGTTTAGGTCTCAGTCTCTTGCTTGCTATATAATCTTGAGCAAGTCTCACATTCAGGATTATCACCAAGTCATCCTTATTCATATCTGGCCACTAGAACCAGATGGCTCTGGAGGGGTAAGAGATGACTCTATGACTCAACAAAGCCCTCCCCTCTTTCAAATCCAATTCACATGCATCTTTTTTGAGAATGAAGGACAAATATCATCATCCTAGGAAGAGGTGGACCTTCCCTAAGAAGTCCATCAATAGAACTCTTATCAGTCCTAGGATATATAGGATGTAAAGAAACTGATTATGTACATCCAGGCAATGATTTATTTAATAACGCACGCAGCTGAAGAAATAAACCAAGTTAGAGGCTCTTGGTAGCCAAAAACTGGATTATTTCTTAATATATAATGCTCCTACATCTATACGTTTTACTTCTTATTCTTTTCATTTAATTGTCTTTCCAGAATTACAGTCTATATATTCTATCTTAAGATCAAATTTCCATGCTCAGACTATGATTCCTAGTTTCCTTTATCTGTTATCTTTACTCTCTTCATTTTTGTATGGATATCTGAGTAAGTGGATTTTTGTACTTGTTGGAACAATCAGTCAATGACAAAATATTAAGCATTTACTTTGTGCTAGGTGCTTGAGAAATAAAGGAAGAAGTGAACATCTCTTTCTCCCCTCAAGGAGTTTATATGCTATTAGAGGAGACAATTATACATACGTCATATATATATATATATATATATATATATATATATATACATATATATACATATATATTATATAAGCATATAATAGATATAAATACAGATACCACAAATATAAATATTTACTTATATAAGTATATACGATATATATTTATATGTGTGTGCAGATTTTATATAGGTTTCAGTTTTCTCAACTGTAAAATGACCACCTCCCCCACAGAGTTGTTGTGAGGATCAAATGAGATAAATGTAAACTATTTAGCACCATGTCTGGGACACAGTAAATTCTATATATTTGTGTTTGAATACATATATATATATATATATATATATATATATATATATATATATATATACACATACATATATATATACCTATAGAAATATAGAGAGATAGAGGGATAGATAAATAGATAGATAGATAGATAGATAGATAGATAGATAGATAGATAGATAGATAATGTTAAATAATTATGAAACCATATCTTGGTTTCTCTGGCTTCCTTCTAGGCTTACCTCAAGTCCCCTCTTTTGTACGAAATATTTCTTAGGCAGCAGTGCCTTCTCTTCTCAAATTACTTTGAATCTACATTGTACATATCTCAAACATACCTAGGTATTTGCATGTTGCCTCCTCCATTAGATGGTATATTCCTTCAGCACATGGAGCTTTTCTTCTTTTTTTGTATACCCAATCTGGTAATGACAATTTAAGGAAGATGTCACTTGCTAAAGTCTGATGATTATTTGTATATTTTTAAATTTTTATATGATTATATATGATTATATTTTATTATATTTTTAATAAAGATAGCCTCAATATTTTTATGAGCTTTCTCCTAATGAGTTCATTGAGAAGAAAAGTAGCCCTATGATTTGTGGATATTTTTCCAATTCCTTTTTTCCTAGTCCTTTGATATCTCCTCCATTTTGAAATATCTTAAAAATTGATCTCATTGTGCACAAATTGTGAAATCTGCAGCACTTATTTTTCCTGTAAAATTTTCCTGACTTCTTTTTCCTAAATTTCATTTCCACATCCATATATTGTAACATTAGAAACTGTGGAGTTCAAATCCAAAGCTGTTACTTACACTCTTCTGGATGGTAGAGTCATAGAGTCATGGGTTTGTTGTTGTTAGTTATTATCCAGATTTCATGTATAAATGTTCTTGGAATGACATGCCTTGGTGTTCAGGCAAGCCTTGGACTGAATCATTGCCCTTAATTTCATGAGGCAATACTTTGATCCTGTCACAGTTTTTCAAACAAAATAAATCCCCAGTGTGGCAAAGGGGAAAAAAGGAGATTTATAGGGAGATTCACTCAAAACTCTTTTTCATAGTATGGAAATTTAGAGGCACAGAGTAAATTTACCATTCTTCAACAGTGTAGAAATAATGGAGTTTAACACCTTTTTAGTAACAGCAAGAATAATTACTTAAATTAAGCATCCCCAGACATTTATTCACCCTGGTGACTTATCTGAAATGAATCTTGCCAATCCCTTCCCACAAACCCTGTCCATTGGTGGCTTAAGGGTATGATTCCTACTTCTTATCTGTGTGATCCTGAGTAAGTCATTTAATCTAATTCTGCTTCAGGATAGAGCTGATGGTGTCTGAATACAGATTGAAGCATACTTTGTTCTTTATTTTTCTTGAGGTTTCTTTTTTTTGGGAGAGGGTTTATGTTTACTTTTAC
The DNA here is from genome assembly GCF_037893015.1 of Macrotis lagotis. NCBI lineage: Eukaryota > Metazoa > Chordata > Mammalia > Peramelemorphia > Peramelidae > Macrotis > Macrotis lagotis. Next base: position 546,020,959 of record NC_133666.1, on the reverse strand, counting down.
AACATGACTATTGTGGTAACGTTTTCCATGATTATACATTTAAAACCTATACCAAATAACTTGCTTTCTCAATGAGGAAGATTGGGATGGGAAGAAGGGAGAGAACTTGTAAATCAGGGTTTTAAAAATGAATGTTGAAATGTCGAAATTTGTTTTTGCGAGTCTGAGCACAGCCACCAAGTGTGGAGGTTGTTGGGTTGCAGCTTGGGAGCCACTAACGCTAAAGGCATGGCTGATCAGCTGACAGAAGAGCAGATTGCAGAATTCAAAGAAGCCTTTTCACTATTTGACAAGGATGGAGATGGTACTATAACAACAAAGGAATTGGGAAATATAATGAGGTCACTTGGGCGGAACCCTACAGAAGCTGAATTACAGGATATGATTAATGAAGTAGATGCTGATGGCAATGGCACAACTGACTTTCCAGAATTTCTGACTATGATGGCAAGAAAAATGAAAGACATAGACAGTGAAGAAGAAATTAGAGAAGCATTCCGTGTGTTTGACAAGGGTGGCAATTGTTATATTAGTGCAGCAGAACTTCACCATGTGATGACAAACCTTGGAGAGAAGTTAACAGATGAAGAGGTTGATGAAATGATCAGGGAAGCAGATATTGATGGTGATGGTCAAGTAAACTATGAAGAGTTTGTACAAATGATGACAGCAAAGAAAAGGCAAATAAACAATTTTGTACATTGTACAGAATGTGTTAAATTTCTTGTACAAAATTGTTTATTTGCCTTTTCTTTGTTTGTAACTTATCTGTAAAAGGTTTTCCCCCACCTACTGTCAAAAGGATATGCATGTGTAGTAATAAGGACTTCATTCCTCCATGTTTTTCTTCCCCTTATCTACTGTCATTGTCCTGAAACTTTATTTTGGAAAATTGATCAAGTAAAAAATATGTTGCATGTGGCTTACTCTGGATATATCTAAGCCCTTCTGCACATCTAAACTTAGATGAGTTGGTCAAATGAGGGAACATCTGGGTTATGCCTTTTTTGTTTTATAAAAGAGTAGTTTTCTTTAGGAGCTGTCAGCACATTGTTGTTGAAGTGTGGAGTTGTAACTCTGAGTGGACTATGGACAGTCAACAATATATACTTAAAGTTACACTATTGCAAAACACGTGTATTATCCAGGTACTCGTACACTATTTTTCTTTTTTTGTACTGCTGGTCCTGTACCTGAAAACATTTTCTTCTATTATTAGTTGCTTTTTAAACTTTGTTTAGCCACTTATTTAAAAAAAGACCTTATTATGACACAATTTGCTCAAATCCATTCCAAGTTGTATATTGGTTTTCCAATAAAAAAAATAATTACAATTAAAAAAATAAACTTGTTCTTTTGCATGTAACCAGAATAAATAAATAAAATAAAATAAAGACAATAAAAATTAAAGTAAAATAACTTTAGATAATATTTAAAAACATATATACTATATATATGTATATATGTATATATGTATATATATTTATATATGTATTAGTTTCAGTTTTCTCAATTGTAAAATGAGCACCTACCCCACAGAGTTATTGTAAGGATAAATTAGGTATTTAACACAGTATCTTGGACATAGTAAATTCTATATAAATTCTTATTTCCTCCACTCCCTCCTTCCCACCTCATTCTCATTTCCCTCAGTCCAAGCATAAAAATGGCTAATACAATAGAAACTCAGTTACTGAATTTAAATCATTCCCAGATTCTATTCATCATACAATTTGTTCTTATAGCAAAGTGAATTTTCTCATAGGAAAAATGTAAACTGGATCCCCAAAAATATTCACACAAAAATAATTATTTATAATTCTAAGTTTTTTTGTCCCTAATGCACCAGAAATAGAATAGAAATGATTAGTACATAATATATAAACCAAAAATAAAACAAATTAATCATCACTTTCCCTTTGAGAAGAATAGTGGCTGGTGTGAGGAAGATGAGGAAGGGTTATTGCTTGGAATGGAGACTCTCCTTCCCTGAGAACACTGGAAATTTCAACATTGGGAGTGTTCTTTCTTTTGCTACTTTCACTAAAAGTAAGATTAACACTATTCTTTTTGCTTATTTTTCATTTTTTAGAATCACTTTCATGTTTTGGCTTCCTGATTTTTTTTCTTTACATTCACTTCTGAGTGAATTGGAGAGGGGAGGAACTTGAAACAGGTCGACCAATTAGGAGGTTATGCAAACAATCTACAAAAGAGGTAATGAGGTCATGAACAAAGGGGATGATTGTCAATAATGAGAAGGTGCTGTCCATGGGGACATCGTTTCCAAGCTTTCTGCTTTCCTTCTAATTTTATCAGCACTAATTTTATTGAAATCAATTTTATTAAAATCAGTTTTATTAAAAAACTTTTTAACTGAATACAGTCAAAATCATTCATTTTTCAGTTTATAATGTACTCTAATTCTTGTTAGATCATAAATGTATCTCCTTTCTATAGATCTGATAGATAGAATATTTCTTGGTCTGTTAATTTATCTATGGTGTCTCCCTTTATGTCTAAATCCTATACCCATTTTGACCTTATTTTGGTATAGGGTATGAGATGTGGATCTATCCCTAGTTTTTGCTATACTGTTTTCCAGTTTTCCCAACAATTTTTGTCAAATAGTGAGTTCTTAGTCTAGAGGCTGATGTCTTTGGGTTTGTCAAATAGTAGACTGCTGTAGTTGTTTACTGCATTTTCTTTAGAACCTATCCTAATCCACTGATCCATTACTCTATTTCTTAACCAGTTCCAGGAAGTTTTGATGACTACTGCTTTATAGTATAGTTCTAGATCTGGTAGAGCTAGTCCATCTTCCTTTACATTTTTTTTTATCATTTCCCTTGCTATTCTTAAACTTTTTTGGTCCAGAAGAATTTTGTTACTATTTTGTCTAGCTTAGTAAAGTAGTTATTTGGTAGTTTGATTGGTATGGCACTGAGTAAGTAATTTAATTTGGGTAGAATTGTCATTTTGATTATATTAGCTCGACCTAACCATGGACAATTGACATTTTTCTAATTATATAGATCTGACTTTATTTAGGTGAGAAGTGTTTTATAAATAAAAACATTATAAAACACTTTATAAAAGTGTTCATATAGTTTCTGGGTTTGTCTCGGAAGGTAGATTCCCAAGTATTTAATGTTGTCTACAATTACTTTAAATGGAATTCCTCTATCTATCTCTTGCTGTTGGGCTTTGTAGTTCATATAAAGAACTGCTGATGATTTATATGGGTTTATTTTATATCCTGCTACTTTGCTGAATTTGTTAATTGTTTCAATGAGTTTTTAAGATGATTTTCTCGGGTTCTCTAAATATCCTATCATATCATCTGCAAAGAGTGAAAGTTTTGCTTCCTTATTGGTAATTCTGATTCCTTCAATTTCTTTTTTCTTCTCTTATTCCTTCAGCCAGCATTTCTTTTCCTTTTTTTGTTAATAATTTTTATTTGAGGCAATGGGGTTAAGTGACTTGCCCAAGATCACTCACTCAGCTTAGCAATTATTAAGTGTCTGAGTCCAGATTTGAACTCAAGTCCTCCTGACTCCAGGGCTGGTGCTCTATCCACTGCTCCACCTAGTTGCCCCAGCATTTCTAATATTATACTGCATAGTAATGGTAATAAAAGGCATCCCTGTTTAATCACTGATTTTATTGGAAATGCTCTGAGTTTATTCCCATTAAATATAATATTTTTTATGGTTTTAAATAGATACTATTTGTTATTTTTAGGAAAATTTCATTTATTCCTAAACTTTCTAGTATTTTTAATAGGAATGGATATTGAATTTTATCAAAGGCTTTTTCAGCTTCTATTAAGATGACCATATGATTTCTATTGGTTTTACTGTCACAATATTCAATTTTCTTGAGTGTTTTCCTAAATATTGAACCATCCCTTCCTACCTGGTATAAATCCTACCTGATCATGGTATAAAGACCTAGTAATAACTTGTTTTAGTATTAACTTGTTATGGATCCCATGTACTGCCAAGAAAAAGGTATATTCTTTCTTCAGAGAGCTATCATATTTAAGTTTTCTCCAGAAGTCTATCATATCTAAGCTTTCTAAGATTTCATTCACCTTCTCAACTTCCTTCTTGTTTATTTTGTTATTAGATTTATTTAGTTCTGAGAAAGGGAGATTGATGGCCCCCATTATGAAAGTTTTGTGGTCTGTCTTCTTATAATAGCTCATTGCTAAAATTTTATTTGGGATTTTTTCATCAATATTCATTAGGGAGCTTGGTCCATAATTTTCTTTGTCTAAAGTTTTGGTTCTTCCTGGTTTAGGTATCAGTACCATTTTGTTGTCATAAAAGGATTTTGGCAGAATTCATTTTATTTTTTTAAAATAATTTATGTAGAATAGGAATTAATTTTTTCCTTAAATGTTTGGTAGAATTCACTTGCAAATCCATCCGTACCTGGAGAATTTTTCTTAGGGAATTTATTGATGGTTTCTTCAATTTCTTTTTCTGAAATGGGGTTAAGTAATTTATTTCCCTTTCTGTTAATCTTTGTTAACTTTAGTTAAGTTTGTATTTTTGTAAATATTTATCCAATTTGTTGGCATATAGTTCCAAATTATCTCTTTAATTTCCTCCTCATTGGTGGTTAATTCACCTTTTCATTTTTTTATATTGGCTATTTAGTTATCTTCTTTCTTTTTTAAATCAGATTAACCAAAGGAAAGGCTTATCTATTTTATTGGCTTTTTTCATAAAACCAACTTTTAGTTTTATTTATTAGATCAGTGGTTCTCTTGCTTTCAATTTTCTTAATCTCTCCCTTGATTTTCAGAATTTTTAATTTGATATTTAATTGGGGATCTTTAATTTGTTCTTTTCCCAGTTTTTTTACTAGCATACCTAATTCATTGATCTCCTCTTTCTCTTTATTCATATAGGCATTTAGAGATATAAAGTTTCCCTTCAAAACTGCCTTGGTTGCATCCCATAAATTTTGGCATGTTGTCTCCTTAGAATCATTTTCTTTTTTTTCTTTTTTTTTTTTTTAGGTTTTTGCAAGGCAAATGGGATTAAGTGGCTTGCCCAAGGCCACACAGCTAGGTAATTATTAAATGCCTGAGACTGGATTTGAACCCAGGTACTCCTGACTCCAGGGCCGGCGCTTTATCCACTGCACCACCTAGCCACCCCTAGAATCATTTTCTTGAATATAATTATTATTTCTAATATTTGCTATTTGCGATTTGATCCACCAATTATTTAAGATAAAATTATTTAATTTCCCATTAGCTTTTGGTATATCTTCCATGACCTTTTATTATATGAAATTTTTATTGCATCATGGTCTGAGAAGTGTGTATTTATTATTTATGCCTTTCTGCATTTGATTATAGGGTTTTTGTGCCCTAGTAAATGATCAGTTTTGATATAGATGCAATGAACTGCTGAGAAAAAGGTATATTCTTTCCTATTCCCATTAAGTTTTTTCCAGAGGTCTATCATATCTAAGTTTTCTATGATTTCATTCGCCTTCTTAATTTCCTTGTTTATTTTGTGATTAGATTTATCTGGTTCTGAGAGAGAGAGAGATTAAGGTTCCCCATTATTAAAGTTTTGCTGTCTATATCTTCTTGTAATTCACTCAGCCTTTCCTCTAGGAATTTGGATACTATATACCACTAGGTGCATACATGTTTAGTAATGATATAGCTTCCCTACCAATGGTGCCTGTTAAGAAGATATAGTTTCCTTCCTTATCCCTTTTAATGAGATTGATTTTTGCTTTTACTTTATCTGAGATCAGGATTTCTACTCCTGATTTTTTTTACTGCAGCTGAGGCAAAATATATTTTGCTCCAACCTTTTCCCTTTGCACTATGTGTATCTTTCCACTTTAAATGTGTTTCTTGTAAACAACATATGGTAGAATTCTGGTTTTTAATCCATTGTGCTATCTGTTTCCATTTTATGAGACAATTAATCCCATTCACATTTGCAGTTAAGATTTTTAATTCTTTATTTCCCTCCATGCTAGCTTTATCTATTTATATTTTTCTCTGTCATTTCCTCTTATTCACCTTTGACTTTTCTTTTAAAATTTAACTTTATTTTCACTTATACCTTCACATTTCCTTTTATCAGTCCCTTCTTCCCTTGTCTTTCCCTTTCCCCTGCCGCCACCCCTTCCTTGTATATCAGTATACATTTTTAAATTCAAGTAGGAATGTATCTTATTCCCTGTCTGGGCCAAATCTATTGAATAGAATTTACTCAGTATTCACATTCTCCTTTCTTTACCTCTAAAATTATAAATCTTTGTGCCTTTTACCCTGGTGTTATTTATTGCTCTAGTACTATTAAGCAGGTATCATCAATCACAGTTTGATTATTTGATTGCTTGATAAACTCATATTGTTATCAAGGTATCATCACAGATTGATAGCTAGTTTTCTTGATAAGCAACAATACCCCAAATTACATCAAAATGTAATTATAATCATTTTTTACCTTATCTCATTTTCAAGTACCCTCCAAGTACATACAATCTTCCTCATGAGCTAAAGTATCATCCAAATCCAAATCCTTTCTTGAACTATTTGTGCCCTTCCCCCAGACCTATTTTCTCTCACACTTTACACCCCCACCCACCCACCCAGGGTACTTAACCCCTTGTTAAGTGAATCAGGGATTAAGCCAAACCCTGACCTAATTAACTACAAGAATCTCTAAGATTTCTGAATATGGGAGACTCTAAGGTCTCAGCTGAAAACTTTACAAATGATTGTACACTATAGAGACACTGACTCAGGACCCCACTCTTTATGATTCCCTCATTAGACAAAGTACTAACCTTTTCCCAGCAGAGCAGAATCGAAGTGGGTCAAAGGAGAATGAGATATTTAAGTGTAAAGTTAACATTCCTGCTTTTCATCAGGGCTCTTTGTCTCAAATGTAATGATGTCATCTTGTTCCTCTTCAATGGAGAAACAAAACCCAACTATACCCACATCCTTTAAGTAGAAACTCTTCAATTATAATCTACCCTTCAGTCATCCTGAGAGAAGTAAAGTTCTCAAGAATTAGAAGCGTTATATATATTCCCTTTTAGTGTTATATACAATTTGATGGTCTTGACCAACATTTGTTTTGTTTTTCTTTCTCTTTTTTCCTTCCCTTTTTTGACAATTGGCAATTGAATTCTCTGTTCATTTCTGATCGTTGTGTTAGGAAATTCTGGAAGTCCTCTATTTCATTGAATGTCTATCTTTTTTCCCTGACAGCATATTCTGAATTTTGCAGAGTAGTACATTCTGAGTTGTAATCCCAAGTCCTTTGCTCTCTGATATATGCTATTCCAGGTCTTCTAATCCTTCAATGTCAAGGCCGATAGGTCCTGTAAGAGTCTACTTGTGCTTCCTTTGTATTTGAATTGTTTTCTTTTTTGCCACTTGCAATATTGCACACTCTTTATTTGAGAATGCTGAAATTTGGCTATAACAGCCTTTTCAGTTTTATCCTGGGGTCTATGTATTCTTTCAATGGTTATTTGTTTTCTTGATCTAGCAGATTTGAACAATTTTCCCTTATAATTTCTTGCGTGATGTTTTCCAGATTCTTATTTTGATCCAGGATTTCTAGTAGTCCAATTAGTCATAATTTTCTCTCCTGGATCTATTTTCCATGTCATTTGTTTTCCCTAAAAGGTACTTTATATTCTCTTCATTTTTTTCAACCTTTTTGTTTTGTTTGATGGGATCTTATAGTTTCATAGATTCATTGGTTTCTATTTGTTCAATTCTAATTTTTAGGGTTTTATTTTCTTAGTTACCTTTTTGTGTTTCCTTTTCAAAGGTGTTGCATTCTGTGGTCTATTTTTCATAATTTTCCTACATGACTCATTTAATTTTTCCATTTTTCTTCTTCCTCTCTTCTTTGGTTTTTAATTTGTTTTTGCACTCTATGATGTTCTTTTGTATCTAAGTCCAATTTATAGACTATTTTGATATTTCCCCTTGTGAGTGATTTTTCACTAGTTTCTTTTTTCAGACATGGCATTGTTATCCTCTTTGTCTATAAAGTGTTTTCTATAGTGAGCACTCTTTTAGCCCTTTTTGCTCATCTTTGTTGTTTTGACTCTGCTCCTGGGGTATAAGGGGTATATAGATCCAAGTTGGGTTTTTTTTTTTTTGTTTTTTGTTTTTGTTTTTGTTTTTGCTGGGACTGGGTTGTCATCAGCAAACAAGTTGTCTATGCAGTCCAAGCCTAGCCTTTGCAGAGGTTTGTTTCCTCCTTTATGTCCAGGTTCTGACTTAGCAGTGGTTTGTTCCCAACCCAATTCTATCTTTTGCCCCAGCGTTCCCATGGTTCAGGCTTTGTTTGGGTTGGGATCCTCCCTGCTGGCTTTCTATCTGGTTGGCAGGACCTCTGTTGTTTTTAAGCTGTTAGGACTTGGATTGATCTGTGGCTAAGAGCTTCCTGCTGGTTTTCCCATGCTCCTACCTCCTGAACTTTACTTCTCTTTTTTCCTATAAGAGATAGACTTTTACTGAAGCTCCTCCATGCTGTCTACCATTGAAAACTTCTTTGAATCCTCTCTTTTTCTTGGTCAGATCTGTAGCTTGAATGTCAGAAGAGAGGCTTCATTAATCTTTGGTAGGGAAAAGCACCGGGAGCAAGTTAGCTTCCCTCCGCCATCTTGGCTCTGCCTCGGAAATCTCCAGCTAGTATATATTTGAGTTTAGATTTGATCTCAGTTCTTGCTGATACCACATCCAGCAAGGTGCTTCTGTACTAGTTAGGGGAGTGGGGGGGGGGGGGATAAGAGAGGAAGATGTGAGGGGGAGATCATGGAAAATGAGATAAATCTCTATCAGAACCAAAAATTCATGCTGAGCTTCAAATTTAAATATACACATCCAACCTTTGCAACAATGTGTCTTGCTATTAAATTACTTTCCAAAAATTACTCACCAGTATGCAGAATCATTCTTTGATACTTAAAGTGTGCATTGAAAGAGATCTCAGAAACCACTTAGCCCAACCTGTACTCATGTCACTCCCCACTCTAAAATTCTGAAAACTGATTATCTAAGTCTTCCTACTAAAACCACTGGAGAATAGAAAATCACTGTCTCTCAGGGAAGTTCAGTCCATTGCTAGTTTGAAGTGCTGAGAAATGTTTCACGATAACAAACCCAATCTGATTCTGCAGCTTCTACCCAATCACTCTCTCTACTTGATGCAAAAGGAATTTAATCCTACTTCTACCAGGCAGCATTTCAAATATTTGAAGAGTGTTATTATTCTGTTCTTTTCATGAAGCTTCCTGTGATATAATCTTCATCCTGGTGATCTTTCTCTAAATATTCTTTCCCTTTCTATTATTCTTAAAATGTGATGTCCAGAAATGAACACAGTCGTCCAAACATGGTAAGAGCAGGTCACAGTACAGAGGGTTCTGTTCAACATGCCTCCCTTTAGTACAGCTTAACATTGCACTGTTGACTCACATTGACCATGTTGTTATTGTCAAGAAATTTTTCAGTCATGCCTGACTCACTTGACTACATTTGGGGTTTTCTTGGCAAAGATGTTGGAGTATTTTGCCATATCCTTCTCCAACTCATTTTACATATGAGGAAACCAAGACAAGTAGAGTTAAGTGACTTGCCCAGGGTCACACAGGAAATTGAGTCTTCATGACTCCAGACTAACATTTTATCCACTATGTCACCTATCTGTCCATTGACTTACTGCTTTGAGATATGCAAATTTCTTTTCTCATCCTAACTTGCTGATGTAGGTAACTTAAAGGAATTATTTTTTCCAATTTACAGATGAAGAATATGAGGTTCATAGTATCTTTCCCCAGGTCACCCAGATAATTTCTTTTTTTCACAAGCTAAAATGATGACTGCTAATTAAAAGCTGCAGCAGTAAAGAATTGTGAGCTTTTATTTGGAAACATCATTGATCTTCATTGTCTTTGGTATATTACTTTAAATGTGATAACATCACAAAAAATCAACAGTCTTTTTTTTGAGTCTGTTTCCAGGATTTCCTCCTGGAGGTTCAACATGAAGCAATAGGGAAAGTTCTAGAAACAGAGGTTGAAAGACTTAGGTTCATTTAATATACTTGTGATACTCTCTAGCTATGTCACCCTGGGCAAGTCACTTAACCATTGTGAGCCTCGATTATCTCAAAATGGACATAATAATGCTTATAGTATTTACCTCATAAGATTATTGTGAGACTTTTGTAAACTTTACAAAAATGTATAAATTCCAATTGTAATTATTCACACCTTGAAAAAAGGAAGAAAATCTCTTAATGACCAGTCTGCCTCTTCTATGCATACAACCTCAAAATTTGCCAGCAGCTGATGTCTGGAGGCAGTTCTGAAAACCAAAAGACAATGAAAACTCAGTTCTTTAACAAAACTTTATTCATCTTATTACATTTTATAAAAAATATATTTCCATCTGCATAAAAATTGAGAAGGAAAAATATTCAACTCTTCACAGTTTAGTCCTATAAATATACTTTGGATTATCATGAGCACTATACCCACCACAATGTTCTTTAAACTGAACTGAATGGGGGCTGCTAGGTGGATAGAGCACCAGCCCTGGAGTCAGGAGGACCTGACTTCAAATCCAGCCTCAAACACTTAATAATTACCTAGCTGTGTGGCCTTGGGCAAGCCACTTAACCCTATTGTCTTACAAAAAACCCTAAAATAAAATAAAAAATAAAATAAACTGAACTGAATGAATGGCATTAGTATATGCTTGATTATGAGATTAAATATATTCAAGCACTCAGCTGGATCTGACCATTATCTCTAGAAACTCATCCTCTTGCAAAATCAGAACAACTTAGCGTCCTTTGGGACCTTTCCTCTCATCCTCACCACCACCCCTTTAAGTTTCTTTTGCATGTTTGTGTGTGTGTGTGTGTGTGTGTGTGTGTGTGTGTGTGTTGTCTAGTCTATTTGATGGTGAGTTCCTTGAAGTCAAGGTCTCTATTTTTGCCTTTTCTTTGTATCTGCTGAGCAAAGGACAGTGATAGACATGTAATGGGCACTCAGGAAACTTTTGTTCCCTTTCCTCCCCATTTCTCTAGCTTCCCTGTCATCCTAGACACCACTTCCTTATAACCTATAATATAAGGAATTGGCTTGAAATTTTCATTCTTGCAAATGATAGAAGGATGAATAAAGAGAAAGCTTCAGAGAACAAGAGGATATTAGCAATGAGCATAGGAACAACTAAGACTAGGGTCTATGTAACATTTGGATTAAAACAGTTTCTGAAATATCTGATTCTGATTCTGACAGTGGCAAACATATTAATATGACAACCACAAAGATCCTACTCACCAAAGTAGAGTCAAAAATGACATTACTCATAACATCATTTCATCTTCATAAGATGCCAACGTCTTTTTGAGTTAAAAAATTAGATAACTCAAAAGTTATCCTGTCATTTTTTCCTGACAAAAAATAAACAAAAAATTCACAACTTTTTATAAGATGGTTTATATAAAACAAAAAAGATAAGACTAGTAAATTAGAAGACCTGGTCTCTAATTCCAACTCTAAACAGTTATATGATCCTGGGGAAGTCACTTCAAATCCCCCTTCTTCAGTTTCCTTTTTGGCAAAATTAATGAGTTGTACTCTAATGTTTCATAGTTCTTTTTCTCTAGGATTTTGGTGATTAAGAAATTGTCCTACAATGTGTTGGAGGGGATGTGGGAAATCTGGGATACTAATGCATTGTGGATGAAAGTGTGAACTCATCCAACCTTTCTGGATTGGATTTCTGGATTGGAATTACACCCAAAGGGCAACAAAAATGTGCATACCCTTTGATCCAGCAATACCACTACTGGGTCTATACACTGAAGAGATTATGAAAAAAGGGTAAAAACATCACTTGTACAAAAATATTCATAGCATCCCTGTTTGTGTGTGTGTGTGTGTGTGTGTTGGATCACTATTATTCTATTGGAAACTAGGAGGGATGGAAATTCAGGGAATTCTGGAAGGATTTACATGAACTGATGCTGAGTGAGATGAGCAGAACCAGAAGAACATTGTACACAGCAACATGGGGGTGATGATCAACCATAATGGACTTGCTTATTCCATCAATGCAACAATTAGGCACAATTTTGGGATATCTTCGATGGAGAATACCATCTGTATCCAGAGAAAGAATTGCAGAGTTTGAACAAAGACCAAAGACTATTACCTTTAATTTTTTTTAAAAAACCCATTGTTTTATTATGTAATTTTGCTATCTTTTATACTTTATTTTTCTTCCTTAAGGATATGATTTCTCTCTCATCACATTCATTTGGATCACTGTATACCATGGAAACAATGTAAAGACTAACAGACTGCCTTCATGGAGGCTAGGGAGAGGGACGTGAGATTAGGAGAAAAATTGTAAAATTCTAAATAAATAAATAAATACATTTTGAAAAAAAAGAAAAAAGAAATTGTGCTATTATAATATGCATTGACACTTTTTGGAGGGTACTAATGATAATTTTATTGCCTAGGGGAGTACCAGTGTGAAAACTCCTTTCATCAAGGTATATCAGCAACTCTTTTGCAACTGATAAGAGTGACTACTGAGAGGTTAAAAGCATAGGTGCCAAACATATTCTGCTTCTGCTTGCCTACAACAATCCTGTGTATGACTTGAACTGAATATATATATATATATATATGTATATATATATATACATATATATATATATATATATATTTAGGAAGTACTTTAACAAAATAAAAATACAAAATGACATAGATAATGTTATATGATTTCCTAATTCAATATGCTGTGGCTGGGATCCTTATGTAGGGTTTAGTAGTCTCTTTCACTCTGAGTTTGATACTACTAGGTTAAAGGTCTTACTGAAGTATTTGGACTTAATGAAAGATCACTGACTTTAGAGTCAAAGGACCTGGTCTTGAATCCCTGCTCTTCCACATCCTGTTTTTGCAGCATTGGGCAACTAGATGAATCTATCTTAATTTCCTTTCTGTGCTGCCTATAGTCATTCCTTCATTCTTATCACCTACCACTGCAAACTTGGACTCTATTCCTGGGTCTCCCAACCCTGAAAGGAACATTTTTACTGTATCTATCATAGAACCAGGTATCCATGACACTTCCTGGATAGACATTTCCATCTATTGCCCTACTTTCTAACCTCTCTCTTTGATGCTATCTTTCTCCATTAGAATGCAAGCTCCTTGAAAACAAGGATTCTGTTGCCTGATTGTAATTATATCCTTAATACCTAGCATAGTGCCTGAAAAATAACATTCTTCATAAATGATTCATCTATTTATCTATCTATCTATCTATCTATCTATCTATCTCTATCTATACTTCAGTTTTTTCCATCTTTAAACAATGCAGGGTTGCTAAACTCAAATAGAATACCATAAGAATCCCTGCAGATCACATATTGACTTAGAAAACCACTTATTAATATTATTTGTTTTTATATTTTTATTTATTTTTGAAATATTTTTATTGCTTGTTAATCTAGTTTGTACTGTTTTCTGGAGTTCTATATCTTGGACTGAATCTTAGATTGCTTGAAAATGAGATATTCAGAATTTTTCTTCTCTTTGTAGCTAGGCACCCATCAGTAATTCATATCTTTGACCCCGAAGCCAAGATTTTTATATTTGTTGTGGGGGAATAATTACTCCTCCAGAAAAGTCTTGGAACAAAAGGCAATAATTCATTTAATAGGAAAAAGGGATGAATAAGGTAGTGACCAAAAGAGTCATTGTTAAAGAAATTTGTCAGTGAAATGAGAGGATGAATCTGTAAGGTCATTATTTATGTAAAGAAAATAAGCCTAATTATCATTAATGTAAATAATTTTTATATATGCCAATTGTAGAGAAAAACAGCACCCTCAGATTATTAAAAAATCTAAAGGAAGATATGTAGCACATATTCAGATTCTTTTGATGAAGTTCCAAGATGAATAGAGAGGTAAGAAATTGGCATGGCCATGTCAGCACCTTCACTGTGTATAGAATAGAAACAAAGGCTTAAATTATTTTGAAAAGGACACTAAAGCTTCCTAAAACTTCCACTTCCATCACGTTTAGTACTGAATGAAATTAGAATGAACTTTAAAGTAATACTTTTTCTTTCATTTGTGAATAAGAAATTATTTTCACTTTATCTGTTTTAACCGCAAAGTTCTTGGCTATTTTGCACATCATTTAGCTAGGACAATGTTATGGCTATAATTGGGAAAGATAGTTGCTAAACACAGAAGTTTGGGGGAGGTGAGAATTCTTACCCAAACCATCTAGTCTGGGAAAACTTCCAATCATGCAAGCCTGAACCAAAGAAAATTGAATTTTATTGTCATTTATTTCAATAGTATCAGATTTTATTTATGCAGGGTCATCCATTTAAAATATATTTCATTTAAAAACCTCATTGCATTAAATGTTTACATTGTTCAATCTGTTCTGTGAAATTTTGCAAGTCACATCATAAATTCACATTCAGTTTTATATTGTTTCCCTTTTCACACCAAATTGGAACAAAGTGGTTATAACTCCCTATCATTATTAAGCAACTAAAAGTTTTTTTGAGATATGAATGTTCTAAGACCATCTGGAAAAATAGCTACAAAAATAGAAAGTCTAACTGAAATGAATCCTATTAATGACTTCTGTTATTATTAAGACTGACATGTCCATGTTATTGAACTGAAAGTTTTAGTATATATTAGTAGCCATGAAATGAGACTCCTAACCATATTGGATTTGGGGAGATGTTTAAGATTCCCTATATAACTAGTCTCCAATCTATTGCAAAAGTTAAACTGCTTCAGGATGTCTGCAGGCACTTTTCTAACTGTAGTGACTGCTATAAACAAATAATCTTTCCTCTTGTCATGTAGGATATTTTTATTTATAATTAGTCAGTAAAAACTTATTTAACACTTACTATGTGTAAAAACACTGGAAAAGTAAAGGACAATACCCACTCTTAAAGATCTTACATCCAATCTTTCCCTTTTTTCTCTCAATACTTGTAGGATATTAAATTAGTTTTCTTAACTTGTTCAGTCCATTCCAATGATTTTTTTACTTCCTCTATATCTCATCTTTCTCAGTTTTCCCTTTTTTTCCCTCTTTTCATTGACCCATATTATTAGAAACTTTGCTACCATGTAATCATCTGGTCTTTCATCATTTGTTGTACACATGACATCATTATGTTTTCCTCCTACTTGTTGCAGATAACACATTCCTTAGTTATTCTTCATTCTACTATGGATATTTCTTTCATTCAACCACTCAATCAATCATCCTAATCAACTAGTGTTTCCTGAGCTTACTCTATACAAAATATTGTTGGAATACAAAAGACAAGAACCCAGATTCTGTGCATGCTAGCTCAAAGAATTTGCACTAAATTATGCACAACCACAGAGTTTCAATACCAAAAATGTTCATAACACAGTTTTCTTTAAATAAAACTAATCTTATATATATAAACAAATACTACCCATAAAATTGAAACATGATATTTTTATAGCAGGGCTGCCCATAAACTAGGATTTTGGTGGATTTTGATAACTGTATTTTACTATATTGATTTCTTTTTTAATGCTATGTATTTTATTTTATGCATCTAAAAAGAGTATTTTGAGAAAAAGTCCATAGACTTTACCATTCTTTCAAAGGGTCCATGAAACAAAGAGTTAAGAACTTTTGATTTAGAGCAATAAAGAAGGCTAAATAGAGACTCCTATAGACATATAAGTATTTTTTCTTAACTAGTCTATAACTATTTGCAACATTCCCTTCCATTCCTTTCATATCACTTAATGACTTAAAAACATTTAAAGTTACCAATACTAAGCTTATAACAAAAATAAGTGACTCATTTTGTTGATGTTATTTTTGCTTTGTTTCATCTTCAGCTTCCTCCTACTCTCCTTTCTTAAGTAATCTCTCTTAGACATTTACTGATTCCAATTTTCATGAACACATCAATTTCTTACTTTTTAACTTTTTTTCTAGCATAGGGAGACTGATTTACTAGGTTTTACTAAACAAATCTAGCTTTGTTCTAAATACTTATGGCTATATTTTGTATTTATGCTGTCTTTGATACTGAATTTATCCCATGTTCTATTTTACTCAATGAGCATCCAGGGTAAGGCCTGGATCTATGTATATAATATAACCCACTCAAATGCCATCCGTACCTCTGCCTATACCTCATTCTGACTGTCACTTACTTACTCTAGCAGCAATGGGTTTTGTTTGTTTCTGGAATTTATCTCCCAAAGTTTTAAAGGTAAAACTGGCAAAGGGAGGATACATCCCTGCTGTGTAGCACTATAGTTTGTACATCCCCAGAAGTATCCATTAACTTTTCACAAAATCAGTTCAACAAGACACCTTTGTCTCTTAAAATGAAACATTTACTAGAAAACAAAAACAAGAGTAACCAAAACACAGTTAGTTTTAAAAGGGCAAAAAGCAAGAATAATCAAAAGACAACAGTCTATCCACAAACCTGGGTCATCCTCTGTCTTCTATGCACACTGTGTCTGTGGAAATATAGAAATTCCCTAATCTAAGACCCATTTGACTTTCTTTTCCCAGGATTTATGATGTCAGGGAGCAGACTGTCTAGAGGGATGATCCAACCATCAAGAGAAGGTACCAAGATACTGAAGAAAGAGGGATCTATGCCTGTCTGATAGTAAATATATTTCATTCAGGGGAAATTACTTAAGTGGCCAGGACAGTAGTAGATTTTGCCACCATACCCAGGAATAATTAGATATTATATAGAGACAGAAAAGAAAGGTTAGGGCCATGGTTATATAGATGGTTATGCCAATTTTCTTATGAAGAGATGTATAACTGAGTTGTTTTGTTATTTGCAATAAGAAATATGCTGGGGGTGACACAATCTTATGCCCTTATTCACACCATATACTTCACCCTTTGTGATTTGTTCACACATTTTTTTTTTCTGATATCATTTCTACAAGGTTTTGGTGTCAGGGAAGAAGCAGAGGAGGCTAACAATGAACTATATTAGAAACCCAATTCACAATAGCAAAACAAGAACAAGCAGGAAAACAATATAGCCAAAAAAGAAAATTACCACAATTTTTGCAATTTTCTTTTGCCCTTTCTTGAAGGAGGTGAAGAAAAAATCTATGGCCTTTGGCAATTATTGAGAGAACTGGATTTCTAAACTACTTATTACAAGATAGTTCAATTCCTAAACTTAACTCAGAGACAAGAAAATAACAAATAATTTTAATATATTAGGGAGTTATACAGAATAGAATCTATATATAATTTTATATTCTCAATTTCCCTCATTTTTGTCAATAGGAGACTTGTCACAATTTTTCCTGACCAGCATTGATTAATCATAGTACAAGTCATAATAAGAATTCTAAAAACATGGATTGATTTTAAAGGGGAAGTTTAAATATCTCCAAAGTATCTAAGGAAAACCTAGCAATCATAGAAACTGAAATAAAAAGCTAAAGTAATATAATAATAATCATCAGCTTTAATTACCACCAAATCTTCTTGTATACCAGTAATTAAATCCCAATGTCCATGCAGTTAGCACATTTTATCTTGGATTCCAGTCCCATGTGGTCATCTCATCTCTAGTAGCATCTTCTCTTAGATATTCTTGAATTCTAGTTCTTTGGGCATTAGGGAATTCTAGTTCTAGAAGGGGGCTCTCATCAGTTGATTTGCTTTTCTTATTCCAAATCACTTACACAGATTCTTAGATCTTTCTGTTAAAAAAATTTTTGCAAAACAAATCTCAATACAATTTAGTATACTTTCCTAAATTTTACTTTTTCAATAACTTATTTGTGTGTTGAAAATCAATTAAACCATGCTCAAAAGCAATAGATATTACACAAACATTACTCTCCATTAAAATAACTGATTGCACTGAAATTCTATTCTTTAAAATCAAACAAAAGAGGTTTCTGGTTTTAATCTCACAAAATTCATATCTTTATTTCAAAGCTTCTTTATCTTTGTCCAATTATTTCCATATCTTTCTAAAAAAATGAGCAATTTCAGGGACTTAATCTCATATATAAACATGTAAGTATAAGCAGGTAGATGACAAGTCCAAGTACTAATTTAGTTCCTTTGGACATGGAATGACTACAAATTTAGACTGAAAACATAAATTCACAAATAATTGCTTTGCGTTTATCTCTTCCACTGATTATTTGACTAAAGAAATTTGCTATAAAAGGAAAAAACAGAGACATAATCATAATATGAAAACTGGTCCCTCAGACCTAGGCCTAAAAATAAAGTATCTTTATCTTTATTTTGATTTTAAACAAAAGTCATAGTTAAATTTTTGAAAAAGCCAATCATACAGTCAAATCACACCTCATTTACAGGATATCAAAGCTAATCAGGTGAGAAGCACTCCTGTTACTTCCTGTTCAAAAGGAAGTAACCCAATGAAAAAAACAAATCAAGAGATCGTTCCTATAGTCATGCCAATATGTTCCCCTCAACCTTTCTCAGGTAGATAAATCTATCTGTAGCAGTTTGAGGTTGTACTCTCTCTGAACTATTTGTGACATTTCTCTTGAATGGTGGATTACTGACTTAATGATCAATCAGATAATCCTACCTGAATTAAAAACTCAGAAAAATATGAATTATAGTAAAATGAATTTTTACCTTAAATAGCAAAATTTCACTAATTACAGCTTAGAGCTACAAGCAGTTATTATTTCTGTCACTTGTGACTGACTCTTTGTGACTTTAGTCAGTTTTCATGGTAAAGATAGTGGAGTAGTTTGCTATTTCCTTTTCCAGTTCATCTGTTTTTTTTTTTTTTTTTGGCTAGGCAATGGGGTTAAGTGGCTTGCTGAAGGCCACACAGCTAGGTAATTATTAAATGTCTGAGACCGGATTTGAACCCAGGTACTCCTGACTCCAGGGCTGGTGTTTTATCCACTGCGCCACCTAACCGCCCCTTCTCCTGTTCATCTTACAGATGAAGAAACTAAGATTAAAAAGTGTTAAATGATTTACCCAGTATCACCTAAGTATCTAAAGGTCAAGTACTCTCTCCATTGCACCATGTATTTCAACACACACACACACACACACACACACACACACACACACACAAAGACACAGTTTCACTTATATTCTTTTCTTTTTCTTCTCCTCAAGTTTAAACTCATCCTGGTATAAATATTAATCAGACAAGATCAAGAAATAATTATATTCTAGAATTTCACATAGATCATTTTCAAGATATAGCTTCACAATTTTCATATTTCACATATTTCATATTCCCTTTGGAAAAGGGAAGCCCATTTTTTTCAGTAAAACAATTCATTATTTGGGAATTTTGCAACACTAGCAAAATCAGTTATAGGGCTAATAAGAGTTTATGACCTTGCCAAATTTCAAGTACTTTGTAAGTTTACAAATAAAAATGTTCTTTTCTTTGTAACTTTTTTTACATGGTAATTATCAATCATCTTTAATTTTTCCCGTAATTTTCCCAGTCCCTATTTATTCTCATCACTTGCTGTACTCCTAGATACTAGCATTTTCCTAAGCTATTACAATTCACCTACCTAGGAGTCTGCTGGAAAACTTGGTCCTGCTCTTCTGGCTCTCCTTTGAATACTAGTAATTCCCATTCAAGACTTAGTTTAGTACTGTTAACTAAGGATCAGTTGCTTTCTGGCTCTCATATTTTCCCCCTCTTTAGGATCTGTGAAACTTATCTTTTAGACTTACTTTAAAGTCCTTCAAAACTGTATCTATCTTGGTTTTTTTTTTTTGTCTCTGTCCTCTGCATCATCCTCTAACTCTTCTCCTGTATTGTTTTCATCCCAGGTTTTCCATTCCTATGCATTTCATTCATTCTTTTGCTGATAACAATTTCACTGTCCTGTGACTAGGACAATTTTCTCCCTCCCAACTGAGCAAAATGACAGGGAAGGGTTTCTAATTTCCTACTCTGTTCCTCCAATTTTCTAAAAATTTGTGGCTAGCATCATAAGACAATTGAAGTTTTAGTGGTGTCCTTGTAATGGGACAGTAATAGACATCTAGCATACAATTCCACCTGTTTACAGGGATATGGATGGCCAAGTTGGGATTATCTCTTCAGAAATCTTACTGTTCTAGCTGACTTCTTCAGTATTTTGCCAATCATGTCAAATGGCAGGAAGAAGACTATCTAGAAGGATGGTCCCACCATCAAGAGAAGGTACCAATATATTGGTGAAAGAGGAGGATCCATATCAGAAGATAGCAAATAAACATTTTTCAGGGTGGTGGGATGGAGATTACTTATCAGACTTGTCCTGGATGGCAGTAGATCAGTGGTATATCTCTACAACATGCCCAGGTCTAACTAGAACAGAAGAAAGCTTAGTGTCAAAATGTGACCTATAGTCACATGGGTGTACTGAAAGTTTTCCCCAGTAGAGTTTTATAACAAAACTATTTTGCTATTCATAATAAAAAGTACTCCAAGTTCATGATTTCATGCTTTTGCACCAACCATACATATTACTCTAGGTCACACTATCATAGTTATTAGTGATGTTAAGATCTTTCTTTTATAGTTGTTCTGTACATTCTTCCCACCTCTTCTTAATAACTTCTACTTCTGTCAAAGTCACCAGCATTTTTGTCTTTTATCATGCTTATTTTTGCATGAAACACTCCCTTGAAATTTCTAATTTTCTTGAAAAGATTGGTTTTTCTCATTCTATTTTTTCTTCTATTTTCATTTAAGAAAATCTTCTTATCTTTCCTTTCAATTCTCTGAAATTTTTCATTCATGTGAATATATCTTTCCTTTTCTTTTTCCTTTCTCTTTCCTTTTTTCCTCAGCTATTAGCCATTTTGTTTTCTTGCTCTTTTTCTTTGGAATTTTTTTTTTGCATCCTGTAATACTACAAACCTTTGTCAATAGTTTTTCAGGCACTCTAGCTATCACATCTAATCCTTTATCTCTATTTATCACTTCTACATCATAGTCATAAGGGATATTATTTAAGTCATACCTATATAGTATGATAACAGCACTTAGGTGACAAGGTGGATAAAGGACTGGACTTGGAATCAGGAACACTCTATTTTCTGAGTTCAAATCATGTTTTATATATTACTACTTACTTCCTTATCTGGAAAATGAGCTGGTGAAGGAAATGGGAAAACTCTAGTATCTTAATTTAAGCTCTCTGGGTGATACTACTATATTAAGTTTGTCTTTGAATAATATTCAGCACATAGCATAATCCTTAATCCCATCTACAAACAATAGATGTAAAATTGAATTGAACTACCACGTACAAGACACACCCTTTTTTGAAAAATTTGTGGTCTAAAAACTGGAAGCATCTTATACAGTGGCTGTAGATTTTTTTAATTGCTTTTCCCACTTCTTTGCTTGTTTTCGCAATCATTGTTATAGATTGCTTTGCTTGTATTTCCTGCTTTTTTTGCACTTGTTTTTGTGCTCATTGTTTCACATTTGTTACAAGTCTATTAGGATACATTTTTCCATGTTCTTCCCAGAAATGCCTCAGAAAAGATTTTCATACAGTGCTGAATTCAAGTTCCAAGTGATCCAGTTTACAAAAGTGAATGGAAATCATGCTGCTGAACATCAGTTTGGTCCTCTTCCAACTGAGAAAACAACCTGAAACTGGCTCCTGGAAGAAGAAACCCAACTGAAAACACCAGGGCAGAAGAAGGTCATGAGAGGCAAGTCAGCAAAATTATCTGATTTAGAGAGTGAATTGAAGAGATGGATTGAATAGCAAAGAGCCATTGGAATTCCTGTGTCCACAAAGATGATTTAGCAGGAGGCAAGAAGAATTGGTGATTAAAAAAAGTGACTGATTTCAAAGGAGGACACCATTGGTGCTTCAGGTTCATGAAATGGAATGGACTGAGCATGCATCCATGCACCAGATTTGGCCAGGGAGAGCTTGTGGTCAACCACAGACCAGAGCACAGGCAGGAGAGTAGTCAGAGCCTCTCCTAAGACAATGATTCAGCATCAAACACAGATGAGGATGAGCTAATGTATGGGAGATTTTTTTGTTTATTTAATGCAATAGGGCTAAGTGATTCACCAAAGGTAATACAGATATGTAATTATTAAGTGTCCAAGGTCAAATTTCAACTCAGGTCCTCCTGACTCCAGGGTCAGTGCGCCACCTAGCTGTCCCTGGATGGGAGTTTTGACAGTAATGAGGAATTGTATGATTTTTACAATGAATTCAACTTGAGTTCAATAACTTTATGTAATACATTTTTGTTCAAATTTCGGGCCCCCAAATTAAGGTGCATCTTACACATGGGAGTGTCTTATACATGGGAAAATGCAGTATATGAGATACATAAGAATAGAGTCACATTCAATTTAAATTAAATTAAATGGAACAGATAATTTTTGAGTAATTTTGCTTGTTTTGATATAGAAAGTTACTCAGGAGAAAATGATCATTCTTTTGAGATAACCCTAAGTAAAACTGCCATGTTAGCACAGTTCCATTATGCAACAATTTCTACTGCTCCTTTCCATCCCAGTTACTTGACTATTCAGCCTTGATGATGTCTATAAAATAATCAGGATTAAAAATGTTTCCTTACTTGCATTTAAATAAGTTGTGCATAACTAATACTCTGGCATCCTTTAAAGTGCTATCCATATTCTTGTTCAATTCATAATCATGTTAATCTTTTATAGAAAATAAAGGATAAAGAGTTAGGATGGAAGACAACTTTAATAGAATCAGCTAACTATTTTGAGGATAGAGAGCTTGATGTCTGATTTTATATAGTGGAGACAGAGGAAGAAGGCAGTATGAACAACATTTGGGAAATGTCAAAGTGTTTTTAATGATCCCAGGGAACCCATCATTTAAATACATAAAATAATGCTAATTAATCATGAATCTTAAAACCCCATTATCATGGAAGAATTCAAGATTTTTGTGACTCAGACCAAAGGAAACCTCAAGAAATCTATAGCATTCTAGTATTGACCTGCATTTAAGAAGTAGCATGAAAATTTTCATTTCAGAAATTATGACCAGGGAAGACCAGTGGACCATTCATGAAGAAAAAATAAGACATAGAAAATAGTTGAGTTCTATAATAACACATACATAGACTACATACAGAAGTATATGGAATTTATATTAAACAAAGGACAAAATATTTATATAGAATATATTACATAGGCTATAGTAATATATACATCATATTATATATATATATATATATATATATATATATATATATATATATATACAGAAAATAAAAATCTAGAGGAAAAAAAATTCTAATACAATGGATGTGGGATATTCCCCCTCACTTATGTTATATAAATCCTGTATGTTCATTGTTGTTTGCATGTTGTCCCTCCCACTAGAATGTAAACTCCTTGATGGCAGGGACCATGTTTTTAACTTTCTGTTTTCCCAATATTTATTATAGTGGCTGAGACATGATAAACAATGACTATTGACTAACTAGCATGGACTGTACCAAATGAAAGTGCACAGAAAAGATTTGCATTGATGGAGTGAATAACCATGTTAATAAAATAATTGATTAAATAATATATAGCTACTAAGCACTTTTATGAATTTGATTTATGTTAAAAAATATACAAACTTTTCTGGAGCAACATGTTCACTGGGAACTCTCTTTGGTATTCTCAAGACTCCCAACCCTTGTCTCCCTAGTCTACTTTATACAGCCTTGACATTTGCTCATTTGACCATTACTTGTATTGTTTACAACTATAACCTTTCTTGATCTCAGAGAGAGTGGTCAAATTTCCCATGTAAATTCTATTTAAAAATTTGGCTTTCCTTGAATTAGAAAAGCAATTCATGTTTCTGACCAACAACCCCAAGCAATCGCTATTCAAGCTATACCCAACAAATCCTATGACTCTCCAAAAGACTCTGTTGGTTATGAAAAATCCTCAGAGCACACTGTTGTACTATGTATGTACTCAGCAGAAGAAAATCAGACTGACCAATATTATCAACAAGCTGTGGTGTTTATAAGTAAAGTTAAATTCACCAGAAATGCCAATGAAGTATCCCAAACTAAGTTATCTATTTTTAAAAATAATGTATCTAGATTTATATCGGGATTAGAAAAAAGTCTAGTCATTCTAAATTGTAGAATAGAACTTTCTAGATCATTAGTTGTGGTGATTTTTACCAAGAATCTTTATCTTACAAACCTCCTCAATTAGTAGTCAAATGATCATCTGCCCTTTATCTTTAGCATTTAAAAAGCAAATGCCTGATCCCCAAGTGGGCAATCGTTTTGAAACATCAATGAAAATTTCTGATGTTCCATGCTTCATCAGAAATGTTCAGTTGGCTCACAAAGCTTATTTGTCTTATCTTCCTTTTTCTTTACACTGCATTTTAATATAATGCCATTTTGAGTGTAATCCAATCTTTCTTTAGGTTTTGGGGTGAATGAAGATTTATTTTTCTATTTTTTGTTTTGGTGTTCATTGCTTGAAAATTTCATTCTGTGAATAGCAATTCCTTTAAGAGGGCTCTTCCATATGAACATTTTCTTTACACCTTGTATTAATAATGCTTGATTATTAATGTCCTGTGTCCAGCATTTAATTACCTAATAGGACAAGCTGCAACCATCAAATCTAATTACAATCTGCTCCTATGTTTGCTATGATTACGTGACTATTAAATGATTTGCTTATTTGAAAACTACTATTCAACCCATAAATATTACATTTTTATATGTACAAAAAGGCACATGCTATGTACATGTTCTTATTTCAGCTCTGGAAAGAATTATTCAAGATCCATATAGCAATAGAAATATTAGTCAGTGTACATTAATCACAATATGTACCTAAAAACTAATATGATTTTCTCTCTCCCTTCAAAGACTATTTAATCTTTTCATATTCTTTCAATAATGCTAATGTGATCATCCACTCTATGTCTGTGTTACTGTTGAAGAGTAATAATGGGGGGGGTTAAGTGAAGGGGAAAAACATTTAAATAAGGAGTTCCAGGCACTCTACTAAGCACCTTTTATAAGTATGGTGACATTGAATCCTCATGATAACCCTGTGAGGTAGGTGCTGTCATTATCCCCATTTTATTGTTGAGGAAACTGAGACAAAGACTAAATAATTTGCTCAGGTTCACAGAGGTAGTATCTGAGGCTGAATTTGAACTTAGTTTTTCTGAACTGTAGACTCAAGGTTCTATCTATTGTGCCAGCAGTTGCCTCTAATAATAATGATCATAATGATACATTTATATACTTAACTCATTTGACAATTATGAAAACTCAGTGAATCAAGTATTTAAGGTATGATCTTCATTTTATAGATAAGGAAACTGAGACCCAGAGAGGATAAGGAATCTTTCTACGTTCACTTAACTAGCAAGAGTTAGAAAAAGAATTAGAGCTCAGGTTCTTGTGACTCACAGCATTATTTCCATTTTAGCAGACTCTCTCCTATATAGAGTGATGACAACTGCAATAATAGTAATTTTAAATAACATAATTCAATACATCATTTTTATTGGATCAAATGAGATAACCTATGCAAAATTTCTTTGTAATCCTTACATTATTATAAAAATCTTAGGTATTATAATTATCACAATCATTGCAATTATTGTGAATTTTCTTGTGCCCTGTCCCAAATGCATAGAGTAAATATCCTACCTCTAAAAGCTACTAGTTATTTGACTAAGATAGATGACTTAAGCTCTCTGGGTCTATTTCCTTCTCTATGAAAGGAAGATAATAATCCTTATACTACTTAACTCACAGGGATGCTATAAGTAAATTCTTTTATAGATCTCAATGAACCAAAAAAATGTGAGCTACCAAGTATCAATGTCAACTGGCCCATGTTGAGTGAGCCCAGGAATAAGATATATGGGGAGAGAATACCAGCTATTTTCCTAATTTGTATTTAGACTCATAGGGCTCTAGACATGTGATATTGGGCATGAAGGCAAAATCAGAGCTGGATATGAGATTTAAAAAAAAACAATAACATATGAATGTAAATGGCAGAGGCATTGTCAATTTGCAAAGCATGAAGTGATTCCACTAGGTTGATAGACATTTCATGTCAGTACATGTGAGGTGAGCCAGAATTTTGTTAGTGAAATAGTTAAGTCACATGTCAGGAAAGCAGTGGTTTTCTAGGGGCTTTTGAGTATATTTAGCTTGAGATGGTAGCAAAAATATGAACCAAGATGGGCACAGGTCATGAATTCAGAGTGAAGATAGCTACAAAGCATTTGAACAGTTCAGCAGGCTGCCATCTCTCCATTTTATCCATCAGATCACTGCTAGACTTGCACTTGCAGTAGTGATACCTGGTAATCTTTAAATGTTATGGTCAATTGAATGAATTGCATTATGAATCTAATTATCCAATAACATACCTAAAAAGACGCAGCTATGTGGTATGGTAGGATAATGTAGAATTTCCAGACAGAAGATCTGGATTCAAAACCAGTCTCAGACACTTAGTAGCTATGAGACCCTGGTCACATCACAGTTATACTCTCACTCTCAGTTTACTAATCCGAAAAATGGGGAAAATAATGGAACCTATAATAAAGGGTTATTATGAGAATCAAATGTGCTAATGTATGTAAAATCTACATAAATGCAAGCTATAATTAAATCCATCTAATCTACTAACTTTCAGTCAATTTTTTTCATTATATAGAAATGATCTGAGTGTCCTCATCCAACCCAATAAAGAGTATGCATCATAGCAAACCAAAATAAAAAGTATTAAAATTCAAAGTATACTATCAAATTTAATTTTGATACAACATGATTTTAATTAGGTCTACCAAATAATTTACTTAAAACCCACTTCAATTTCTCTTAGTGGCTATTTGGGCCAGTGGTCTCCTTCAGGGCTGACTGGCTCTGCTGATTCCACTCATACCTAATCACTCACTATATACTGCCTGGTTGATTTTACTCCTTTTTTGCTAATATTAATTTGAAGGAAACTATGCTCTGTTTGCACATTGTGTATATTCTATATACACAAACAGAAATGCATATTAAAAATGAAAATAATATTGATTTTTTAATACATAGATCAGAGGTCAAGTTATCTATATATATGTTAGAATACAGATGGTGGAAATGCAGAAAGATTTAATGGAGAGTCAAAGATTCAAAATGAATAAGAAATTTATTAATTTAGTGCATTCACAGGCACATACTCTTTAGGATTATGTATTTTAGAAAGGGATCTTTGAACCTTAGGGATCTGACACATAGTTTAATCTTCTTATTTTATAGCAGATGTGATGGCATTTGTCTCCAATTATATAACAGATAAGTGCCTGAGACAGGATTCAAATTCATAACCTCCAATTCCCAATGCAGTGTTCTTCCCACCACATAATATTGTCTTAACCAATTAAATGCATTGCTGAGTATCAAACTGGTTGCATGTTCATGCTGGGAAAATTTTTGTATATCAGTCTAATGGGCATTTTGGAATTCATATAGGCTAAGATCTAGGACAAGAAGGAACCTCAGAGTTCAAATGCCATCACCTCCACCACTTTATAGATAAGTAAATTGACACTCAATGAAGTTTAAATGACTTGACCACATTTGTTGGAGATATTCGAGGTAGAATTTGAATTTTCCTCTGGAGGCAATATTCTTTCCCTTATACTATGCTGATACTCAATTCTTTCATGAATGGTGTCAAGTGTCTATTATCCTGTGACTATCAGTTATCCCAATTAGCACCCTAAGCACACAAGATAGATGATAAGATATTCATAACTGAAATTCCAAAGTATAAATGAATAGTTAGCTGCTACATCTCTGAAATGTTTCTTGTCCCATCAAAAGTGTCATGTCATGGGAAAACTTGCTATGTGATAAATCAGAGGGGAATTTGGATTATAGTTGAATAAATAACAAAAAACTGTTGAATATGTTAAGATTCAAGCCTACCATTACAGGGAATATTAATTGCTGAAAATGATTCCTGAAACAACATCTATACTATAAAAATAATATGTGTTTTGGACACTGACTACAATTATATCCAAATGGATTTTCATCATTGATTAAATTTAACATTTTAAATGTTATTCCATAAATTGACCCTGTGTTAAACTGAATTAACTTCTTTTCAGTTTTGATAACTAGAATAGATGTGCTCATAAAGTGTAAAATGTGCCTACGTCCATAAATTCAGATATTTATATATGTGTATATACATATATATAGATAAAAGTAAAAATATATATATACTGTATGTACACACATATAAATATATATGTACATTGATACATAATATGTATGTATATGTATAAATTTTAGATATTTCATGTTCTATCACTACTATAATGTAGAAAATGAACTGCATTTAGGACAGAGCATCATTTTGACAAAAGCATATTATTATAATAATGCTAAACTATATTGTGCCTATATATGCTGCCATAAATACATAGATGATATTTAATTCTCTCAGAAGTGGTCTTGAAGTGAAGTGGTGGTCAGTGAGAGTATCATCAACAATTATAGCTAGCATTTACATAATGCTTTAAGGTTTCTGATGTGTTTTATAAGTATTATCCAATTGATCCTCACAACAATCTTGAAATGTAAGTGCTATTGTCATTTCTGTTTTACAGATAAGGAAACTGAGGCATGTAGAGATGATTTGCCCAGAGTTCCTCAGCTAGTGTCTGAGGTTGAATTTGATCTGATGTCTTATTGATGCTAAGTTGATCATACTATCCATTGTTCCATGTAGATGCCTATAAGAAAAAAGAGAACAATCAGAAAAAAAAATGAGGAATGAAAGAGAGAGTTGAAAGGTTATATCCAAGACAACAATCAGGAGTAAAAATCAAAGAAGCTGGATTCATTAAAGTGGGATACCATGAGACCATGAGACAAATCCTGACAGGAAAAGCAAACAGGGAAACCAGAATAGAAAAAGCTAGAAGAAAATAACAATGAAGTCAGTGGTACCTAAAGCTGTCATGAAGCATGAGAAACACTGTAAAGAAAAAGTTTCAAAGACTTAAAGAATTCTGGTCACTGCCCTTGATTCCAGAGGATTGATGATGAAGTAAACTACACTTCTGACAGAATGGTTTAGAATGAAATTCCAATTTGGACATAGCTAATGTGGAAATTTATTTTGCTTGACTCTGCATATCTGTTACAAGGATTTGTTTTTCTTTTTTCAAGAGGACATGAGAGGGAATGAGATGCCATAAAAAAGGAAAGAAAGGTAAATGCTTTGGGGCATTTTTTAAATGATTAAAATAGAGCAGAAGGAAGAACCTATGGAAAGACAAACTGGATAGTTCTGAAATATACACATTGAAATTTTAATATACAAATGGAATAATAAGCAGTTCACAATAGACATTTGCTATTTCAAATGCAATCTTATTCTGTTCTTATGGTTATGGAAATGTTCATAAAAACTTAGTGTTTGCTTCAACATTTTAAAAAATTAGTAATTAAGAAAATATGTCATGAAGAGAAGAGTTGTCATGTGATATCAATGTGATAAAAATCTGACATGTGTTGGTTTAACCCAACCTTATAAAAATTAGAGAAGATATCATGAACCTTAGAAACAAGAGCTGGTTGCTTAGATAGTGTTTGTAAAGGGGCACTAAAATAGGCTTTAAGATAAGGGCAGTCAGGTGGTGCAGTGAATAGAGTGTCAGACCCGTAGTCAGGAAAACTCATATTCCTGAATTCAAATCTTGTTTTAGACACTTACTAACTGTGTAATTCTGAGTAAGTAGCTTAATCCTATTTGCTTCCATTTTCTCATTTGTAAAATAAGGTAGAGAAGGAAATGCAAACCATTTCAGTATCTTTGCCAAGGAAATCCCCGTATGGGATCATGAAGAGTCAGACATGACTATAAAATGACAGAACTGAACTGAAGAATTTAACAGGTGAAGTGAGATGAGAGACCAACAGGTTAGCCATAAGGAAGGACATGAGTGAGGGCATGAAGGAGAATCTTAGTTAGTGTTTAGGATTCAGAGAAGTCGATTTTGGCAGAAATCTTGAGTAAATAATAGAGGAGTGTTATTACATAAAATTGGGAATAGAAATTAGTGACGTATTTTGAGGGGTCTTGACTGACACTGCTGGTAACACAGGATCAGCAAATATCTTGCTTATGTCAATCTGAAAGGATTTAATCCAAAAGAAAATAGACTCATACAAGTCTCAAACATTATCAGAGTGGAACTTCTCAGAATATAAGATCCTGTATCATGCTTCTGGCTATGGAATTATAAAAAGATCATATACTATCATAAACTCTCTTTGGAGTCTGATCCCCTTCATCAGAGAAATCCTCAACACTAATTACTATAGTTCTAAGTTAACCCATCTCAGCTGAAATTCCTGTACAACTGCTTTTTACTTCCATGAATTTGTGCTTAACTTCTCGACTTCACTATGTGTGGGTTATCTTTCTTGACCACAATTGTATGCAGAGTATGAATTTAACCAAATATATATGTTTTCTACTTTGTCCCACATAACTTTTGTTCAGAAGCTCCAGGGCATTTCCCTTTGGTCAGCTTCAATGAATGGAAGCTACTAACAGAAAGGAATCAAGGATTGAACCCTTGGGGAAAGGGGCAGTATATGGCTCAAGGCTCAAGGCTTTAAGAAAGTTTGAAAAATAGAAAAGGAGAAATTCATTGTGATGCAAACATATTGACTTATACCTTTTTCAGCATCCCCCCAAGTTGTCTTTCTAAAATTTCTAAATTTTCATTAAAATTATGACATCATTACTGATTTCTGTCCATATATTATTTTATGGTACAGATTCTATTTTCTATCATTTATGTATTTCATGCTCCATTTTCATTTGAATGACTGAAAAGTATTAGGTCCAGGTTCATGTAAATCTGCCAAAGCACTTGTTGCCTCAAAGGAGAGCATTGCTGACCTACTTAGTCTGAGCTAATGCTTGCTTTAAAATGATGGACAAGCTTTTTTCTAATGTGAGTTACAGAGAACTGTTTGTTTCCCAAAGAATAGTCTGTCCTTGCTTTAAACTTGCTACTTTTTTTTAGCCCGTTGCAGTTTTTCATGGATGAAAGAATCCAAGTTCTTCTTAGTGTCAGCTGTTTCTGCAACCCAGAAAACAAACTAATTATTCTGATTTAATCAATTTCTAGTCACAATGAATAGAACTCAGAGCCTGGAGTCAGGAAGAGCTGAGTTCAAATGTAGCTCATTTACTTATTAGCTGCATGAACCTGGGTAAATCACTTCATTATGTTTGTAACAGTTTCCTCATCTGTAAAATGAACTAAGGAAATGGCAAACTATTTCAATATTTCCAAATGGCATTACAAAAAGTTGAATATAATTGAAATGACTGAGCAACAAAAGTGCTTTTCTTTTTATACCTAGGAATTTAGATAATAACAATATCCTAAAGGCAAAACTATGCATCAAGATGAGAGTGGGGATGGGATTCAGGAGTAGGAAGGAAGGAAAATTCAGGTAATCAATCTCATTCTTAAATATAGATTTCAGACAAGTATATTACAGGTAGGGTTGAAGCTAATGGATTTTTTTTATCATAAGAGTTCTGAGTTTCAGTGAGCTCAGGCAAAGGAGTATCTTCACTAAACAGAACATCAATCAATATGGTGAGCCCCCAGAAGTAGGAACTGCTGCCTAAAAAGGGTGCAAACTGGTTCAAATGAGAATTTAAGCAAATCAGGAGGAGGATAGAGTCTGTGAGTGACCATTGCACTTCTAGCTTCAGCCTGAGAGAAATAGGGAGATAAAATCTAAAAAAATATATAGATTTCAGATTTTTTTAAATTTTAAAATCATGTGATTACTAAGAAATCTATGAATTTGAAAAATCTTAGAACAGAACTTCCACAGTTATTTGTATGATGCCTTATTATTATAATATACATTCATTTTTAAGGGTACAGTGTCACTTATATGTCAAAACACAGAGGTCTCATAAAAGCTAGTTTTTTACTTTGGCTATTCAGTTTTGGGATCACCTAGTGAAGAAATTAAGAGCAGAACACCTTGCCATTGAAAATTTTCATTCTTTTTCTTTTTTGCTTTCTGTAACTCATTTTTCCTCTATAGCTTGTTTCCATATGCTTGTTTTACATATTGCAATGATAAACGCAATAGAATTGAACTTTGTCACAGTACGGTTTAATTAAGTACATAAACCTTTATGTGTCATCCAAAAAGTCGCTGTAAGTTCTTTTAAGGATAAAAGTTAGATTTTCATAGCTCTTCTTGTTCAGAGTCAAGCACAGATATAGTAACATTGACAGGGAATTGGGCAGTGGTATCACAAAGAGCTCAAAGATAAAGCCTCATTTTTAAGTAAAGAGTTCATGACTGAGTCTGGAGATATAAAAGTTCATATTTTTTTTAAATTCACAAAACTGCTAAGCTCACAGATTAAAATTTATCTGGAGAGAGACAGCAAGTTATTTGAGGACAGACTGAATAACAAAGATTAAGGAAAACAAGTCCGAAGGAAAGTGAAAAGGAAAGGGAAGTAGTCAACAGGAATGAATTGAGTCCTGTCTTGAGGGTAATGTGAATAAAACTTTTATGGTTTTGCCCACTTTCCAGGCAGGGAAGAATCAGGATAAAGGGGGCTAAAGGGTGACCTATCCTTTCTACATGACTGGGGTCAGGTACCCTCTTTAGAAGACTGAGAGGCAGGAAGTTGGAGGTAGGGTAGAGGGATGAGCTGAGGCTGGTCTTATTTTGCCAAATTTACATTTAACAATGGAGTTATATTGAACAATTGGAGGGAATTTACATCTGAGAGTGTCTTATGATGGACAATCCAGGTCAAAGGCAGCTCTCAGAAACTATCAGACAGAGGCAAATAATATTTTAGACAGATATTTCTCCTTCTACATATCCCCACTCAGACAATTTTGAACCCTGAATTTTGGAGGGATTAGGGCATGATTCTCTTCTTCGGGAACTTCTTCAGCGCTCAAAGGGAGCATCAATCTAGCCCTGCCTATCAAAGCCCATTTGAGGGAGGGAATGTTTGGCAGGCTGGGACAGTATTATCCAAAGTCTATTGACAGTGAGGCCACCATTTATTTGAATGCATGGTTTGTAGCCTGGGAGAGATGAGCCTTAGAAAAAGATTAAGCAAAAGAATAGATTAATAAAGAAAAATAATAAGATTAACTGTGATCCAAAAAGGAGAAAAGCCAGGAGGTCCCAGGAAAGGGGACTGGAAAATAATAATGAAGGAAAATATAGAGAACAAATATCATACTCCATGATCCTAGACCTATTTCAGAATACTTTCAAAGGAATATGGATTCCAGGGGCTGCTAGGTGGCTCAGTGGATAGAGCACTGGCCCTGGAGTCAGGAGAACCTGAGTTTAAATCCAACCTGAGACACTTAATAATTGCCTATCTGTGTGAACTTGGGCAAGTTACTTAACCCCATTGCCTTAAATTATTTTTTGAAAGATTTTATTTATTTTATGTTTTACAAATTTACCCCTATTCTTGCTTACTTCTCCCCACCCCACCACAGAAGGCAGTCTGTTAGTCTTTACATTGTTTCCATGGTATGCATTGATCTAAGTTGAATGTGATGAGAGAGAAATACTATCCTTAAGGAAGAAAAATAAGGTATAAGAGACAACATTATGTAATAAGATAACCATTTTTCTCCCCCTAAATTGAAGGTAAGTAATTTTTGGTCTTCTTTCAAATTTCACAATTCCCTCTCTGGATATAGATGGTATTCTCCATCACAGGTAGCCCCAAATTGTCCCTGATTCTTGCACTGATGGAATGAGCAAGTCCATCAAGGTTGATGATCATCCCCATGTTGCTGTTAGAGTGCTCAACCTTCTCCTGGTTCCACTCATCCCATTCAGCACCAGTTCATGCAAATCCCTCCATGCTTCTCTGAATTCCCATCCCCTTTTTTTGGTTAATATGACTTTATTTATACATTACTAAAATATTCTTGTTTAAGGGTAAACATAATACCCCCTCCTCCACAAAAATATAGACCCTCATGAGAAATAAAGTAAAAGAAAGAAGAAAAAAATATGTTTCATTCTGTCTTCTGATACCATCAGCTCTGTCTCAGGTGGATCACATTCTTTATCATAAGTCCATCACAGAAGTTACTTCCATATTTTTCCAGTTACTGTTGCTGATGGTAATTCCCTCCATCCATTCTTCCTCACTACCATATATTATATTTTCTCTCTCCTTTCACTTTGTCCCTCTTCTAAAATGTTCTGTAGGGTAGCTGAGAGGTGCATCAGAGCACCAGCCCTGGGGCCAAGAGGCCACAAGTCCACATACCACTTCAGAGACCCAGCAACCACTTGGCCCCATTGTCCTGGACAGGCCACCCAATCCCAGCACCTTGCAAAAAAGAAAAAAAGAAAATGTGTTATATCTGACTATTCTCTTCTATGATCTACCCTCTCCTCTATCACCCACATTCCCCCATCCCCCTGTCCTCCTTCCCTCCTTTTTAATCTAGATGTCTATACCCTATTGAGTTTGTATGCTGTTTCCTCTCTGAGCCATTTCTGATGAAAGTGAAGGTTTCCTCATTCCCCCTCAACTTCTCCCCTTCCATAACATATCTTTGTTATGAACTATCTTAGCCTATTCCACTTCTCTCTCTTACTCCCAGTATATTTCCCTTTTAGCCATTGACTCTATTTTTACAATATATTATATCTTCAAATTCAACTCTCTCCTGTGCTTCATCTATAAAACCCATTGCCTTAAATTAAAAAAGAATATGGATTCCAATACAACATGAATTCCTTAATGGTTGCCACATCAAATTGAGTTGTAACCAAAAGCTCAAGAATGGTATAAACAAATAAATTGTATAATCATTTTAGAACAGCACAGGTCCAATAAAGGCTTTGCAATAAACTTTTCTTTTAACTTTAACCATCTTTAGAATAAATAAAAATCCCTAGCTGAAGAATGACTCTCTTTTAAAAATAGTTTTAAAACAGACCAAAGGTCATCCTTCCAAAATAACTACTCAAATGACTCACACTCTTATACCAGATTAATTTTTTTTGTTAATGAGCACCTGGCATGATTATAGTAATTTGCTATAAAGAACATACCGGGACATAAAAGGATATATTCCCTTATGTATTTAGATGTCTATTCCAGGGGGAAGTCATATAGACAATTCATTACAGTGAGTCAGGCTTCAGGTCTGAAGTGAGACATTGTCTTTTAAAAGACTCATCTCAGCTGTGCTAATGACCAGCTAGGCACAAGCACTGAGCACTCTACCTACAGTAATAAACAAAAAACTTATAGTGCTAGTGGCATCATTGACACTTTGGTGTTTTTTAACATACCTGATGTCAGACAGACCAATTAGTAACAATATGTATTGTTATATAGTAATTTCCTATAACCAAAGTTTCAGGTGAGTTCAGTTTCTAAAGAATCAGAGTGTGCCATGTAATAATTTTAATCAACATGAGCAAAGAGATCCAGAGAAAGATTGTAAATAATTTTATCAATTGTTGTGGATGCACTTAAAGATTGTACTTTAAATGAAATATAATAAACAAAAACTTGGGATGTAGAAATAGAATATTTCCAAATTACATTTAGAACTAGATTTTTTTAAAATAAAACAACTCTTTACAATAAACCTATTTAATTATTAACCAAGCTTAAAATAAAAATCAAATCATTGCCTTCAGAATTCTTTTAAACCATTAGAACATCTTAGGTGACTTTAAATTTTCATCATGTGTTATTAATTTCAATGCAACAAAACAGTAGTAAGAACAGCCAAAATTCCAGGCAGGGTAACACATGACTTATTCGATTTTGCTAAACATAATCTTTTCATTATTATATTATGCATAGACCAGCAGATCTGCTCGAAAGCTAAGTTCATTGTTCAGAAATATCAGGGATCCCAGAGAGAGGCTATGACCTTTGATACTTAACTTTCATTGTTTCTAGAGAGTAACCAATTAGCAATTTCAGGTTTCAACATTATTATACTCCATTATTATAGTTACTTACATTTCCATGAAAGAAAACCAAATAATTGTAGGTGCAATACCTCTAAACCTTAAATAAGGGTGCAAGGAGATTAAGGCAGTCACAAGAGTTGATAATATATCTGATAAACTGTTAGCTCTTCCTAGATTTTTAAGCATCTTGAGGGCAGGACAAGACTTCCAACATTTTAACCATTGTCTTTCTGAGTTTGTAGTTAACAAAGGGAAGATGTCCACAGATTCTGACTTCCTGCCCAATGGCAAACACACAGACACATAGACTGAATATTGTTAGGAGAAATAAGCCCTTAATACCAAGAACCAAGAGAATTAATATTACTTATTAATCAAGAATAACAACTATCTGGCTTATGTAAGCCAGGCCCTTTGCAATCACATGAAGTAAATAGAGAAGAAACATTAAGTCACCCAGTTAACAAAATTTCAAATAGATACATTTACCCCCTTTATCTTATTGTCCAATAGTTTAGATACTTTGGTACTCTAAGTTATTGTGCTCACTTTCATGATGCTAAGAACTCAGTCTACCCCAAATAAAATCATTTCAGATCTGTGGTACACACTCCCAGAAAATATTTCAAAATTTATCTCTTGATTTACTACATCTACACACAAACACACACAGAGAGGAGAGGGAGAGAGAGAGAGAGAGAGAGAGAGAGAGAGAGAGAGAGAGAGAGAAAGAATTCTCTCAGTAGAACAAAGATTCCACATTGGTTCACTGTGGTGAGATTTATAGACTCTGGCCTAGCCCTCTAAATACCAAGAAAAGACCAGTGATCTATTCTCAGTTCTCTGGACCAGTAGAGTGGAGAGTAAGGTTTCTGGAGAAGCTACACACAGAGACCTCTGATTTAAATAAATTTCAGCATATATCTATATGCATATATTTAAATTGTTATCATTATTATTATCCTTGAATCATGCTAATTAACACCAACCAGAAAATAATTTTAGGGTCAATTATAATTTCTTGAAATCCTTCATATTGTATATTCAGATTTTAAATAATGGCATCCCAAAGAACTCAAAAATAAGGGCTCATTATTAACTTAAGAACTCACCACTGACCTCAGAGATGTAAGAGCTCAGATTTTTTTTTAAATCACAAGCCTGCAAAGTTCACAGATTAAATCTTAACTGGATAGACAGCAAGTTACTTGAGGACAGGCTGAATAGCAAAAGGTTGAGGAAAGAATGGCTGAGAGAAAGAGAGAAAGAAAAGGGAAACAGTAATAAGAAATGGTTGGGCCAAGTGTAATATGGGTCAAATTTTATAGTTTTGCCATTTCCTGTGCA
Organism: Macrotis lagotis; assembly: GCF_037893015.1. Lineage (NCBI taxonomy): Eukaryota > Metazoa > Chordata > Mammalia > Peramelemorphia > Peramelidae > Macrotis > Macrotis lagotis. The sequence goes on along the minus strand of NC_133666.1, from coordinate 545,983,441 downwards.
GGGAAGGGTCAGAAAAAAGGGTATTCTAAGCCCTCTACTTAATTGAGGTCAGATACCCACTGTGGAAACCTGAGAGGCAGGAAGCTATAGAAGGGGTAAAGGGATGGGCTGAGGCTGCTCTTATCTTGCTGAATTGACATTTAACAATGGATTTATACTAAATAATTGGAGGGAATTTACTTCTGAGAAGGGTTTAATGCTGTATAATCCATGTCAAAGGAATCCCTCAGAAAACAACAGACGGGCACAAGAAATATTTTCTTAATACAGTTTTTTTTTAGTACTTTTTTAAGGCAGATATTACTCCTTCAACAACTAAATGTACTTGAGGGTAGCTAGATGGTGCAGTGGATAGAGCACCAGCCCTGGGGTGAGGAGGACCTGAGTTCAAACCCGAGCTCAGACACTTAATTACCTAGCTGTGTGAACTTGAACAAGTCACTAACCCCATTGCCATGTAAAAATCAAACCCCACTCCTCCCCCCCAAAAACAGTTATATATACTTAATTAGATAAATAAAAGCTTTCAGGTAATCATTATATTGATCATAAAATTTAACTTTGGAAGAATCCTGTGAATCAATGTATTGTCCCGACAGTAACAAAATAGAAATCACTGGCTTCCTAAGGCATGTATGCAGGATGGAAATAAGGAAGCAAGATACTCTGAAGACAAAGCAACTGACTGTATTGGAAGGAGGAATGTAATGGAGGTCAAGTAAGTGATCATCCAATTATAAAGAAGAGTCCAATAAAAGGGTTGCAACTATTTGTTAAATTGCTAACAACCAACTAGAGGTCCTGTCTTCCTGGGGAATGCATCCAAGATTAAAAGTGATTCTCCTTAGACTTGTCAAAACAGATGGCTATCATCTAATTTGAGTAATTCACATGGGCAAAATAATAATCCTAGAAGGAATCTAAATGGGGCAGTAGATAGAGGTTTGGGTTTGAAATCAGAAAGAACTAAGTTCAAATCCATCCTGAGAAACTTACCAGCTGTGTAACATGGGCAAGTCATGTAACCTCTGTGTGCCTCAGTTTTCTCATCTGTAAAATGGGGGTGATAATAGTACCTTCCTGTTAGTGTTTTGTGAGGGCTACATGAGATTGTAACTGTAAAGCACTTAGTACAGTGCCCAGCACCTAGTAGATGTTATATTTATATACCAACCATTATTATCATTAACATAGAAAACATTGCTGGAGTTTATGAAGTATTTGTGCAAGAACAAAAATATCTTTGAAGCACCAGAGATGTTTTGATGACCGCTGCCCATTGCAGATTAGAAAAGAAAATGGGGGGGGGCAGAGCCAAGATGGCAGAATAAAGGCAGGGACTCCCTTAAGATTTCCCCTAAACCACCTCAAATACTTTTGAATAATGATACTAACCAAATTCTAGAGTAGCAGAATCCATAAAAACACTGAGTGAAACAATTTTCCAGCCCAAGAAAACTTGGAAAAAGTTTGTTATACTGGTATTAGTAAGGACCCCAGAGCAGCCCAGACCTCACCAGAGTAAACCAGCTCTAGTCATCCAGGAACAGACCCACGATGCCTGGTTATGTGGAGGTTTCCAGACCTCTCAATCCAGCGATTGCCAAAGACAATTGGGACGATTAGTAGACAAACTCTGCCACATCAGAGTGAGAGGAAAGTCCAGTGCAGCACAGACCTCAGCAAAGACCTGGCCATAGGGGACCAGGAACAAACCTAGGGAGCTACCTGGTAGCTGTTTTCAGAGTGCCCGGCCCATTAGTTTTCTCTCTACTTTATACATCTACCGGGGCAGCTAGGTGGCACAGTGGATAAAGCACCGGCCCTGGAGTCAGAAGTACCTGGGTCCAAATCTGGCCTCAGACACTTAATAATTACCTAGCTGCGTGGCCTTGAACCTAAAAAAATATATATCTATCATGATTATGTGATGATAATGAATAATATTATCACTGGCACACAGAGAAACGAATATGTTTACCCAGAAACACAAAAGTACTTGTATTTATTTTGTAACCTGCTTTGCTCCTTCTATCCACTTAGAGGAGCTGGATTTGCTGGGGCCTTAGGTTTGGGCCTGGAGCTGAACTCTAGGCATCAGTTCAGTCTCTGTTAGCCAAGGGACTTGAGAAGACAACAACTGAAAGATCCAGATTCTTGGACAGGGTAGAAGCCTCATATAGGCTATTAAGAGGCTGGGGCTATAGCGTGTGAAATACTAGAAAATTCTATGGCTTAGGAGTCAAGGAGATTTGACTTTGAATCCAACCTCTGAGAAGAAAGGCCATACTAACAATTAGTTCATCATAAGATAGTTTAGGATATATTGGATTATCACTTTCTGTTACCAAATATCACATGATAGTGATTGCCTAGCATTGATGAAATGCTGTGGTATCTTGCTGATATAGGAAGAAGTAAAATCAATTTGAGACCAAGAAACTCCCATAATTGCCAGACCATCTCCAATATTCCTGTTTCCTATAAATCAGCCAAGGGATAGAATAATTCTGTTAAAGACTAGTGAGATAGATGACTTGCACAGTATACCCCTCACTATAATAAACATAATTGTGTAACTCATGCCACTGATTGGTTGATGTGGTCCTCTTCAATACCAAAAGGACTAGTTAGAAGAGTGTATGCAGGTGTAAGTCTATACCTTTGAAGATTTTCTTATTCCTCATTTGTAAAATGAGTATGTTATCTGTACTCCCTCATGAGGCTGTTGTGAAGATGGCTATCTCAGTTAAAGACTGACCTTCTTCAAAAAGTCTTTGCCAGTCCTCTTTAATCTTTATGCCTTTCCTCTGGAGTTATCTCCAGTATCTCTGTCTCTGTCCCTGTCTCTCTGTCTCTCTGTCTCTCTGTCTCTCTCTCTGTCTCTCTCTCTCTCTTCCTCTCCCTCCCTATCTCTCTCTCTTTCTCTGGGCCATTTCCTTCTGGAGTTTATTATTATTATTATTATTATTATTATTATTATTATTATTATTATTATTATATAGATGAGAAAGCTGAAGCAAAGAGGGTTAAGTGACTTATTTAGAGTCACTAGCTAATAAGTGTTCAAGAGCAGATAAAAAGTAAATGATTCTAGGCCTGACATTATCCATTGTATCACCTAATTGATGATAGAATATAGTAGAGAAAGCCAACACACAAAAAGGAAGCTTAAAAGGATGGACATGAAAGTAGGGAGGGGCATTATCAATTCCCTGACACAAGAACATGAGGTTTGGTGGAGTCAAACCTAGCAGAGTTGCCAATGGGAAGTAGAAAGTTCATCTCAAATGTCCCAAATGGTAGGAGTTCTCTAATTAAAGGAAGGATTTGGGAGGAAGTTGGTGCTTCACCTTTCAGCCCTCCAATCAAATGGGAAAGGGCCTTTGAAGAGCTGAGAAGGTGTTAAATATAAAAAATTATTTTATATTTTAGGTAAGTCAAACCACTACTATCACCACATGGACCACAATCTCCCTTCAGACCCTGACAGAAATATGTAAAGACTCTGAATTCAAGAACTTTGGAAATATCAGTGCTTCTAGTTCATTGTCCTCAATCATCTTCAGAAACAAGTCTTACAGAGATAAAACTTGGCTACTGTTCCTGTAACTGTTACAATCACAGTTACTGAAGACCCAGAAAAGAAAGTTCTTACTACTGGTCCTTGGCACTGTGAATAGTTCATCATTAAAAAAAATGGTATGGAAATGGCATTAAAGAAGATGCATTAACATTTGCTTTACTGCTGCACTTGGATTGTGGACTTTTCCCTCTGATATACAACTAAAATTTTCTGTACAAGTTATCTCCTTCATTATACTGAAAGTTTTTTGAGAGCAACCATTGTACTGCTTTATTATTTCTATCCTTTTGCTTAGCACACTGTTTTGCACATAGTAAATACCTGATAAATGCTTATAAATTCATTTTTTTAAAGTACAAGACAGTGTTGCTTTGTGTCATTTGTGTTAAGCACAGTCTTAATTACATTCAAGAGCTTCAGCTGGACAGCTCCCTTCAAGGGAAGCAACTTTCTCTAAAAACTGGCCCAGAAAACCCCTTTCCCCAGCTTTATAATAGGTTGAGAGTGGAGGCATTATCAGGAGCTAGGAGCTAGGATATATTGAAAAGGGCATTAGGTGGCAAGGGATGAGAGATAAGTAGATGAAAAAGAAAATAAAACAGTAGTGTAAGTAGAGGAGGGGAAATCAAAAGTAAATAAGGTTAGGAGGGTCAAACAGAAAGATTAGAAAAGAAAAGGAATAGATGAGGGATAAAGGTATGTAAGAGGGAAAAAACTAACTTGATCTCCTTGATTATTGGCTCTCTTTGCAGTTACATTCATCTGCCTATAAATAGAACCATGCTCTGTGGGTTGGAACAAAGATTTTGACTCTTGGAGGAAAGTAAGCATACTCTTTACTTCTACTGTACTCCCATTTGCCATCAGAATAGCAATATTGTTGAGATGGGATGAAATGAAATCAGAATTCTTAGAGATATTTTGATAATGATCAGTGATATAGTGTCACAGGTGGTGAGACTAGGGAATTTGAATGGTGTGGAAATATGGATGATAGGAAAACATTCTTAGGATTGGGAAGCTTTACTCAATTCAGAAACATACTCAAGAATGAAGTCAGAAAATTTCAATAAGATTTTCAAAATTATTTCCTGAAAAAACCTGGGTCCATTGTTCTGGAATCATTCATTTCCCTCATCCAATTACAAGTGAATTTTCATGCTCTGGTATTCAAGAGCCCAATGGAAATATAAATTATAAATTACTATCATGAGTTAGAGTTGTCTTAGAACTCTTGGAGGAGGAGGAGGACTCATGAAAGGGTGATTGAAGTAGAAGAGTTGGCTAATGGAAAATAATGTTAAAGAGTAGTTTTTAGGAATATAAATCCATGCAAGGATAAAGTATATAGGGTTAGTTGTATTCTTACAGTATTTCTGATATCCATGGAATTGTTGAGACATGAGTACTATAAAATATTTTTAGAATTTATATTTCAAAACTGAATTTGGAAGTTAACCTGGAAATTCAATGAACCATAACTACTGGTTTCACGAGGAACAAGAACCATTTCTATTTGTTTTAACAATCTAGAATTCAAAGACAAAGATGAGATTTTGGCCTGGAGTGCAATAACTATCATTATAGAACAGAATTACCTTTTATTTTCTTGGCCTTCTTCCCAATTAAAAGACTTTTAAACCTGTCCCTGGATCTCTATTTCCCAGTCTGTTTCCCTGTGCTTTAATTTATATTTATATTCTTTTGCATATAAAAGAAGAGCAGTTTGTCTTAGTGGACAGAAAACCAGCCTTGGAGTCAGAACATCTAGGTTCAGGTTCATCTGACAAATTCTGACTCTATGATCATGGGTAAATCACAATCTCCCGATGATCCAAGAAGCTCACTAAGACTAGGAACTACAAATAATCTGTGGAAGGAAATTCTAAGCAATGAACCATCTTCATTGTAATAAATCAGAGATCTATGTCTCTGCCTGATACAACTCAAGGACATATAGGGATATTCTCATAAGAACTACCAGAGAAGGAGAAAGTTTAAAAAAGGAGAAAATGTCAAGATCTCTTTAATATTCAATGTAATCTGGCATGAGGTCAACATTAATGAGAAACAAGATTGAAAGTAATAAATTCTTTAACTCACATTTCTGTAACACTTAAATTTTTTATACAGCATTTTCCTCATAAAAACTCTGAGGGATGGGTAGTCTGAGTATCATTATCCCCATTTTACAGATGAGGGAAAAGTGAAGCAAAATTATTTACCCAATGTCGTTTATCTTAAGTATTGGAACCAAGATTTTAAACCAAATATTCAAATTCATTTATATTTCTCAAGATCCCATGATTTCCTAATTTATAATCCCAAAAGTTGTCTTCCATATCTTTTGTTGTTATCCTTCTACATGACTTTAATGGGCAGCATGATTGTAGAGAACTGGATAGCAAGAAGGCTGGATTCAGTTGCCTATAATTTTCAAGCTATGGTAATAGCTATGCCCCTGGGAAGAATGAAATATTCTTGGCTGCTTTGAATATAAAGGTTGTAAAGGTTTAGTGCTAGAAGGGATCTCAGAGGTGATGTAGTCCAACACCTTTGCCAATTTATAGAGAAATTGAGGCCCAGGGAAGGGAAGACCCCAAGCTTCAGAGGTTTGAATTTGAAACAAAGTTTCATGCCTCCAGAAACTGTACTCCAAGCATCCTGGAATTTGGGGTGGGGAGGAAACAAGCATTTATTGAGATCAGCTATTTGTGTTTATTGAGACCTACATTGCGCTGAGTGCTTCATAAATATTATCTTATAGTATCTAAAACCTTCTTACTTTCTTGACATAGTGCACTCATTCAAAAGGATGATAAATATCCTGTCCATGGGGCATTAGAATCTTTGCCTTGGATTATTTTATCCTTTTTCAAACTGAATTGTATGTATCTCCCCCTCAAGATGGTTTCTTACTTTGTTTTAGGGAAATTACTTGTAGATGAACTCTTAAATCATGAGAATTTGATAATATCTAAAATTCAGCTGCACATTCTTTAGGCATGCAAGGAACTGAGATGTCATTTATCAGCTTAGAGCCTAGATAGGTTTAACATAAGCCTGTCTTATTCATACTAGGTCTCAAAAATACTTACTAGTCACATCATGTCTGTGTTCAATAAAAGTAGGGTAAGTTTTCACTTTCTGAACCTGAGTTGTTAAAATTCCATTAGAAGAGAGACATGTAGCCATGATCTGAAAATTATCCATTCTGGTCATTCTAATTAGAACTCTACTTTTAATGTGAGGTTCAAAGCATCACTGAATATCCTATGTACAAATAATTCATTTAAAAAGTACCTAAGATTTAATGTCATTGTCAAAAAAAAGTATTGTAAAATGGATTCTTTCAAATGTATTCTGCAAAGATAGCAGAGAGAAGATTCTCTGACTTCAGCATAACCTTCTATTCTCTAATGATCAGGCTTGGCTGATATCCCAATGTACCTGGCCCTGCTCTGCCCTTCAGTTTGTTACAATTTGTTCAAGGTTTCCAGGTCTAAACAGCATGAACTTTGGACACCATACTGACACTCTCTCAGCACTAAGCAGATACCACAGATTTAACAAAATACACTTTAATTATAGATACTCTTCCCTAGTATTCACAAGAATAAGTAAAAGAGGACATTAATTAAAACAAAGAGAGAAATAAAATGGAAGCTTTTAATTCTTATCACTATATTGCAGACAAAAACAGCAGGAAATGTGTAGACTGAATCCTACAGACTAAAGGGAAGAAGAATTTAAAAGTCAAACGGAGCTTCCAGCTGGTCAGAGACATTCCCTGTGGTGCCGCCATGTTTGAACCAATAATTATTTCGAAAGGACAGGGATTATTAACAAGAAGAAAATCTCATAGGTCCTCCTACACAAAGATAATAACAAAAATAATTATTAATACTTCTAAAACAGCTCTCATCTATGGATCTCAAGGAGCTTTTCATACATTATTTAATTAACTTAATACAATGCCTATGCTGAAGGTTGGAAAATGTTTTATAGATGAATAGATTTATTTTCTTTAAAATTCAACCTCCTGACCATATTCTATTTATTGGCAAAATTTAAGGATATAGATCTCAATTTCCAGCTGTTTCTATATAATGTCAATAAAACAGTTGTAAAGAAAAACATTCAGTTGTCCAAGCAATTGTTTCATTTATAAAATTCCAAACAAGAATTTGGCTATTTGTTTTTGTTGTTGTCTATTTTTTCCTTTACTAAATTGACTAATTATTTTTGGAGTCATTTAGACATAATTGTTCAAGGGACTAAAACAAGTCAGACCGTGTGAAACCATACCTACCCTCAAAAAACTTAAAATTCTCCTATTGGAATGTACAAAATTAAACAAAAGCATGTCACGAGTGATTACAGGAAGGGAAAACTTGAACAATTGAATGCTCTGTTTCTTAAAGACACTTTTCTTTCAAAAAAATAATTTTTAAACATTTAATCAATTGAAATACAACTCAGAAAGCATCTACTAAATGCTTTAGTCATAAAGTTTTGTGTAAAAATACTTAGGGGATACAATAGATAGAGAGCTGGGATGGAGTCAGAAATCTATGAATTCAAAATCAGTCTCAGACACTTACTAGTTGTGTGGTCCTGGGAAACTTATTTAAACTCTCTTTGCTCAGTTTCCTTATCTGTAAAAAAGGGGGTGATGATAATAAGAGGATCAAATGAGATAATACTTGCAAAGTATTTAGCACAGTGCTGTATAAATGTTAGTTATTATCACCATTTCCATTATTATGATTATCTTTATTATTATTACTTGGGAATAATCAACCATGATCAAAAGGAGTTCCTTTTCTACTTGAAAATGGAGGTTAGGTAATACAACACACACACACACACACACACACACACACACACACACACCAAAAAGTAGTTTTCCAGAATTTCTTGACTCAGAATCTGTTGTCCAACCAGCTAAGTTAGAAGTTAGTTAAAGCTTAAGGTAACCTCCACCATCTCTCTCTCTCTCTCTCTCTCTCTCTCTCTCTCTTTCTTTATATATATATATATATATATATATATATATATATATATATATATATTTTTTTTTTTTTTTTAAGAAAGGATTGGGAAAGCCTAACAAAGAAGAGGAGAGATCAATTTTATATATGAGATGGTACATAAGGAGAGATCTGAAAGAATCCAAAGATTCTAAGAAAAACAACACAAAGAGTTCTTTAGAGACAGGTAATACCAACTATCCTGGCCAAGCACTCCTCCTAGCCTAAGAGAAACTGTGAAACAAAAATTGTTCAAAAAAGTACCAAGAAAGTGCTAAGGAGGCAATTAACACCTTTACTCTGGAAAAAATATTCTGGGGAAAAGCCCAGATTGGGACTGTGAGAAAAGCCTGGGGCAGCATTGTGGGTGAGAGAAAGATAAGCTGCATGGGTTTACACAAGTGGCTGCTCAGAACAGTTAAGTAGTATTAAGAGTGGCTTAATTGACCAGGAGTAGTTTGTTTTGCTTTTAACCCTTGTTCTAATTGGGATATTAAACCGGTCAAATTACAGATATTGTACATGTGATGTTTTACTTATTTTTAAAGTATATATTTGTATAAAAGGAGCATACGAGTACATCATATTTCCTCTGTTTCTCACAATTATCCCCCTCCAGAATAGATCTGACCTCTGAATTTATGCATTGTTAAATGGAAGTCACCAGTCATCTGGGGCCTCTTACCCCAAAGAGTAAGTAAAATGGCAGGGGGAATTAAATGAACTTCCCAGTCTAGTTATTAATGAATTCTACAACATGCAGGTGTTCTAGGTGGAAGGGAAAAGAGGAAAAAAGGAAGGAAGGAAGGAAGGAAGGAAGGAAGGAAGGAAGGAAGGAAGGAAGGAAGGAAGGAAGGAAGGAAGGAAGGGAGGAAGGAAAAGGAGTGAGAAGGATGAAAAGGGAAAGGAGGAAGAAATGTAAAGTAATTTATTTGGTCTTTCCTATGTGTCAGGCCCTCTAGTAATATTAATTTCTAATATTAACTAATATTAGCATGGATATTGTAACTGCCTTAAAGGAGCTTATATTTTGTTCAAGGGATAATCCATATAGGTGATTGATGCTCTCCCCTCTTCTCCACTCAAAAAATAGACTTTTTATCTAGAAAATCACAAAAAGATGAATTGATGTAAATGATAGTTACTTACTATTCCATTTTCAGAAGTAATGGTGCTATTGATTTTGTTATTGCACTTAGAGCAATAAAAAGAAAGAAAGGAAAGGGGTTATTAAGAGACTACTTGAGTACCATGGCAAGATGACCTAAGAAGAAACCTGGATGGATAGGCAGGATGTGACATGAAGGCAAAGAGTGATCCTTTGTCTATGGCAAGTGAAGCCAATGCTAGTATTTATTCAGTCAACAGTTACCTAAGTCAAAACAAAAGGAACAAGAAGGCCTCCAGAAGATTAATTAGCTATAAAGAGGATCTCATATTATAAAGACATGGAGAAGAATCACACAGATGAGAGTGTGGGGAAGGGTTGCAGTATAGACTGATGGACAGACTATGAAACTATCATATAGTTTCATTATGGTTCATGGCTCTATCAATGTATTAAGTGTTTATATCTTTTATATTAGAAATAAATTTCCTCCCTCACATTCACTTTGAAATTAGATAATGCTCCACATTTTTCATAATAATCTTGATGTCTTTTTCTGTTAACATATTTACTCTTTTAGGACTGGCAAAGGAAGATTAGGGTGGTAGCAGCTTGTGGAAATATTGAAATACAGTAATCTATTCTAACATTATCTGAAGAGAGAATTCAAGGGATCTACTAGATCAACAATTTTCCTAGTCAGCAAACAAATTGTATATCATGGACAAGAGGTTTATCTAGCACAGACTCCAAATCCTTTGACTTGCTTATTGGTTGGAGAGATGGCATCTGAGATCATCTTTCTGATGTGAAGCATTTGTGGACATTCAGAAACTAGTTTGGGTCAACCAACACATATGGTGAAGTGGAAGCTCTATGGTTGACTTTAGACACATTCAAAAAGAACTGTGAGTTTTAGTAACTTTCTCTTTGATCCTCTTTTATTGTATTTAACTTCTTGTAAAGTGTGGTGACTCCATTCACCAGTTAATGAAAGGTTAATCTATTAGAAGAAGGGTTTTTCCTATTGGATCCTATTCCCTATTCTCATTGATGCCTTATGTCTGCTGAGGAATAGGGAATTATTGATATTTTTTTGTGTGTGTTCTAGGTAAAGAGTTGAAGGATGGGATGCTGGTTACTGGATCCCAAAATGACAGGGGATAGAGGATAGGATCTCAAGTCAATGGCAGAAGAGAGACACCTAATTCTCTAAAACTTTGAAGGGAAGTTGGTCTTAGAGAAAATTATTGGAGGATATACCTTACATATTCCTTGAGGCACAACTTGAATTCTGACTCCAACCTTCCTTTGACTTTGTACTTAACTAAGTTTTTAGATGCCACTTTCTTCAGCTAGAATGTAAAAGAACAAATAAAACTGCCAATGAAGCTCCATTTTTTCGTAGATATCAGGAAGGGGAAGATGGTATTTTCCCATACTCAAATGCAGCAAAAAATGAGATAAGAGAAAACTTCTGGAGCTGAAAAGCATTTCTCAAGGCCTCTAAAGTCAGTCAAAAACCATCCTCTTCTTCATTATGTTAGCTAACCCAGATTAGATGCCAAATGTCCGCAAATGCTCCACAAGTCTTTCTAGGGCACTTCCCTACACATTATCACTATTTTCCCAGAAACCTGATCCCCAGCATCCATCAGGTGAAGAGATGCCATCTGAGCAAGCTGATGGAGTGTGCCAGATCCTCATTACACATTGTAGAAAAAATAGTGAAAAATTTCTATAGAAATGAATTTCTACAAATTCTTATTATAACACTTTTCATGAAGTTATGTCTCATGTCAAATCTTTATCTTTCATGCCTTGCTTGGTGAAGAGTAAACAAATGTTATTTCAGTTATTGTAATGATCCCAATGTCTCTTCTTCCTCCTCCACCTGCTCCTCCTCTTCCTATTATTATTAACTGGCATTAGCATAGGACATTAATGTTTGTAAAACATTTTACATAATCTCATAATAAACTTCAATAAAAGCCAGTGATATGGATACATTTTTTTTTTGTTTTTTGCAAGGAGGAAGGATTAGACTTGTTCTGTTTGATCCCAGAGAGCAAAATTTAAAGGGTGGAAGAATTTTCATATAGGGAAGAAACTCCTAAAAATTCAAGCTCAACAAAATGACACCGACTCCCTTGGGAGGTTGTAAGTGTTCCAACATCACAAACCTTCAAACAAAGGTTAGATAATTTTTGTTCAGGTAGAGGATGCAGTAGATAACTTCTAAGACTAGCCAACTTTGAAATTCTGTGATTCTTATAAATGGTTAACAAAAATATATTAAGGCTCTTATTAGAGAGTAGGTTTCAATTCCTGGATCACATTAACTATTTTTCTGCTTCCTTGCCATTGTCTCTTTCTGAATTCCCTCCTTGCCCCACCCACCTACACATTAATTTATTAAAATATCATCCATCTTTCAAAGTAGAGTTCAAATACTACCACTTTCATGAAGCCTTCCCTGATATGTTTCCCTCTTCTTAGCCAGATGTCCCTTTTCAGCTTTCTCTCAATTCCCATGCCATTTTATTCTTATCTGTCTATATTTCTTATCATCTGTTTCCCCTACTGTTTTTTTAATTAGGTTTTTTTTTTTTTGCAAGGCAATGGGGTTAAGTGAGTTGACCAAGGCCACACAACTAGGTAATCATTAAGTGTCTGAGGTCAGATTTGAACTCAGGTACTCCTGACTCCAGGGCCTGTGCTCTATCCACTGCGTCACCTAGCTGCACCTGTTTCCCTATTGTAAACTTCACTAAGCACAGTTGACCTGGGTCAGGAAGATCTGATCCAATTTAAGAATTTATTAGCTGTATGACACTGGACAAATCACTTAACCTTTATTTGCTTCAGCTTCCTCAACTATAAAATGATAGATAACAATAGCACCCAATTTGCAGGGTTGTTGGGATAATCAAATGAGATAATATTTATAAAGCACTTAGCACAGGGCCTACAACATAGTAGTCACTATGTAAATGCTTATTCCCTTTCTTTCCCTCTAAACAGCTTTTTCAAGTTTTACAATAGAGCAGATCACAGTGGGTATTCAGTAAACAAATATTACATTAATTCAATTTAATTCATTAAATCATCTTTTAATTAATTTTGATAGGCAAGGCATGTGTTAAGATATCAAGGATGTACCTAGACCAAAGGTAAACTGGTTTGTATCCTGGAGGAACTTATAGTCTGCTGAAGAAAACAATATTTGTACCAATAACTAAGTAGAAGATAATTTGAGGATGGAGAGATTGCTCACAATGAGGAAAATCAAGAAAGGTTTCCCAAGGGCGATGACATCTGAGCAGAATCTTGAAGGAACTTAATATTTTAAGAAATAGAGGGGGAGAAGGAAGTACATTCCAGGTCTAAATGAAAGCCTATACAGAGGAGGCAATGGAATGCCAAACTTGGTGGATAGGAAGTAGATAAATATGGCTGGAATACAGAGTTTATGAATAAGAGAAAAGTTTTAAATGACAAAGTGAGTTTTTACTTTATACTAGAGATCAAAGGGGACCCCACTAGAACTTCTTGAGAAAGGAAATGGTATGATACAATTTGTGTTCAAGGATTTTGGTATTCTGGCTCAAGAATTGTGAGGTGGGGGGGGACTGAAAACAAGAAACAAATTAGAAAGTTATTGTATCCCAAGTAAGATGTAATAAAGATTTGTTTCAGATTGAGAACCTCAAATGAACACTGGGGGATTGGGATCACAACAACATCATAGATTTAGAACTGAAAGGAAAAGTTTTCTAATCTGCAGCTATCATTTTTCTGAGAAGTAAACTAAGGCCCAGGGAGTTTGAATGATTTGCTTCTATGACAGAAAAGGGATCCAAAATAAGCATCTTTGACTCTAAATCCATTGTTTACCCATCCCCCACCTACACTCAACAATGATACCCAAGAGTAATTTATTCATATAACTACTACCACTCACTGTTTTACGCAGCAAAATAACTAAAAAATGGAGAATTGGGGAAATTATGAGATTATTGTAACTTTAGAGCTTACTCTCTATAGATCTAATACTTCCATAAGAAACAAATATAGAAATCTACTTAAGACTGATAAAAGTTTATTATCAGAAACTCTTTGCATATAAATTGTTTCATTCTTTCTTAATTTAACACCCTCCATTTGGAATACTTAATTTTCATTTTTTTTTTCTATATTGGTTCCCTTAAGGATTTATTGATCACCAGTCATTGAATCTCAGAATTTTAAATTGGGAGAGATCTCAGCTACCATATGGCCCCATCTGTAAGCAAAAGGGATCTCCACTATCTGATGTGGAATATACACAACACACACACACACACACACACACACACACACACACACACACACACTCTATGGATTAAACTTGAGGGACTGGATTTCTGCTACAGTTGCTCATATGCCCCCATCAGTGTTTAACTTCAGTCAGATAGATTTCAATAAACTTTTAGAAAGGTATTTTTAGGTCCTATAATAATAACAAATTGGTTCAAAATATTCCCTCAAATGTCTGGAGGAACATACACTTCTTGCTCACACAGGGTCCCTGCAGAGAGTAAGTTCAAACTTAAGAGTAGGTAATGAAACACATGTACATGAAGCAGATGTGTCAAAGCACTATCAAGGAGTTCCTGGTTACTGGAAGTACTTTAATTTTCTTCTTTGTAGTTCTCATTCAATTATCTTTCGATATACTTTTCTTCTGGACCAGAAGATTTAAAGACCTTGCAGACTCAGTCTATAGTGAATATTTTTCTCTCCCCTAAATGGTACAATGGATAAGATGGGTAAGATTGGAGTCTGGAAGACCTGAGCCAATTCAATAATTTACTAGTCATGTGATCCTGGGCAAGTTACTTTAACCTGTTTTTTCAAGTATCAAATGACAGATAATAATAGTGCTCCTTTGAAGGCTTGTTGTAAGATAATATTTATAAAATATGCTTCTTTACTCAACTTTCATAAGTATAGCTAATTCATCTTTAGAGCAACTAATACAAAAGCTACTGTAATTCACCGATACAGCTAATGATGGGATCTTCAAATCTTCATGATGTCCCAAGGTTACATAACTTGGTCAACTCCATCCTGGTTGCCTAAGATTCAGAAATAACAAACAAAAGAGGCAGAGATGCCTATATTCTCACAGCCCCCATGACTAGATGGGAGGTAGTTCATCTTTCTTTCTCCTCTCCCAAAGACATAACCTTCTAAATAAGAGATGGGATAACAGTAATGTATAATTTTTTTTTCTTCTTCTGGTGTACCTTACTAACCTAGTCTCTTCAATTATGTGTTCATTGGATTGGGGAAAGTAATTACAATATTTCCTCTGGAATCACTTATTACACTCCCATCTTATTGCCCTCTAGTACCAGTGGAAGGTATCTGCTTTTTCAAGATCCTCCCTGGTCTAGAATTCCATACCATGTGATTGGTTTCTTACTGATGAACTCAAAATTGAAATAACTGCTCTTTTTATGTATAGTTGAAGTAGGGTGACTTGATTTTCTCAACCAATCATATTTTGTTTCCTGTGTGATGTCATCTGCATTTCATTTAATAGGCAAAGGTCTTAAGATGAAAATAATTGCACCTTAAGTAATTAATGAATGATTTAAGTAATTAAAGAACCCTTATTACCTAGTGTTAATCTGATTGATTGATTGATTGATTGGAGAGAATGGTAAGACTCTGCCCTTAACCTCAATATCATTTATCTTCTTAGAACTTATTCATATAAGCATCATGATAAGAAAGAAAGAACCATAGGTATAAAATGGGAAGTTTGAATTCTGACTGTGACACTCTCAAACTCTGTGACCATAGATTTAACCCCTCTGAGCCTCTGTTCCTTCATCTGTAAAATGGGAACAATAACATTCACACTGCCTTTTTCATAGGATTTTATGAGAACTCTCTGTAAAGTGTAACACTCTCTGTCAATGTGAATTATTATCATTATCAAGAAAAAGTCACAGCATACAGTATAACATTATTCATGAAGTTTAAAACTTTCCATCCCTGAAGAAACTGTGGTGGAATGGACCAAAGCACAGATTGAATTCCTCATCAGTAAATTTATGTATGAGGAGCCAGACAGCCTCCTTCCTTTAAGACCTGAAATGTCAAGCTTGTAAAAATAGTATTCTTGGGAGTTGTATTTGATCATTTGTTAAATACTGGGATATAAAATGTAGAAATCCTCGTGTAATGCCTCAAATCCCTAATCTGGTTTAAAAGGTCAGTTGAAGCCTAAAAGGACTTGACATTTTACCTTTAAAAATCTGACTTTTTGACTCAGGAATTAACCACATTTCGGCCTGAATGACCTGGAGGATAAATACAAAGCTGATTTCAATTGAACTATTTAGAAAGCAGGGGATCTTCTAATTTGTAAGATAGCATTCAGAGAGCTTTTTCCATTAAGAACTCAATCGACTGAAAAATGATTTCCTTGGGTATTCCACAATCTTTCAATGCTTGTGCAAATTTTACACAGGAGGTGGGCGGTATGTGAGACTCTAGATATAAAACTCCATGGCACAAAGAGACAATACCATCTTATGACTCAGTGGAAGCTAGTGCTCACCTAGAAGGAACACATTTTGCTTCTGTTCACCATTTCTCCCCTTCAGGTGAAAGACAACTAACAATTCTGACATTCAGGACAGCTCATGTCTCGCATCACTTCTTAGAGCAAGCTCAGTGGTTCTCAGTTCTATGCATCATCATTACCATCAATTAATATTTATTGAGCTCTTATTGGGTGCATGGCACAGTAGACTAGTGAATGAAATAGGCTAATTGGCCAAATTAAAACACATGTTATTGGAAACCTACAATTCATGTATATAATATGAACATAAACTAAATGTTGTAAATGTGTCTTTGTCCAGTCCTTAGCACAATGCTTAACATATAGTCCCTCTGTACCTAGTCAACATCTGATAATGAATTTTTATGAAACATCAAAGCAGTGTACTTACTCTAGAGTGTTGGATCTGAAATGCAAAGATGGTTCTAATCCCACCTCAGGCATTTCACTCACTATCTGACTAAAGTCAATTCACTTAAACTTTCTGAGTCACAGTTTCTTGATCTGTAAAATGGAGGTTATAATAACTGTACTACCTACTTATTTCACCAGTTTGTTGTGAGGCTTAAATGAAATAATGTACATAAAGCACTTTAAATGAGATAATATATGTAAAGTGCTTTGCAAAAACCTTAAAGCACTATATAAATGCAAGCTATCATTATTATCACTTTGCAAACCTTGCTCTATAAATGTCAGCTGTGATTATTATTAAAATGACACCCTTGTCCAAGCCATTAAGTATTTGGGATTGGTGGTCTACAAAAAGTTTTTTTTTCCTATAAAAATGCTGAGAATATAAACTCATAGACAGAGATGCAGAGTTGATATAATCCATCTCAGATAAGAAAGCTGACACAAAGAAAGGTTCACAACTGGCCTTTCCCAATGTCATAGCAAAACTGGGGTTTGAACCCAGTCATCAGACTCCAAACCCAACATTCTTTCCACTGCCACATGATACCAGGTTGATATGAACCTATTTCAGAAATGTGAGAGTCATCTTTTAATAAATGAATGAAATTTGTTAGAATATTGAAGGGATGAATGGATAAGCTTTAAGCACATTTAAATTATATGCAGGCAGTCAAAATTCAGTATTTTGCTAAATCTAAAGCTCATAGAAGATAGATAACTATATATGTGCCAGAATATTCTCTCCTCACAATGAATTAGTTCCAAGAATGAAAGAGAGATAGCTGTGGTTTCTTACCATTGCAAATGATTTGGATGTGGAACCAGTATTAAGTCAGAATCCAGAAGAGAAGAAGAAACTTTCTCTTCCTTTCCCTCTCACCTCACCCCTATCCCAGTCCCTCTTCTTCATCACTTGGGGAACTGCAAACTTTAGGAGGGAGGTTTTGTCACTAGGGGTCCCAGGTTGTTTTTATCAGAATTTAGAGGAATGGAAGTGATATCTTTACAGGAATGTCATAAAAACTTATCTATATGTTGCTGGTTTGATGACAAATTGCATGCCTTTAGGTTGCTCCAGTATTACTTCATAATATAGAGTGCAATGAAATAAGAGTGATAGAGAAGTGCTATGTGAGATCCCTGGACTCTTATCTCATTCAGGGTCTTCAAGGCAAGTGATGAAAGAATTGGGATTTGTAGCCTGGGGAAGAAAAGACTTAGGAGCAATAAGTTAGCTCGTTTTGTGTATTTTTGAAGGACTGTTCCCACAAAAATGGACCAGATTTCTTTTAGAAACAGAGAAGATATTTTAAAGAGACGAATTTAGGCTTCAGATAAGGCCAGACTTACTACAATTAGAATTCACAAAAAGTGAACAGAATACCTCTTGGGAGATCTGCAAGTAGAGGTTCGATGACCATGTGTCAGACCTTCTGAAATAGGGATTCTTTTTCCACTAGTGGATAGATTAGATAGTTACTTAAGCCCCTTTCAACCAAGATTCTGTAATTCTGTAAAGTAGATCACACCTTACTGAGTTTCTGAGAAGAGAATTGAACCATGTCACATCAAAATCTATTTTTAAAAATGATCATGTCAAAATCAGTCAATTGGTGCAATAGAAACAAAGTTATTTTAATAGAACATTATCACAGGATCAATGTATCCCACTTTGAAAAAAAAATAACCATTTCAGCTTGGCTTCGACATTTACTTTTGATAAATGCCTCTGCTTCACCTCAGCATTAATTTCGCAGCCAGGTACTATTATGCTGTGACAACCTTCTATTCCATTGTCATTATGTCAGATTCTTGAAAAGGATAATAGGTAGATATATTTGCTTTTAGAATGTTAAGAAATAAATGGCATACCTATTCCTTATTTATCTACAGTACTTCTTAATTTCAGTGAATAGTTCTGGTGATAATTACCAGATTTTTATATTGATAGAAAACTGAAGCATATGTTAATAATAGGACAATTTGATATTTATGAACTGCTGTTCTCCTACAAATATAGAAATTCAGTAATCATCATTAAGATTACTGTATTCATTAAAATCTGGAAAACAGCCCATTATCCCTTTGAGGAATCTGGCCCATTATCTCTTAATTAAATAATACAAAGAAATGCTAGGTAGATTGGCTTGCACTCACATAGTGCACAGTCATTGTATGTTACCTCGGCTACATCTTTGTTCCCCTGTAACAAAATTCTCCTATTTTGCTTCAAACATTTTCAAGAAAGAGAACTAGAGAGTGTAAGATTCTTCAAGTTGCTATTTACCATGCATTTGAATGACATTAAGTGAAAGCAAACTCTATTATTAAAAAGCAATACATTTATTTTGATCTAAAGTTACAATCTTTGCATTTCTTCTTTTATGTAAATTTCTATTTAGGTGGAGAAAGACAGACAAAAATAGCACCGAGTTAAATTGACTTTTTTAGTGATTCACAGCACCATTTGTCTGCAGTGATCTACTGGCTGATGCTTTGTGTTGAGGTACATTGGATGAACCCTCATCATTCCTGTCCTCTTGATTCTACCAGTTTGCTACTCTGCTTCTTTTTAAAAAATGTATCATCCTGTAAAAAATACAAGTCTCCCCCCACCACCATCCTATTTCAACACTTTCACTTTTTCTAATATGTTTCATGGAAACAGATTTTCTCTCATGTCTAAGCATTCGTTGGCAGGAATTAAGCAGTTATGATGGCACTCCACTGAGCTACTGGGACCCCTAGAGTGTGTTAATGCACCAGTGACCAACATGATCAGTAACATACATCTGGAGGATGAAGTGAAAAAGGTGACTCCTTCTAGGCTCCACCTATGGGGACTGCCAAATCTCTGTTGGTGGTGACGAAGGGAGAATTGGGATGGACAGTTATTTGAAAATAATATATCTTTCTGCAATGATGGAAACAATTTGTGTGTAATCACCTATTTGATTCTTTTAATGTCTCTTTTACAATACATTCCCCTTTCCCATTGGACCATGATAATTAAGGTAAGAAGGAAAAGAAAGAATAAGGATTAAAAAACAAAAGGAGACAAAAGGGGGAGGGGCTTAGGCCAGAGAACAAACATTTTTTTTGATGTAAGAGGATGAATTCTAATCTGACCTCTTTCATTTACCACCTGTGTGACTTTGGTCAAGTCTGTTGATCTCTTTAGGATTCACTGTTCTGATCTGCAAAATGAGAGGATTAGATTACCTTTAACGTGTCTTCTAACTCTAAATACATAGTCCCCATATATAGTCTGGTAAAAGCCTGTCTTCACACTGTCCGTAAAAATCTTCCAAATGCACAAGTGTGTCACAGCATACTGAAAAGGGAGATTTACCTTGAGAGTCAACACTCTTTCTAGAGAATGTAACTCATTTCTGGGAGTGACATAAGCAATAAGAAAAATCTGACCTATTGATCTGAAAGGTGACTGCTACATTCAAACAAACCTCTGCTTGTGAAAGGTACAATCTACATTCTTATAGCAAAGTTGCTATTAGATTGTGTCTAGACAATGCCAGGACTTTATAATTCACTGCACAAGTCAGTACAAGAAATAAGAGAGGCAGAGAGAACAAGAAATATAAACAGAGTTGAGAGAGCGAGAGTGTGTGTGTGTGTGTGTGTGTGTGTGTGTGTGTGTGTGTGTGTGTGAGAGAGAGAGAGAGAGAGAGAGAGAGAGAGAGAGAGAGAGATTGGCTTTATGCCAACAAAATGACATTCTAATCAGTAGACATTTCCTGACTGATAGGTTGAGAGTATTCTGTCTCCACTAATGAAATCATAAATGTCTATTGTGGTTTCATGTAGACCTAACTGAAATAGTAGTTCTTATGAAGTTATGAATCATAATGAACAGAATTAAAGTTAGGAAGACCTGGGTTCAAATCATACCTCTGATATAAATTATATGGTCCTGAAAATGTTGTTTAGTATATTTAACTATATGTTCATAGGCAACTCATAATCTTTTTTGGACTCATTTTTTTCCATCTGTATGTAATGTAGGGGTATTGATAAAAGAGCACCTACTTCATAAGACTAGATTAAAGTTCAAATGACAGGAATTTTAAATAATTTGGACATTTTGAAGCACAATAATTTCCTCTATACTTTCTCTTGCTACTCTTGTCAAAAAATTTCTATAGAAATTCTAGGTGGCACAATGAATAGAGCACCAGTCCTGTAGTCAAGAGGACCTGAGTTCAAATCTGAATCAGACACTTAATAATTGCCTTGGACAAGTCATTTAACCCCATTGCCATAAATAAATAAAAAATTTTAAAAATCAAATAATTTCTATAGAAATCTATGGATTTGTATGTGAATTAGCTAAACTATTAAAGAAATTGTAATTGGAAATTTCAAATAACTCTAATCATGACCTTGGTGCAAGTTGTTTAGCATTTGTCTTCATTTTTAACCATTTGTACAATGGCAATTCTATTTACCAATTTCCCAAGGATATGAATTTACCTGTGGTAAGTAAATCATGAAGGAATCACCACAGGAAGATAAGATGGAATAGTCCTATGGCAAGAGTAAAGGGTGACAAGAAGACAGCCAGAGGGCTCCCTTGGTATTCAAGATTTCATCATTAGGAAATCTTTAAGTATGGGCTTCCTTTGGTAGATTTTATGGGATGAACAAAAATTCTACCAGATAGGTATGTATGGATTAATGTTTACAACATTGAATAGAACTTCTAAATCAATGACATCTTTGATATACTTGAATATTCGAGTTATGCGTATGTTCAGTCTGACAATCTATGATGTAGAAAGCACATTTCTTTTATCAGATAATCTTTTGGATAATATTTCTGGTATATTTTCACATTTCATAGAATTTGTGGCTTCATGGCCCTTTAATACTCCCTTTACCTAAACAGTTTACAACCTCTACAAACCTTAATAAGATGGTTTCATGGGTTGCCATAACCAAATGTTACCAATTTTTTGTTGATGAGTTCCCTTGTGGTCAGCTAGCCTGGTGCTCTAATCCCACATCTGAAGTCTTTCTAGTTTGTTAGGGCCACCTAGAGTTTATGCTCTGCTAGCATGACTCTGAGAACCCATTGTCACCTTCATATATCAAAGGAAGACTTCAATGACTATGGACAGCACTATAACTCAGAAGGGCAAATCATCTTTTGTAATTTTAGGAGATGTGCTATACCTCATTTCCAGAATACTGATCTATGCATGGTTTAAAATTGTTTCATTGCATTTCCAACACATCAGCCTTAAATGAGGAGAATATCAATTACATCCATGTTGCTAGAACTTATATCTATTAGATGACTGGGCAGGGTCTAAGAAATAAATGTCAAATTCTTGTTTTTTTTAAGTATTTTAATAGGATGCAGAAGAATTAGGGCAGTCTTTAAATCTAATCACTATCCAAAGTGCAACTAATTTTCTGCGCAATTAATTACTATCCAGTTCAACAAACATTTCTGTATATCTACTATGTGCAAGACTGTTAAAAAAGAAGCTACACTGTGCTATATAATATGGGAGTTAAAAATAACATGTAATTATGTTTGAATGACAGCTTTCATTCAAAATAATTTCAAAAATATGAAGGGAACATGGGCTCCTCTTATGAGCCTTTTGCCAAAAGTCCCTGAAAAGACTATGGCACAAAGGCAGCCCCACAAAATATGTTCTCTCCTTCTTCCAGATGTGGAAAGTAAGGATAATGTCATGCTCTTCCTCCAGATGTATTACATTTTTGAGCACTTAATCTCAAGAAACTTTTTGAAGTCCAGATACTACTACTTTATTCATTGTCTCCTGTTTAGATTAAAGTAACAAAGAAGCAAGCTGAAACTCTCTCAGAGACAAAATTCCTCCTCCCTTTTCCCCTCAACTCCCCCATACAGTACATAAACAGAGCTGCAGCCTTTGCATTTTTCACCATCTGGTCCACAGTGTGAAATGACATTAGTAGCATGTCAGTGATTTTTTCCCCTCCTCTTTCAAAAAAAAAGAGTGGGAAAGAAAAAAAACACCATAATCCTAATCTATAGTATGAAGAGTATTAAATGAAACATCTGCCTTGCTGAAATGAGTGGATCAACTTTGCAGTCTGCAAGCTGCTGGGGTTTGTCAAGTACATGTTTACATTGCTGACGGCTGTAAATTTTCAAAATGGTGACATAAGAAATCGACTAACTAAAATATCTTATTCAAACCTTTTCAATGTATTGCATATTTTGTTTCAATTTCCTTTTTTTCCTGTCTATTTTCTGGAAAGACATTGGAAATTGCAGCAATGAAAGGTTACTAAGATCCTAGTTAGAGTATTAGAGTATTTGAACTAAACTTTTCAAGGCTAATATGGATTCTAATGTACAACTCCATCCTGGGAAAAACTAGGTAGGATCAATTTTAATTGCATTCAAGGAAAGTTGCTCCTTTTATTCCATATACTGAATATCATTGTAAACTTTCCTGAACTCAACCTAGCACAATACCTAAAAATTAAAGCTAATAATTCCCTAAGAAAGCTTTTTAAAAGAAGTCCACAGAAATTTAATCTAATCAATATACTTTTACTTCATTACAGAAGGACCTTATTTTAAGTGTGTGTGTGTGTGTGTGTGTGTGTGTGTGTGTGTGTGTAGTTTTGGGGGGAGAGGAGGAAGAGTAGCATTAAAACCTCATTTTCATTATCAACCTCCTCCTGATAATAAATGCCAGGGCTAAAGCTTCTTTCTACATGTAGCAAGATCAATTTCCCAGGACTGTTTGGGAACTCTCATTAATTTAAGGAAATGATTATCAATTAATTGAGAAATATTTAAGGCTTATATTCTATTCAGATTAATGTAAAATGAAGTTTTATATTATGAAGGCTTTTTTGCATTGACTTGCATTTTTATTTTTGAAATGAATATTCATATCTTCAGGATCTTTGCTGCCATGTTTTCTCTGAGTTGCTTTTTTACACTTATTTCCTATTCTATTGATACTTCTACTACCAAAGCTTAGTGAGTTATTTCTTTAATTCTGCACTTCAGAGGAGCAGTTTATAAACAAGAAAGTTCCCAGAATGAAAATCGTACCTACTCTCTTCAGACTCATTGGTACCCCTAAAGACTGACAGTTTCTTATGTTTCCCCAAACTTCCAGTTATCAATGTTGGACTATTTTAAGTATTTTGAGCTAGGAAAATGAGGTTTTTTGACTAGATAATCTGAAGACTTGAAAAATATTACATAAGGGACATGAAAATATATTTCAAATATGTTTTTCCCAATGCAGTAAGATATTAGTAAGTCATCCTTGACATATAAAATAAATGAGAAGTCATACAATCAGCTTCAGTTGGTGTCTTATGGATTCATTTCTTTGTAACAGTGTTTTGAAATATATAATCTAAAAGGCAAAAGTCCCTATCTTGATATAGGCTCTTCTTTATTCTAATACTGACTTCAAATTATATGGCTAACATATTTACTCCTTTTTGTTTCAGTTACCTTATTTACAAAAAAATAGGACTCAAATACTTTAAAGAAATTTTTTGAGAAAGACAGAAGGAAACAAAGGCAAGAAGGTAGAAGGGAAAGAGTATAAAAAAGAGGAAAGGAGAGGAAAAGGAGGAAAAAGAAGGCAAAGAAAAAGATTGCATAAGAAAGGAAATAAATTGAAAGGAAAGGAATGGAAGGGGAAGGAAGGGAAGGAGGGAAGGAGGGAGGGAGGAAAGAAGGAAAGAAGAGGAGGAAAAAGAAAGAAAAAAGAAAACATAACTAGATGTCCCTGTTTGCTAATGATCTTGTATTGTTTTATTGGACCCTAGAGCACTAAAGGGGTTGTTCAATGAGTAACACAGTCAACACAAAAGTTTGACTTAGTTTTCCACAGAAAATAAATAATGACTATTTTTTTAGACATTATTAGATGAAGAAATCTTTGAGTTAGTCTATGGATCCGTATAACTTGGACAGATATTGCAAATGACCTGGGTCCAAAATTGAAAAGAAGATACAACTGGATTACATTCAAGAAAAGGCACTGCAATTTTAGTTATCTCAGGGGATTGATCGCTGAAAATGCCTTTCTAAAAAAATTTAGCAGCTATATTCAGAGGTGTGCTGATAGATGTTGAACAATTTGTTTTTCTGAAAGAAAGGGAACAAATGTACTATAACCTATTTTTAAGTTTAGTCCACCTTGTTAACATTTTCTCCATCACTTCCTCAATTATAGACAAATAGTGAAACAGCAAATCAAAGCTGATTGTGTTTGACAACTTCCGAGGTGAAGGCTTACAATGAAAATTTAACAATAGTCTCTTAAACCGGTTCAAGCTTCCTGAGGAGAAGCTTTGGTCAAAGAACTGGAATGGAAACTAAGAAAAATTGGGTTCAAGCCCCATCTTAGGCAAATTCTTTTACCTCACAGAGCTTGAAACAATTCACTAAGACTGTAATTTGCAGATATCATGTCCTAAGTGAAAAGATTTCTCAGGTTCATATTACTTGCATATATCATCCCTTGAAATGAAATCTCTGGAAGTGTAGGAACAAAGTTCCACAACAACGAGATCAACAATTATACAGTTACAGTTAGCATTTATATAACTCCTTAATGTTTTCAAAGTGCTGTATATATATTTTGTTTTATCTTCAAAAAAACCATGACAAAGAGGTATTATTATTATTATTATTATTATTATTATTATTTTATTATCCTCATTTTGCAGATGAGGAAACTGAAGTTCAGAGAAAGCTTAGGTGACTTGGCCAGAATCTCACAGGTGACATATTACAGAGATGATACTTCAACTTAGGACTTCCTGACTCCAGTTTCAGGTCTCTACCCAAGAGCCCACCTAGCTGATCCAGCTATGCTTAGTGCTGCATATTTTTTTTCACCATACTAGAAATAATGCCTTTCTGAAAAGTCTTCTTATTAACATTATGGTAGATACAGAAAAAAAAAACCAAAAGATAAAATATGACTTTGGGATAAAAGGATAGATATTGTTCCAAATGTCAAACATAAATGCATAAATGAATTCTAAATCACTGATTCCTTTTTAATTAATATTTATTATAGAAATCACTCAAAAATAAATTGTTGCACTGGAACTGGAAAGGAATCTGTGAGCACATGTAATTCAATTTCCTTTATTTTAAAGGAAAGAAAACCGAGGCCCTGAGAAGTTAAGTGCTTTACATATAATAAGTATCAAAGATGGGATTTGAAAAACAGGTCTTTCCCATTTTAACCCATGTTCTTTCCATGCAAGCTGACCCCTCCTGACTGGAATACTTCCTGTTGAGTGGGGCATAAGCTTTCCAGGGGCTTATGTGTTCTAAACCAAATGCTGTTGTATATAGTAATATATATTGTTATTATTAGTAAAATCAGTACATGATTAATCATCATCAGGTTAAATATAGTTCACAACCTGTCTGTGACTTTGAAGGTAAGTTTTAGAAAATTCTCTGACAGCAACTTGCCCAGAGTCATATACTCAGCTTATAAGTATCAGAAGCTGGATCTGAACCCAGATCTTCCTGATAGCAAGCATAGCAAACATTCTACTAGGCTAAGATAGATGGTACAGTGGCTAGAATGTTGGAATTTGAGTCAAAGACTCAAGTTGTGTTTAAATTTGACCTCAGACATTTATTAATTGTGTGATCCTGGCAAGTCACATAACCCTATTTGCCTCAGTTTATTGAAATGGAGAAGGAAATGGCAAATTACTCTAGTATCTTTGTCAAGAAAGCCTCCAATGAAGTCACCAAGAGTTGGATACAGCTGAAATAACTAAACCAAGAAAATAATAATAATTATTATTAATAATAACAACTGACATTTATACAGAGCTTACTATGTGCCACTCACTGTGCTAAGTTCTTTATAATTATCTCATTTGATCCTTACAACAACCATGGCAGATAGGTGCTATTATTATTCTCATTTTAGAACTGAAGAAACTAAGGCAAACAGCTTATGTGACTTGCTTGGGATACCAAGTTAATTAGTATCTAAGGAAGGATTTAAAGGAGGTTTCTTCCAGAATCCACTATAAAAAATCATTAATAATGTTTTGTCCTGCAAAAGCATTCTATAATCAACTAATGAATCTATCTGAAACAAATTTACTTATTATCTACTATGTACCAAACACTGAACTAAGCCCTGAGATACAAATATCCAAAAATGAGACTTTTCTGGACCTTAAAGGTGTTATAATATACTGAAGAGACAATATATACCTAAAAATAAACAAAATAAAACCAGATAAAAGCATATTTTGAATCCTGTTTTTGCAACAAATGTTCAAAATTAAGAAGTCTTACATATGTGGGACTTCCTAGATTAAAGCTGGGGGGAGGGGATCGTCACACTTTTAGTTGCAGAAACCCTGTATTTTTACATGAACCTTAGCTAATGGTCTGGGGGGAAAGGAAATACTCCGATGAGGATATTTGCTGTGAAGGTCTTCTCTCCACAAGAGGGCTGACTGGGGATTGCTCCAGAGATTGGTGGAGCTAGAAGAAAAAAGAATCTCAACCCCTGGAGCCCTTTCACTTTACTCAGTGAAAAGTAGGGATGAGGGAAGAACCGATCTGAAGTCTTCAGCACTGAGTTTTGCTGAAATTCCCTGTTGTCATGGTATCTATATACCACTATGACTTCCTTGGTCAGTTTTACATCTAGTTCCATTAATTTACTTCTGAAGTCTCTCCTGCAAGTAAAATTGAACATTTATTATATTCAAAGTTTATTTGTTTATATGAATAAGAATCAAATATTAATTGAGCAAACTGTAAATATAGGATGAAAACATCATTTTATGTTCCTAGAATAATCATGAGCTTTTTTGTTTACTTGATTAGTTTTTTTATGTCTTTCTGAATAAGTTACCCTTCTACAAAAACTGTTTAAAACATAAGAAATCAATTCTATATATATACATAAAATGAATAATTTCATAATTTTATAGAACAGGAACATTTTTTAGATTACTGAATACATTATATGTATATAATGGGAATTGTATATGTGCTATTATATAAGATCTATCAATATATTATACATAATATGAAAAATTTTGCTATTCTAAAAATTGCTTCCATTTTATTGTCTAATTCTTTAGACAAACAGAACATGTATATATTAGATAGCCTAAAAATTTTTCCCATTGTACAAAGTTCCCAAACTGTCCTGTCATAAGAGTATTAAACCAAAAAGAAAAGATGAGCATCATTCCTCTTGTTCTATTAAAATTAATAGGTACTATGCAGCTCAATATTTTGGCAGATACCTAGACTATAGAGCAAGACTATTGTGAGAATGGCATTCTATACACTGTTTTAGTATTGTTGGGGAACATTCTTCCTTTGCAGATCCCCTCTAGCAAGCAGAATATCCTCCTGACGGATTCCTGCTAGATACAATGCCTGCTAGCTAGTGGGCTGTGTGCTCTGAGCTTCATCAGCATCCTACACAGAGGGTCCTAGCCAGGAGATATTTCATAAAGGGTGTGGTTTTCCAAGCCGGCTCCCAGCCAGCAGTTCCTGCTTTTAACAGTATCTCTACAAGACACACGATGACAAACCCCTTCCTTGTACAGGAATTCTCCTGTATTGTTTACATAGGTATCACAGAGAAATGTGTTTGATACAAATTGTTTCAGTTGAAAAGAGTTCTGCCAAAGAAAACAGACAGGCAGCTGTTTGCATTTCGCATAAAATTTTTGTGTTAAATATGGCTGCACCTGTGTAAACACAAACTTTATTTCCAAGAAGTGCCCCTGCAGCTGCAGAGACTTTCAGACGCTGCCAGACAAGTTATTTTTTATTATACCATGTGCCAAACTCAGCTGGCCAGGGGTAGGTTGTCGGGCCTTAAGCAACATGTAAGGTTTACTTCTTTTTAGTACAGATAGTTCATTATAGTTTTTTTCCCAAGGAGAAATATGATGGCTTTCCTTCTCATTTAAACTCCAAACTAGATTTCTTTGTTTAGTTGAAAATAATGAGGAGAAATTTAGTCCACTGATCACAGAGAACATCAGGGACATGCTTGGTTTTGTTCTGTTCATTTCATTCATTCATCTTTCATTCATTCATTACCATAGGGAACACGTGTTTCACTCTTTGGCAGACAGGTTATATTTGAGCATCACATTTCAATGACATGACTTGAGGCATTGTCAATATAAGGACTTTTATGGCCTCGAGTGCCATTGGAACCTAGGTTAGAATCCCCACTTTGCCATTCATTAACTTTGCAAACCTAGGCAAGTTTTGTAAGCTGTCTGGGACTCAGTTTCTTATTCTGTAAAATGAAGGAATTAGACCAGATAATCTCTAAACTCTTCTCAGTACTATATCTGTGGTTCTTTCATTATATTTGTTGAGGGACAAGGAGACATCCTGATAGGTTGAAGGCTAAAACTCTCCTAACCTCTGTCTCCATGACTCAAGACATGTCTATTTTACTTTTTTACAATGTTGATTTTTTTCCCAGATTCTTTTCTACCCTCTTCAATTTTATAAGTTTGCTTCCTGCTCTCACCTAATTAAATTCTTACTAACCTCACTGTCCTCAGGGTATATATCTAAGTATAGTTGTAGCCAAGTAGGATTATGATCTGCTTGTTCAATAAAGTCAAAAATAACTAATTTCTATTCTAGGCATTGTACATTGAAATATCTCATGCAAAGAATTAGGCCGGTTTCAGTAGTACTCAACTAACCACTATAATAAGGTAAGGTATGTATGTGTGTCACACATACACACAAACACGGTTTAGATGAGACCTAACTCCTGTCTTTAAGGACCTCATAGGCAAGTAGGTCTTTTTATCTAGACCTGAGGGAGCAGGAAGGTACAGTAGATAGATTGCTAGGCTTGGAGACAGGAAGACCTGCGTTCAAATTCAACCTCAGACATTACCTGCTATGTGTACTTAGTCATTTAACTTGTTTGCTTCAGTTTCCACAAATGTAAAATGGAGATAATAAGAATATTTACTTCATAAGGTTGTTGTGATGATCAAATGCGATCTTTGTAAAGGGTTTATACAGTTTTATAAACAGATACTAAATAAATATGAGTTATCATTATTATTTCTTCATTGTGGGACTGTCTAGTGAAGAACCATTTCAATAACAAGAAAACTTGGCAAAATTTATGGGTAAAGATGCTCACCTTTCTGGACAGTTTCCCCTGCAAACTAATATATGCTTTTTACAAGCAAAAATGAGGCTGATCTGAATCTCGACAAGCTATATTCTTCACACTATTTTATCCACCCCCCCCCTTGTCTAAAGGGAAATATGTCAACTCTTATTTACTGAGAACCTAGCATTAGAGTTGGTACTTCACAATACAAACTTCTCTGATATTATCAAGTATAAATAATGATATCATTGGGAATCCTAATTGTGGAATGAAATGAGCTCTTAATGGCTTCCCACTCCTTTTTTGAATGAATTTCCTGGAACTTCCAACTGTAGTAAATAAAGGTTCATTCCTTTTAGTAGGATAAAGGACATGTCCCCAGGCTCACATTTGCACTTCTGTACCTGCATCTTCATTGAACTGTGAATGGGTCATAGAAAGTTTGGTTTTCAATATATAAATATAAAATATCTCCTGTCATGTTGAAAAACCAAGGAGCTAAATCTCAGAATATATTACCCACCCATGAATGGTAATTAATTTTTTATTGAATAAAGCCCTAAAATATAAAACATTAGTTGATTATGTATAATACAGTCATGCTGGATGTCCAAGGGTAATTATGATAAAATATTAAAATGATTTTATAGATTAGAAGAAATATTTTTTGAAGAATACACAGCCATAGACTTTTGGTTCAGATTGTTTTTTTGCCCACACACACACACACACACACACACACACACACACGTAAAACATATAGAACAGGAACTGACATCTAGGTGGCATCTATGAAATGTTTCTATTTCTGAGAACTGCCAAGTTCGATGAAGCCCCTTCAAGTTGCCCAGAGTCACAAAGAGTTGCTGCTGCTAAACCTCCCATAAGCCCAGTCAAGCTCATGATCCACTTCTTTAATAATAAATTTAGAATCCTTATTAGAAAATGTGCCGCAGTCTAGCACTTGGAGATAAACTATGTTGCAGAAGTCTCTTGACAAAAAAAAAGATAGAAATAAGTCGCTTAATAAAGTCTAAATCATTCCTTAGGTTAGCTAATAGAAGCACCCGTGGTTATAAAATTAATCAGTCCCTGCTATTACAGCAAATTGGGGAAGATTGTATTGACACATCTTCATCTGCATGTCTCATCAGAGGTGTCCATGCCATTTAGCTACAAAACCCTGGAGGCTTTACTCTGCACAGAATCTTATAATACTTCAATTAAGGGACACCAAGCTGCCAGCCAGACAGCAGAGCATTTATTTCTTGATGACTCCTTAAGTTGTGCCACAGGCCTATCATTAAGAGAATATTTTTCACAGCAGGTTGCAAAGATCCTCATGCCATTAAAAGGAATTGAAAAAGCATCAATTTGTTGTTTCCACCTAACACAGATATTTTTCATTGCTGGAACAGCCATGAAAAACAATCTGTTTTATTGCATTCTGAAAAGATCACATGAAGTACACAGAGAGATTTATTTTAAGTATGACATTAGTATTAAAACCACTGTGAAAATGTAGTATTTGAAATAAATATTTAGGAAAACAAAGTATCAAATAAGCTGTTTTTAAACTGAATTATCAGTAGAATTTTATTAATACCTTAAATCAGAGATCTCAGATGCTGAAAATGAAATCATTTCAAAGAGAAGACAAAGGACGATACTGGATAGCCCTAAGGATGACAGATTCAAATCCAGAGGCAGATCTGAAGCCTACTCAAATTAGAAACCAAAATTGTGTTGAAAAGACAAGGGATCAAATTTTTCTTTCAGGTAACTTGGTAGGAAAATTTTTGCTTACGTTATTTGATTTGTGAGTTTATTGTTGCTATTGGACACTGGTTATAAAATATTCACCTGTGAAGGTATTACCCTTTAGCAATGTGAGAAAAAACATTTAACTCTTTCCACTTTTTTTTATATCCAGTCAACTATTCAATTAATGGTGATTTTTTATATTACTCAAGAAATATTCCCAGGTGGATATAGGGGTTTAAAAATTAATATCACAGTTGCTGCCTAGTCACCCAGAAATGTTTTCGCCCTAAAAACAAAGGTCATAACTAACAATGACAATAATAGTGATTATGATGATAACAACAATGCCATGATGGTTCCCTATCTGCAATGAGATTTTCAAACTTTCAGCTATACTGTACCAGTAATTTTCAAAGGAATTTTTAAAGAACACATTTCTCACTACATTTTAAGTAAGATTTATATAGTGTCTAGGGTTTGTAAGATTCATCCTTTGGAAAAAATAAAATAAAATATTTTTGTTATTTTTGCCATGGTAGTATAATTTATATTAGGAGATGTAGGCTTCTGAGTATACATTATATATATATATATATATATATATATATATATATATATATATATATATGTATATATACTTGTTTAGAAGATTTAATATCAATCTATATACTTAATTTCAACTCCTGTCAATTGAATGGTTCTGCTTACTGGACTTTTAATTCAATACAACTCAAATATTGAACATAATCTTGTCTCATAATTTTAAATCTCCCAAACCATGTCTTGATGTTATTTTATTGCCCCATTTATAGCCCCTCTTCTATCCCCTACATATGCAGAGATATACATCTACTAATATGAATTATTTTGCCACCCTTTATATCTGTACTTTCCTCCTTTTCCTTTTTCCCCAACTAACTTCATTCTTTTCTGTTCTCCCCCTTCATCTCATATTTTTCTCCTTTCCCTTTTCATTATTACCACTTCTTACTCTTATCATTTTCCTATCATTTTTTCATTGTTATGGTAGCTTTAGCTTTTCTCATGGGTCGCATTTTCCAACTTGCCCACGCACTTGGAGAGGTTAACCACTGCACCACAGGATTTTCTGAGTAATTCTCAGGGGATGAGCTTCTAAGATGGTTGTTCATGATTCCCCCAACAATGACCTTTTCATTAATATTAGTCAGTCAGACTCCAATTAATTTTTAGAAAAGGATATATACTAAGATGATTCAGTAAGAAGAAATTTATACTCTCCCTCAAAAATATGGAGGTACATGGAAGAATGGGCTCTAACTGTAAAATTTTATTAATATCTTAAATCAGAGATTTTGGATGCTAAAAGGAAAATCATCTCAAAGAGCAAGCAAAGGACTTAGAAGAAAGATGCTAACTGTAGGGCAAACTCACTACTTCCAGTTACAGAAATCCTTCTTTCTCTGTGTAGAGTTATTATGAAGTTCCCTTTCTGTGAAGCTCTCTGTTGAACAAACTGGCCCCCAAGTCTCTGTTGAGTTCATAATCAGCATTCTCTGGTGCAAGGGGTCATATTCATTAATGCCGCTTTCTTCATCAGGTGGCTATCTTCCTATTAGTCCATTTGTCCTCAGTGTGTGTTTTTCTTCCCAGATAGATATAGTTTCTCAAACCAGTACAATCTCTAATGAAATGATCAATTAACAGAGACCTAGAGAATTTATACCATAGACCAGTCACTGTTTGAGTGACTAAGTGCTTACATCCTTCAACTATTTGAAGCCCTCAGAGGCATGACTATCCTATCAGTTATGTCATTTCTAACCTAATCAAATAGTTTTAAAACTCATAAAGGGGTCCCAGATTATAGGGCATCTCCTTTAATCAAGATCAAATGAGATACTATTTCTGAATCACAGCACAGTGCCAAATACATAATAGATGCTAAAAAACTTTTATTCCCTTCCTTTTCCCCTTTTCTTTACAGATTTTAAAAACCTAGCAACATTTATTCACTGATTGAAATAGAGGTGTAGAATGCATTTCCTTACAGTAGAAAGAGTTTTAAATTAAAAATAACAGCTTCTGACATACACTAGTTGTATAACCCTAGTCAAGTTGCTTTAACCTCTTAGTCCTTTAGAGAAATCTCTATGATTTAAGTTTAATTCTAGAAGAATGAGCTCTTTTAGAAAAAATGGAATTTTATAGGAATAAATGTAAATTTGATAAGAAGAAATTAAAAAAATAAATTCACAAGTACTTGGTGGGTGGAATATGACTAGAAAGCACAATATGTAACAACAATTTAAGGATTTGAACCATATTAACTCAAAATCATAGAATTGAGAGCTGGAAGAATATTAATGTCATCTAGACTAATTCATACATGAAAAGAAATATATATCAGAAATGGTCAGCCTCTTCTCGAAGGTCTCCAAGGAAATGGAACCAACAATACCATGAGTCAATAAACATTTATTTAGCACCTATCATGTGCCAGGCAACTCATTCCACTTTTGGATCACTCTAGAAAATTTTCCCACACATGAAACTAAAATCATGTCCAAAAAGAAAATGAGGTTTTTC
Source organism: Macrotis lagotis (assembly GCF_037893015.1). NCBI lineage: Eukaryota > Metazoa > Chordata > Mammalia > Peramelemorphia > Peramelidae > Macrotis > Macrotis lagotis. The sequence goes on along the minus strand of NC_133666.1, from coordinate 545,949,171 downwards.
TGCCATTGACTTTTTCTTTATAAAGCCATATAAGCTCTTAGTGATCACCGTTTCCTTTGTTAGATGTTCTTAACCTCTCTCATGATTTTTTTGAAAAATTTCTAAGGAATTGAAATTTGGATGACTACCCTATAATTTTTAGATTTTTCTTGTCTTTCCTTTTTGAATAAGAATTCACAATATAATGTTCAGATAGACTAGGTATTTTTAGCCCTAAGGATCATATAACAAAGTATCAGTTGATTTGGACCAAGTGTAGCATTCCTAGAAGAATTCTGTGGTAGAACCACCTAAAGGAGAAAGAAAGCTTTTGACTTTGCTTTTTATCAGATCTCCTTCCCTCGCATTTCAACTCTGGCTAGAAGAATATAATGAAAGGTTCAAAATCTTCCAAAATCTTTGGACTTCCAAATTCTATCAATGGAAATCATCTTAGTGGCATTACTGTATCAACTGATGATGTCAAAAAAAAGAATTCCCAAATCAGGTGCTATTACATTTTTTGTCACTTGGGCTTCCCAGTCCAGAGTAATTTCCCCTGGACTTTATAATTGCTGAAGAACATCACAGACTTGATTAGGTTTGGATAATGTTTTACAAGGACTGTTCTTTTGTGTGTGTGTGTGGTGTGTGTCTATGTGTGTGTATGTGTTTTATTATTATTCTTTATTTTTGTGCAAGTGATTTTTTGTACATTACTAAAATATTCTTGTTTAAGAGTAAACATAATACCCCCTCCCCCAAAAAAATATAGACCTTCACGAGAAAAAAAGTAAAAGAAAGGGAAAAACATGTGTTTCAGTCTGTGTTCTGTCTTGGGGAAATCACATTCTTTATGATAAGTCCATCACAAAAGTTACTTCCATATTTTTCCACTGTTGCTGATTGTAATTCCCTCCATCCATAGAGCAAGAGAAAGGAGGGGTGGAATATGCTAAGATATTTCATATAAAAGATTTTTATTTTGCAATGAACTATTTCAATGATATGGAAGGGGGTAAGGTGAGGCAGAATGAGGGACCCTTCACGGTCATCAGAAATGATTCAGAGAGGAAACAGCATACATACCCAATAGGGTATAGACATCTAGAGTAAAAAGGAGAGGAGGGGGACAGGGGCAGGGGGAAGGTGGGGATGTGGGTGATAGAGGAGAGGGTAGATCATAGGAAAGAATAGTCAGATATAACACATTTTCTTTTTCATTTCTTGCAAGGGGCTGGGATTGGGTGACCTGTCGGGGGCCAGGTAGTTGCTGGGTCTCAGGGGTGGTATGTGGGCTCGGGCCCTCTTGGCCCCAAGGCTGGTGATCAGTCCACTGCGCCACTCAGCGACCCTACAGCACATTTTAGAAGAGGGACAGAGTGAAAGGAGAAAGAAAATATAATACATGATAATAGGACTATTCTTAATTTGTCACATTAGGAAATGTTCCTTTCTTGAAGCTACTTAAGGTTGACTAAAGAAATATTTCTTAACTAATAATCTTGTGAAGGAAGTATTTCAGTGGCGGATCAAGTCAATGTCATTGGAGAATAACCTATGACTCCTTAGAGATATCCATAAAATTCTGAGGTGGCCATATTGGAGTACATGAACTTTTCATTGGGAGTGAGAATTGTGATAAGAATACTCAGATCTTAAATGGTCTACACCTAAATCAATAACAATCAAAGGTAGAATCCATATTTACAAAATCAGGGGCAGCTTGGTAGTGCAGTGGATATAGCATTGGCCCTGGAGTCAGGAGGACCTAAGTTCAAATTCAGTTTCAGATATTTAATAATTAGCTAGCTATGTGACTTTGGGCAACTCATTTAAACTCATTGCATTTCAAAAGAAAATATATTTACAAAATCATAGAATCTTAGAATTGGTAGGAACCATAGAGGAGATTATCTTAACCATGTCTTGTATTTTGAAAGGTGTGGAACTAGTTGTCTATAGTTTTAGAGAATACAAAGTGTCTTATAAATAGAAGTGTATCTTATCCATCTGAGCTGCCAGCTCACTGGTGATATGAGAAGAATGTGAAGAGAGCTGGTGAACTTATTTTAGATCAAAAAACAGATTACTGACTACAAAAGGTTTGATATAATTTCTTATGGCTGACTGGAATTCTAACTCATAGTCAAGGATCTACTGAAGCAGAAATATCACAAACACCGCCCCCCACCCAAACCAATAAGCTGCCTTCATTAAAGAGTGATGCATCACTTTAAATCAGCAACCATGGCTGCAACTCCATTGGCTATTTCTTTATATTGCTTGTTTTTGTGGCAGAGAGAAAATAAAGACAAAAGGATTCTGAAAAGTAAAGAAACAAATAAGAACATAAAAACAAAACAAACAACCACAAAACAGTGAGAATGAAGAACTGAACAACAAGCAAATTCGGTTGACATTAACTAGTATCTTTCTTGTATCTTTTGATATGCAATTCAATTACTATATTAACTCCTCACAACACAGTAGGCAAAATGGAGAACAAAGAACCATAATTTGACTGACTTTAATCTGTTATTTTAGCACTGAAATAAAATTGGAGGCATTAGAATCTCTCAAATAGCAAGACATTATAGTTTAGTGGAAAGCACACTGTTGTTGAAGAATAGATCTGGATCAGGGCAGCTAGGTGGCTCAGTGGATAAAGTACTGGCCCTGGAGTCAGGAGTACCTTAGTTCAAATCCAGCCTCAGACACTTAATAATTACCTAGCTGTGTGACCTTGGGCAAGCCACTTAACCCCATTTGCCTTGCAAAAACTTAAAAAAAAATAGATCTGGATCTAAGTCCTGGCTCTAAAGTTGACTAGCTAACTGATTTTGGGCAAATTGCTTGTATTCCTGAGCCTCAGTCATATTTATAATCTGTACAAATGGAATCATGATACTTCCACTACTGGCTTAACAAATTGCTGTGAGGAAGTATCAATTAATCAATCAATCAATAAGCATTTATTAAACATTTTCTATGTATTAAGATCTTGCTAAGCACAAAGGATAAACAAAGAGGCAAAGATAGTCCATGTCCTCCAGTTTACAAAGATTACAAAGTTTCTACATTCCTTATTTATCTAGAAATCTAACATCTCTTCCTGGAATATACATTCCTTTGTTTTAAGTACCTGGCATGACCTCTCAAAAGCAGAAGGTATTCTAAAAACAATCTGCTGAATAAATGTAATCTTGCACAATTGTCTGTTATTATATTTCCTTTTAATGCACTCTATGTTAGATTGGTTCAGAAGTATAAGAGAACAGAATCAGAGTCTCAGTGCCCTGGTTACTCTTGTACTTTTACCATCAGAAAAATATTTCAATAGATTGTGCTTTAGTCATCCAAGCCAATAAAATCTTGCAGAAATGTTCAATAGCTTTTGAAGGAAAGATTTGCCAAGCCTTCATGGACAGGGCATTCAGAAAAGCTACCTAGCCTATATGACAGTGTCTTAGGAAATATTTCTCCTCCCACAGAAACACTGGTTGGGCTTCTTCTACCTTTTCTGTTCTTCCCATTCTCATCCTTATGTGCCTTTCTTGAAGTTTTAAAGTACTTGGAGTCCACAGATACTAAAGTAATGATCACTGTAAACTGACTTTCCAGGTTGGGGCATGTAAGAAAAGTGAGATACTAAAATATCATTTTTATGGTAAATTAAAAAAAAGTTATTAGTGCCACAGTGGATAGAATATTGACCCTGGAATCAGAATGATTGCAAATCTAGCCTCAGACACTTAATACTTGCCTAACTATGTGACCTTGGGCAAGTCACTTAACCCTATTGCCTTGCAAAAGTCAAAAAAAAAAAGTTATGGTCACAAGTACAAAGGCAGAAGGACTAATTTTAAGGCCTCTGAAACTCTGCTTCCAGCAATGGATTATTGCCATGAAGGGAGTAAAAAAAAATCAAACAATAGCAAATGGTGCAACCTTCCTTTCAGCAACAAGGAAAAAGGGAAATGTTTTATATATTTTTATGGCATTTCTAGTAAATCATTATCAACTCAAAACCAAAAAGTTTTATCTCTTTGTAACTGAATTTAATTTGTTTATAATCATTCTGTGTCAATGTCCCGTTTGCTAACTGGTCTATTTAAACCAAATAGGACCAGTACCTTTTCCAGTTATTCCCAGAAATTCCCCTCCACCCCCAGGGCCACTGTCTATTCCAGGAATAAATGATGACACAATCTCAACTGTTTATCAATATCTGAAGCTATTGGTCCATTTCTGGAAATACTGCATTTCAATTGACACATCAGTAAAAACTTGGAAAGGCAAAATAGTTTACTTGCTTAGCATGGACTCCAAAGAGTATCCATTAATGCAGAGACATTATTCTCTAGAGAGCTTGGCAAGCCAGTCCATAATATGGAGATATTTAAACCAATTCATGAGATTTAGTCAATTTCTGCAACAATTTCCTTCTAAATAGTATGGTGAACATCAATAAAAGCTCATTCATGCTGGACCTTTGGTAATAGACTTACAAGTAGATTTAATGTAATTTGTTTTTACATAATGTAGGCTCATAAAATGCATCATTTTTCTTACCCAGTTCACAGTTGGAGGATTTATCTTTAAGGCTTTTTTTTTTCCTTTGCTAGGGCTAGACGCTTTTATTTTAATCTGCGGAATTTTGTCTTATTCTGGTAAAATTTGTCAGCTAGAGAACTGAAGTGCTTCAAACACCCCAGTAATGGTACAGTAAATTACATTTTCTCATTTGGAACATTGTAATAGATTTCTCTACAGAGTGATTTATCATGCAACAATTAGGAACCCAGGGGAATTAGATGACCATTTTAAATTTTATCAGCTTGTTTCAATAAACTGTTAATGTGACCCTAATGTTTGGGAAGCACTTTAATATAATCAGATTTCGGTTGTTCAATCTACTGACATTAATGGCTACCTCATTAATCATAGTATTCTCCCTGAGACCTTCGAGGCTGTGCTAAGTTCAGTGGACCAGTTCTTACAATAATAAAAACAACAGGCAATTTTCAACAGAGAAATACTTTTACTTTATCTACAAAATATATTTTTGTTCCTCCTTAGGAGCTGACATGGACAATTTGAAATTCTTCATGTTTACCACCACTCTTTCCCCCAAAACTGAAAAAAAGCTATTTAACCTGGGGTCTGTGAACTTATATATTTTTATAAAATTTGTAATTTCATTTCAAGAAAACTGGTTTCCATTGTAATCCTATACATTTTATTTTATGCAATTAAAAACATTCTTCTGAGACTTCACCATGCTATAAAAAGGGTTCAGGACATTTTTAAGGAGTTTAAGAACCCCTGCCTTAGTCAACTCTCAAACTGAGAAATTAAATTAAGATATCCCATAACATGAACTATAGTTCTTTGCTTTTATAAAAATATAGTCCTTTAAGGATCACAGAAACATAGATTCAGGGCTACTTAGGTCATTTAACCCACCTTCATTTTAAAGATATAAAAAAATGGAGGACTTGGAAGATCAAGTTACTTTCCAAAGTCACATAGGTAACATCATAACTGAGACAAGATTTGAACCCAGACCCTTATTTCCATACTCTTTCCATTGCATATTAAATAAGTCAGAATGTATGTGTGGGTTGTGTAGATAATGTGACCCTAATGTTTGGGAAGCACTTTAATATAATCAGATTTTGGTTGTTCAATCTACTGACATTAATGGCTACCTCATTAATCATAGTATTATCCCTGAAACCTTTGAGGTAGATAGAAAAATAGATAGATGATAGATTAGATAGATAGATAGATAGATATTTGTCTATCTATACAATACATATATTTACATAAATACATACCCTATATATGTTCTATGTGTATGTATTTGAATATGTCATATATAGACATAGGGACATGTATAATATCTATATAGTATACATAAGCATATATTTGTTTATATATTTCTTTGTATTAATTTCTCTTTCTAAATTTCAAGGTTAGGACATATGCACACATGTTTACATATATATGTATATTTGTATAACATGTATATGTGGGTGTGTCTAGGTAATGTTTACACATTTGTGTGTGTGTGTGTGTGTGTGTGTGTGTGTGTGTGTGTGTGTGTGTATTTAGAACTGGGAGATCTAGAGGCCATCTAGGTAAATAGGCCCAATCATTACAAACTTTATGAAATTAGAATTAAAAAGGAATTAGATACTTATTCTCTTCATCTTAAAATAGGAAATCCAAAATCTAGAGAAGTTAGATGACATTCCTAACAAAGGTCATATAGGTATTAACAGAGGCAGAATTTGAACTCAAGTACTATGAATCCTGGGTTTAGCTTTCTTCCAATTGGGCCTTGTTGCTGGCATTTCCTGAATCCCAGTCTATCTACTCTAAGATGAGTTTTTTCTTTTTATCCTATTACTAGAAGTAAGGGCTTGATTATATTGACTTCAAAAGGTACATTTTCCTCTCCTTAAATATGTGTTGCTTAAGTTAAAAGGATAGGATTAGTCCTAGTTTGAAATTAGGGAATTCAGTGCAACATTTACAAATTCATTTACAAATATTACATAATAAAATACCTACAAAACATTCCTCTTTCCACTAAAAATTTTAAGAGTACACATTCCCATAGGTAGACAGTGTATTTTTAACTTATACTGAAGAGATGCTGCACCCAAGAGTAAACATCAGAATCAATTCAGTTTAAGAAAAAAAGTGTGAAGAATTTAGGGTATGAGCAAGAGGTTATTGTGATGTAAATGGAGGGAAGAGGATGAATACAAGACACATTGGGAAGGTAAAATTAACATGACTAGGCAACTTACTGGACAGTAGTATAGCCCACATATGACACTCTAGCTCCAGATTTTTTTATGTTTCCTATGTCTTGAATAATCTCTCCTTAAATTCTATGACTTTCCTCCAAGTCCTAGATAAAATTCAGTCTTCCATGAGAGGCTTTTCCTAATTTACCTTAAGGCTAGTACCCTCCTTCTATTGATTAGTGATTATTATACCCATATAGCTATATCTAACTAGCTATAGACATGTCTTATATTATCTGTCCATATCTATCTATTAAATATTCATATCTATCATCTATATTAGCTAACAATCTATCTATGCATCTAGCTATATCTTGTTTGTATATAGTTATACTGTGAGATCCTTGAGAACAGGGGCTATTTTTTCCCTTTTTTTTTGCTTCCCTTTCTTTTTCTTTTATGCTTGGCATAAAATAGGCATTTAATAAATGCTTAATGACTACCTGCTTGATTGTACAAAGTTGAGGATAAGTTCTAGATTAGAAAGATAGCTAGGTAGATATAACACTGAACTTGAAAACAAGCAGACATCTTCATGAGTTCAAATTTTGTCTTCAATACATACTATCTCTGTGATCCTGGACAAGTCACTTAACTCTGTTTGCCCCAGTTACATCATCTCTGAAATGAAGAAGAGAAGGAAATTACAAACTAACCCAGTATCTCTACTAAGAATGGCTCAAATGAGGTCACAAAGATTTGGAACTGAAATGACTCTACAACTTCCCAGATTAGAAAACCTAAGTGACTAGGAAATGGGAAAAGGAATATTTAGAGCAGGAGTTGTTTAAGATAAGACACAATGTGTTCTGTTTGATGTGTGCTGAATTTAAAAATACCAGTGGAATATCTAAGGTGGACTGTCCACCAGGTATTTTGGGAAGTGTGAGTGGAGCTCAGAAGACAAGTTAATCAAGCAGCTCTCCCTTCAGGAACTAAAGATCTATGATATCTAATTATTTGCACTTATCTTAAAGAAGGGTATAGAACATAAATTATTGCAGTGATTTAAGAACATCCAGCATCTTCACAAAGCAAACATACTTGCATTTTGTTTGTTTTTCTAGAAAGTAATTTTGTGTTTGAGAGGCCTTGACTTTTTAGTCTACAGAGCAAAGCCTATACTCATTTTCAATATTGAATATAGGATCTATTAAAAAAACTAGAGAAATTAGGAGATATTAGACAATTATAACCCTTTTAGTTCATATAGTTGGATTTTGTGTCCCTTGAATTTAGAATTATTAAGCAATAATTATACATTTAATATTCATTTCACAGCATGTTCTCTCATTTAACATAGGACTGAACAAAAGGATTCCAACATAAATAGAACAAGAATTTGTTAGTTATAATGAGTAACTACCTCAAACCACTGTTGGCTAAACAATGGAATGGTATTGAGTGAGGTTATCAAATACATTTCTCTAAAGCTTTCAAAATCCATTTGATACTAAAAAGTTTTAGTTGAAGGCAGTTAAAGATTCCAGGCTTCTTCCTATCCCTTAGTTTCTATATTCATGCATTTTCCAACAAGCTATATTCACCCCTACTGCTGATTTTTATTTTATTAGTTAAGAGAACATAAAAATATATGTGCAGCTATAACCACATGCAGGTACTGAATACTCTCTTGCTTTGTTGATTTACTTTCTTTAGCCATTTTCAAAGGCTCAATTCTGCTGAGCTTGAAGCAATATGAATTGGTATTTATACTAGCCTCAAACACTGAACAGACTGTGTTTTAAAAGTGATTTTTTTATTATATAAAAAGTAGGATTCAAAAATAAAATCAAGTATCTATATAAAAGCTCATGATAGGAATTTTTTCTTAAAACCCATTTCTTTTCCTACACCCTTTTTTCTTAACCCCCTCAGACTTAAATTATGAATTATTAGAAATAGCTTGGTATAATGGATGGGACACACGAAATTGTAGATTTAGACATGGAAGGGAGCTTGGAGACCATCTATTCTAAACCTTTCACTTTATAGTTGATAAAACTAAGACCTAGAGAAGTTAAGTAATTAGCCCAGGATCACTCAGGCAGTAGAATGTCAAGTCTGAAAGTGATATACATATTCTTTGATTCCAAATCCAACCCATTTTCCCCCAACCTAGACTTGAGTCAAGAAGACAAATTCTAGCACTTATTATTTGACCTCTTGTCACAATTTCTTCGAGTCTCAATTTTTGTCATTTGTACAATGAAGAAAATAACAGCACCTAACTCACAAGGTTCCTGTATCAATTGAATGAAAATGCATGTAAAGTAGTGCATGAAGATCAGTCATTTTCCTCAAGATCTGCCATAATTTGTAAGGATTTCAATATATTGATGTTCAATTGATGATTCATACATATTGTTGACTGCAATCACCTCAGTTTTCATGACATGAGACTCCACTCCATTTCGACATCTGATTGGGTTCATTCAGTAGTTCTATTAGTATACCTCAATATTCCCCGTTCTATTTCCTTCTAAGTACCTTCTCTTTCACCTCTACAACTATAGGAATCCAACAAGACTCATTCTTTTCTTTATTCTCATTTGGCAACTATAGTTCCACAGTAAAATACTTCCTTTGAATATAGGAGAATAGGAATTTGATTTTCTGGAATACTTAGCTATTTTGGTTGCAAAAGTGGCAAAGCTAAAATGTGATTCATTTTCATAGAAGACATATATGTAGTCTAATAAAATAGTAATAAAATACTATATGATCTTGGAGGACCATAGAAGAATAGTTGTCAGAGAGGCAATGTTTTAGAGAGGAAAGTACATAGGATTTGTACCTAAGGTCAAATTAGAACCCAATTCAAATTCCGTCTCTGTAATAAAGTAAAATAATTAAGTAGAATTAATAATACAGTGACCTACTCAAAAAGTTCATGCAAAATTTCATATCTCTAGAACTTCCTCCCTCTTTGTTTAAGTTAACAGAAACCTATTTTTTCTCCCCTTCCCATTCCCAGTCCCATCCAAACAAAGAAATGAATGCTTGAAAGACTAAATTTGTCCACCTCTTCATGACCCCAATTTGGGTTGGGTTTTTTTTTGTTTTGGGGGGGTTTGTTTTAGGTTTTTTTCAAAGCAATAGGATTAAGTGGCTTTCCTGAGGCCACACAACTAGGTAATTATTGCGTCTGAGGTAAGATTTGAACTCAGGTCCTCCTGACTTCAGGGCCAGTGTTCTATCCACTATACTACCTAGATGCCCCCATTTGGGTTTTTTTGACAAAGGCATGGGAAGGGTGTAATTTCCTTCTCCAACTCATTTTGCAGATGAAGAAACTGAGGTAAAAAAGGGTTAAATGACTTGCCCAGGGTCAAACAGATAGAAAGTACTTGAGATCTGATTTGAACTAAAGTCTTCCTAATTCCATATCTGACATTCTATCCAATGTATCATCTAACTGGATAGATAGATAGATAGATTGGTCAAGAGAGAGGGAGAGATAAATGAATGAATAAACAGATAGATAAACAAATAAATTAATAAATAGATGAAAGCAAACTCTGCTACTTATAACTCTCAAACCTATGATCCTATCATTCTAGTTTTAATTGTGTTTGCAATTATTTGGGATGTCAAGGTAGTACATATAAGATAGTACCACATTGGGGTGGCTAGGTGGCACATTGAATAGAGCACCGGCCCTGGAATCAGGAGTACCTGTTCAAATCCAGCCTCAGACACTTAATAATTACCTAGCTCTGTGGCCTTAGGCAAGTCACTTAACCCTGTTTGCCTTGCAAAAACCTAAAAAAAAAGATAGTACTACATTGATTACCCTCTTATAATTATTTTTCCATTGACCCTCCATCATTCCTATCCTGTTAATCTGCAACCCTAGGCAAATTCTACCATCTATTTCTTCTCTTCCCAAGTGACTGAACCTTGCAGAAGAAAGTGAGGATATTTTTCAAGTATCCTAAAAATTCATGTTATTTAACTTCAAATGAGCCCTTGATGTTGACTGAATATATGGTTTTTTAATATACGTAATAGAGAAACCAAAAAAAAACCTATTGAGCAGGGGAGTGAGATAGAAATATAACTTTTGCAGCTCTGTAGGAGATGGATCTTGAAAGGCTAGAGAACTGGGTTTAATTCAATATGCTGAAATTCAATAGAGATAAATGTAAAGACAAATATATTCAAAATAAATTTATAAATTTCCAAATGAGGAGTAGGAAGACAGCAATTTTTCTGAAAAAACAAAAGATCTAGAGGTTTGATGGGTTACAATCTCAATATGAGTCATAAGTATTATGTGGCAGCCAAAAAGCTAATATGATTTGTAGTTGCAATGAGAGGCATAATTTCTGGGAACAAGGAGGTTATTATGTGACAGTTGTCTGCCCTATTCAGAGCAATGTATTTAGTTCTGGACTTAAAAGTCTAAGCCTGGGAAGACTTCTAGAGAAGAACAAAGAGGATGGATGAGAGAACTAAGACCTTATCATATAAAGAAGAATTAATTTGGAAGAATTAGGAATGTTTGCCTTGAAAAAGAATAGATTGAGGGAAGGGATATATGGAATAAATCATAACTATCTTCTAGTATTTGTAATAAATGGAAACAAAGGGGTCAAACATGTATGTGGTCTTCCAGTCCTGGGAGACTTGTTATGGCAACACCATTCATATCCAGAGGAAAATAAAATAAAACAAACAAAAAAACCACAATCTGAATGGATACTATGTTCATTTTTTTAAACTTTTCATATATGTTTTCTTCCTATCCCATGGATTTTTTTTCTTTTCCTTTAATCCTAATTCCTTATATATAAAATGACTAATATGTAAACATGTTAACCACAAATGAATATGAACAACTTTTATTAGACTGTTCATCATTGAGTGGAGGAAAGTGGGAAAGGAAGATGGTAGAAATATGCATATCATATAAATATGTATGTGGATGAATGTCAAAAACCATGTAAGTGGAAAAATAAAATAAACTATCAATTTTTAAAAAGTGCTCTTCATGCAGCCCATAATACTCCTGAATGAGGTCTGAAACGGATTAACATGTATTTGAAGCAGATTAAAATGTATTAAAATAAATAAAAATATAATGAAATATTATGTATGTACACACACATATATGTATATATATATATATATATATATATATATATATACTTATAAGTATATGCACAGACTGAAAGCTATATCTATCTATTCTCTATGTCTATACCTTTTCAACATATAATTTGGCTTTTTCCCTCACCATTCTACTAACTTTTCTCTTTCATGATGTATTAATGTTCTTCAAATTACTAAACCCAGTAGCTTACAGCCCTATGATTCTTGAACTTTACAAAAAATTGACATTTTTGATCACTTTAGCCCCCCCTCTCTTTGATATTCTCTATTCCATTGTATTCTCTGATGCAATAGCTCCTGGTTTCTATATTTATTCACTAATTTTGTTAAGGTAGACATTCCCCTAAGACTCTCCCATTAGTATTTATATCTTATCTTTTTATACTCCTTTCCTTTGTACTCTCATAGTGCCATGACTTCAATGATCTCATCTAAAATAGCTTGCATTTATTTGGTAGTTTTAGGTTTGTAAAGAATTTTCATTTGTTAATTCATTTGATCCTCTTGTAACCCTGGGAGGGAAAAATATTATTTTATAGAGGAGGAAACTCAAAAGTTGAAGAAACTGGTCTTGAACACAAGACTTTCTGAAATGATCAGTCAAATGCAAAGGGCTCATGTTGGAAAATCCTGTCCAAATCTAGAAAAAAAAAACTGATAGAGTTTGAACACAGATAGAAATATAATATTTTCACTTTTTTCAAGGTTTTCCCTTTTGTTTCTTCTTTCAAACATGACTACTATGGAATGATTATAGATATATAACTTTTATCAAATGTACTTAGTGAATGGGGAAGAAAGAGAAGGAAGGAGAAAAATTTTCATTAAGAAATGATTATTGGCCAAGATGGTGGATTAAAGGCCAGAAATCCCAGGAGACCCCACCCCAGACCACTCCAAATACTTTTAAATAATGACTCTAAACAAATTCTAGAGTGGCAGAATCCACATAAAGACTGAGTGAAGCAATTTTCCAGCCCAAGATAATCTGGAAGATTCACAGAATAGATCTGTTATCCTGGGGTTAGAAAGTGCCTGAGCAAACCAGCTGCAGCCAACCAGGAACAGCTTATGAGGCACCTGGGTCCCTGGCAGTGTCTGGATCCATGTCAGCGGGAGTAGTTTCCATACTCTCAGCCCAGGGATTGCCAAGAACAACTTGAAAGCTTAGCAGGAGAATTCTGCTTCATCAGATTGAGCCCAGAGCCCAGTCTAGAGCAGTCATCAGCACAGACTTGGCCTGGGGAAGCAGGAGTAGGCTTGGGGAGCCAGTAAGGAATCAGAGAAGACTGCAGAAGTCTCTTTGCTATTCCAGAAGCAGGACTCTGTTGCTTTACCCATACTCAGATCCAGGTCATAGTCTGGGCCCCAATCTCAGGAAAAGGAACTTTACTGCCATAGAGGAGCAGTAACTCTCCTTTTAGTTCCAGGACAGAGGGGAGAGCTTGTAGTCATCTACAGACCAGAGTACAGGCCAGGGGAACAGTCAGAACTTCTCATAAGACCTTGAAGGAATTGAGGTCCCTTGAGAATATTCCTGAAAACAGCTGCAAAACCTTCAAAAACTTGGAAAAATGTGTCCTCAGCACTAGAACCAGATTCCCCACTTTAAAAGGGATTAAAATTAAGACATAGACTGGGGAAATGAACAAATAACAGAAGAAAAAAATATGACCATAGACAATAACTGTGGTCCTATGGAGGATTAAAATACACACTCAGAAGATAACAAAGTCAAAGCTTCTGTATACAAAGCCTTCAGGAAAAATATGAATTGGTCTCAGGCTATGGAAGAGTCAAAAAAGATTTTGAAAATCAAGTAAGGAAAGTAGAGGAAAAATTTGAGAAGAGAAATGAGAGCAATGCGGGAAAATCATGAAAACCAAGTCAGCAGTTTAATTGAGGAGATACAAAAATACTGAAGAAATTAATATCTTAAAAACAATTTAGGTCAAATGGAAAAAGTAGTTCATAGGGTCAATGAGGAGAAAAATTCCTTAAAAAGTAAAACTGGCCAGTTGGAAATGAAAATTCTCTGAAGAAAATAATTTCTTAAAATGTAGAATGGAGCTAAGGGAAGCTAATGAGTTTTTGAGAAATCAAGAAACATTAAAAGAAAAATAAAAGAATAAAAAAACTAGAAGAAAATATAAATAATGTCACTGAAAAAACAACTGACCTGAAGAGATAATTTCAAAATTATTAGGCTACCTGAAAATCATGGCCAGAAAAAAAAAGTCTAGACTTCATTTTTCAAGAAATAATCCAAGAAATTTGCCCTGATATCCTAGAAACAAAGGGTAAAATAGAAATGGAAGGAATCCACCAGTTACTGAAAGAGATCCCAAAATAAAAACTCCCTGGAATATTATAGTCAAATTTCAGAGCTCCCAAGTCAAGGAGAAAAATATTACAAGCAACCAGAAATAAACAAAGAAACAATTCAAATATCATGGAGTTACAACCAGGATAGAACAGGATCCAACAGTATATACACTAAGGACTTGTAGGGCTTAGAATATGATATTCCAGAAAGACAAAAGAGTTTGAATTACAACCAAAAATCAACTACCCAGCTAAATTTAACATATTTTTTCAGGGGAAAAGATGAACACTCAGGAAAATAGAGACTGGCAGTATATACTGTATTTCACTCTGCTCTTAAGGGAAAGAAGCTGGGCTTCCTTATTTAGTCTCCAGTCCCAAATTGTTTATCAGGCAGTTTTCATCATGGTCCTGCTGGAAGCAAATAAGTTCTGGTAATATCTAGTACTAATAGTTATCCCTTCAGGAGAAAGACTGTTGATTGCTTTTGAATCCTTGGCGCTTAACAGTTCTTACCCTAGTGGCACTTAATAATGAGAGTTGAATGAATGACTGAAATTCTAAAAAACAAATGTGTTTGAACCAAGTGAAACTAAATTATAACATTCTCAACTTTAGGAATAAGATGACTCTTAAAAATACCAGACTCACTAAGATAGGCTTACTAAAGTAAAAGTATTTGTGAATCTCCAAGGAATCTTTGCTAGTTTTTGAATATAACAAGATGGTAAAAATAAATGCCTATTTTCTTGAGTGGTCATTAACAGCTGAGGGAGGGTCAAAATGGAAAGCAATACTATCTGGCAAGCATACTTTTCATGAGAATTCTATAAATTCATCTTCTAGTCATTTTTTTAAAATCCCAGGCTTATCAGGGTAAGCTATTTTGCATTGTCAACATTCTGTTAGTTTTTCATAGGCCAACATTGAAGGTGAAGGGACAGAATGAGAATAGCATTTTGAATTACTTCACAAGCACTGCCCCTGTTAAATTGTTTCATGTGGTGGACAGATGGCATATATGAATAACAGGTTGCAAAGCTGGTCTCCCCCCATTTTCTTCCCCTCGTCCTTGTACATATACTTCGTCATACAATACTAAAAGCAGATTTAATGCCAGGGTTCCTATGGACTCTCTCAACTTCTGGTACCTTTTGGAACAGCACCCTATAAAGCAATTGTTTTCTGATGACCCTCCTATTTTCTTTTCTTGAGTTCATACCTCTTTGGGTTCAAAGTTAAGTTCAAACTTAATTTGCACAGGCAAGCTGCATATTGGACTTCACTGAGATGTTTTTAGAGGATCTCATTTCAAATGGTATAATACTACCGTCTTTCTTTTTTCCTTTTGTTTTTTGCAAGGCAATGGGCCTAAGGTCACACAATTATTAAGTATGAAGTGTCTGAAATCATATTTGAAGGTCTTCCTGACTCTATGACCATCACTCTTTCCATTGCACCACCTAGTTGGCTCCTATAAAACACTTTCTATAGATTACATGTCTAACTTGAGGGATATGGAATAGACTGCAAAGGCAGAACTGTCAGGAAGTGGTACATATAGAGAGGAAAGCAAAAATTTCAGTGGTTGGTGCTAATGGATGAGTCCTAAATTCATAAACTCAGAATCATCCCTGACTCTTCTTGTTCCCTCTCTCTCACCTCCATTTCCAGTCTGTTTTCATCTTCCTACTTTTACCACCATGACACCTCTACTATTTTTCCCTTTTCTCCCCACTCACATGACTACTACTCCAATTAAGGATCTGACTAATGAGAATTCTTGCAAATGTCTCCAAACTAGTCACCCTGTAGCCAGTCTTTCTCTTCTCCAATCTATTCTCTATATATAAAACTCAAAAATATTCTTCTCAAAAACATAAGGAATGAACTATGTCTCTTCAAAAATCTTCTGTAGTTTTAGACATAAAATACAATCATCTCATTATTTAAAGTCCTCCACAATCATGCTCATGTTTCCCAGGTTTATCTCAAATAAACCTCCTTCATGCATATTCCAACAAAACTAATATGCTAGCTGTACCCCTCCATGTTCATAGAATTATAAATTTAGAACACAAATGGATATTGAAGATGGTTACACCCCACCTTCTTATTTTACAGATTAGGAAGATAGAGAGGTATCTTTTCTTTCTGGCACACTTTTATTTCTGTCTCCATGCCTGAAATATACCATTTTTACCTCTGCCTCTATGAATGATAACTTCTTTCAAGGGATTCTCTCCCTTCTTAAATAATAATACATTTGTTCAGTGGCTTAGTGAATAAAGCTCTCTAGACCTGGAGTTTGGAAGACCTGAGTGCAAATCTAACCTCAGATACTTGCCACCTGTGTGACCCTGGGCAAGTCATTTAATGCTGCCTACTTCAGTTTACTTTATCTGAAAATAAGATATTATATTAATTAATATGATTAATATAATTATATTTATCAATGTGATTGATTGATATAATTATATCAATTAATTAATATAATTATATTGATTATATTAAATTATATTATAGTACCTTCCTCTTTCAAGGTTGTCAGAAAGATGAGATGAGATAGCATTTGTATAGCACTTTATATATCTTAATTCTAAACAATTAGTAGTAGCAGTAATGGCTGGTATGATTTGTTTTCTTTGTGTTCAGGATATCTTGCTCAGTGCTTTACACAGAATGTGTTTAATAAAAGTTTGCTGAATTAAATGATGTTGAAGTATGGCCTCATATTTAATTCTTGCTTGTAAAAGGAAAGAAACATAATAGCCAGATCCTGTAGAATATTGTATTTTCCAGAAAGAGTGAACTGTAGGAGGAGAATTTTGACTTGAGTTCAAGCATCAGAGAAAAAAAAAAGAGTTCACCACCCTGGGCTTGAATTCTGTTTCTGACACTCTCTCATGTCATCATAGATAAGTCATTTAATCTCTTTAAGCTTCAGGATTCTTATTTATAAAATAAGGATAACAATACTTATAATGTCTGTTGTTATGGTTTGCAAATCTTAAAGTACTAAATAAATGTCAGTAGTTAATAATTACAGGATTCAGCACAACCTTGAAAACTATAACCCTAAAAATACTTTTTATCCAAAATGTTATATTGAATGAGTGTGTATTTTTTTATATTTGAAAATCTTTATTTTTCTATGTCTACATATCCTATAACAGTTGAAGTGGATATGTAACTTTGCAGAACTATATAACTCTCTAGTTGTTAGTGATTGTTTGAAATACCTTTCATGGATACTTAAGGTACTTGGAACAGTGCTTTGAATTTAAAATATTGCTTCTTCTCTGCTTAATATGCCCAAGTCTGTTAGCACCAGCTGGAGAGACATATTCATGAAGAAGGACCAAATCTCTATATTCCTCACATAATACCAATTCAATAGCATTCATGTCTCCTCCTCCCCCAAATGGCAGAAAATATAATGCTACATATTTAAAGGCAAATGTACAGTATATTATGCAAGTAAAAACATAATGTAAGAACTAATTGGATGGAGAGGTTTTGTTATGCCTTCAATATTTCAGTAACAAAGAATTGAAACATCACCACCCACAATTCTTGCATACCCACAGGGGACACGGGACCCTATTAGGTACTAAACACTGTTGTAATTGTTAATAGAGTTGAACTTTCAATGTGTAATTCTTCTTGTGTTTTCCTCTCTTTAATGTTTCTTTACAAAAACAAAGTGAATCTTTAATGCTTTCAGGAAAAGCAGCACTACAATTATTTGAAAATTGAATTATGTGCTATTAAATGTTTGTGTACTTTAAAAAATGTTACAGAGAAAAAATATTATGCATTCTAAGTGCTGTGAGATTCTTGGCACAATTGGCCTGTATTCCTAAAACTCTTTTAAAATCACTGTCAAAAGAGGAGCCGTCCAGGAATAAGGCCATTTTGTGCTTTTTGTCCTTTCAAAGAAGTTGCCATGGACAATAAACATTACCATTTGCCCAGCATTCTAGTGAATAGACTTGCTTCAAGGCTGGTCTTTGAACAACAGACATGCGCTATGTTGCCATGCTTATATAAGAAATATTTCAGACTTGATAAAATCCAGAAGGACTAAAAACTTTACTGATAAAGCCCCAAAACCTTGCACATAATAGGCACTTAGTAAATGTTTGTTCAGTTTGAACAGTAATATAAGAATTTATATGCATGTCTATACTAGAATGCTACAAACCATCCTCGACAAAGCCCATAGCAATGTGAAGGAGATACATATAACAATCCACAAGGGAACAACCACATGGATGAAAAATATACATTGTCTACACTATGTCATATAGTAGACAAACAAACCCTTAAATTAGACTATATTTAGTATGTATCTAAGAACGTTCTTCAGAGGCATGATAAATCATATTTGTAATTATACAAAATAAAGAAATCACACTATATTCCATTTATCAGACTGTGCAGTGTTTTCTGTGATTCCAAAATGCTTGCTGCTATCAAAACAAAAAACAAACACTTCATCTTATAGTATCAATAATCATAGAACTGCAAAGTTCAGAGCTGGAAGATAACACAGGGGTGGTCCAGTTCATACATGAACAAGAATACCCCTCTCTAATAAAACTGACAAGCACTCTTCTGGCCACTGAGGAATATCTCAATACATCCTGAGTCAAGTCATTCCACTTTTGAATAACCCTAATTTTTAGGAAATTTTTATTTCTATAATGTCCAAACTTGTTTTTTTTTTTACTTTTATTCAGTGTTCCTGGTTCTTCCCTCTGGGGCAAAACTAATCTAACCCCTCTTCCACAAGACACATTTTCAAATGCTTTTCATGTAGTAGATTGTAAAGATCTTTTTTGGGTCACAACTCTGTTATACAAAATATCACTTAGGGGGTAGCTAGGTGGCACAGTGGATAAAGCACCAGCCCTGGAGTCAGGAGTACCTGGGTTCAAATCCGGTCTCAGACACTTAATGATTACCTAGCTGTGTGGCCTTGGGCAAGCCACTTAACCCCATTGCCTTGCAAAAAAAAAAACCCCAAAATATCACTTATCCTTCTTAGTTTTGTGTCATGGGGGAACATGGCATTTATGTGTACAGCTAAGTAAACAATTAAAAATAAAGTGAAATAGCACAGGCTCAAGTCCAAATATGTAGGGTAAGCCACTAGAAATTCAAGTAAACAATGAATGATTAATGACTACTTTTTAAGTCTAGTCATTAATAAAGATTAATCAACAATTTAACTAAACGGTTGATCTATTGATGTTATGTCTGTAAAACATGAACCACCACGTTCTTAGTAGACCCACTGTAGTATAGGGGCTAAAGAATTGGACTTCTAGTGAGGAAAACTTACTTCAAATATACACTAGTAAATGAATATGGTCAAATCATTTAACTCACATTCAGATTCATTTAAAAATAGTAAATGATAATGATAAATAATAATAATAATATCTGTACTATCTACAGATTGTTGTGAGGTTGAGATGAGATAATATGTGTATTGTTCTTCATAAACTTCAAAATATATTGGTGCTGTTTTTCTTTAATTTATTTATTAAATTTTCTTTAATTTACACATTACTAAAATATTCTTGTTTAAGAATAAACATAATACCCCATCAACCAAAAAAAAATATAAAACCTCATGAGAAATAAAGTAAAAGAAAGAGGAAGAAATGTGTTTCAGTTTGTGTTCTGATACCACCAGCTCTGTCTTGAGTGGATCATATTCTTTATCATAAGTCTATCAGAGAAGTTACTTCCATATTTTTCCACAGTTGCTGTTACTGATTGTAATTCTCTTCATCCATCCTTCCCCACTATCATCTATTATATTTTCTCTCTCTTTTTCACTCTGTCCATTTTCAAAAACATGCCATGGGGCAGTCAAGTGATGGGGGGCCAAGGGGACCCAAGCTGACATCCTACCCCAGAGACTCAGCCAACCACCCAGCCCTGTGGTCTTGGACAGGCCACCCAATCCCAGCACCTTGCAAAAAGTAAAAAAAAGAAAATGTGTTATATCTAACTATCCCCTCCTATGCTCTACCCTCTCCTCTATCACCCACATCCCCCCTCCCCTCCCCTGTCCCCCTTCTCTCATTTTTCTTCTAGATGTCTATACCCTATTGAATGTGTATGCTGTTTCCTCTCTGAGCCATTTCCTATGAGAAAGAAGGTTCCCTCATTCCCCCTTGCCTCCCCCCTTCCATACCATTGCAAAAGCTATATGAAATATCTTAGCCTATTCTACCTTTCCTTTCTCTTACTCCCAGGACATTTCCCTTTTAGCCATTGACTACATTTTTACAATATATTATATCTTCAAATTCAACTCTTTCCTGTGCCTTGTCTACATATGCTCCTCCTACCTGCTCTATTAAATGATAAGGCTCATATGAGTATTATTAGTATCATCTTTTCATGTAGGAATATACACAGTTCATCATAATTAAGTACCTCATAATTTACCCTTCTCATTTTCTCTCTATATACTTCACTTGAGTCCTGTACTTGAAGATCAAATTTTCTATTCAGCTCTGGTCTTTTCAACAAGAAAATTTGAAATTCCCCGTTTTATTGAAAGTCCATCTTTTCCCTTGGAAGAGAATGTCCAGTTTTGCTGGGTAGTTGATTCTTGGTTGCATTCCAAGCTCTTTTGCCTTCTGGAATATATATTCCAAGCCCTATGAGCCCTTAATGTATTTTTTGCTAAATCCTGTGTGATCCTCACTGCAGCTACACGATATTTGAATTGTGTCCTTCTGGCTGTTTGTAAAATTTTCTCTGACTTGGGAGTTCTGGAACTTGGCTATAATATTCCTGGGGGGTTTTTTTTTTTGGATCTCTTTCCAGAAGCAATTGGTGAATTCTCTCAATTTTTATTTTATCCTCTGCTTCACTGGATCTTTATGTGGGTTCTGTCTTCAAAATTTAGTTAGAGTCATAATTTTATGACTTTTGAAATATTTTGGAGAGAGCTCCTAAGAGAAGTTGTTGGGCCACCATCTTGACTCCATCTCCCCCCTGTCAGTGTTATTTTATTAATTATTATTATTAGAGGAAATAACTGAAAGGGCATAAAAGTTTAGGATAATAAATACCCAGATGCAAATCAACTTATTTTCCTTCTTTCTTTCAATTACAATTCCTCATTCATGGCCTCTCCAAGATATTTAGATTGGCTATCTCGGTGGGAAGACCCTCAAACTGCATATTATAAACAGGACTATATGCATTTGTCATCCACTTATTTTTCTTTCTTTTTGTGGGGGGGAGACAATCAGAATAAAGTGACTTTCTCAGGGTCATACAATTAGTCAGTGTCTGAGGCTGAATTTTAACTCAGGTTCTCCTGACTCCAAGATCAGTACTCTATCCACTAAACTATCTAGATATCCCATATCTGCTTCTTCTTTTGACAATTTTAAAGCTTAAATCTCTCTATGATTGCTATGCTCTATCCTCCATAACTACCAAATTGATATTTATATGATACATAGGGAAAAATTAACAAACAGAGAGGAGGAGAGAGGTAGAAAAATTGCCTTTAAAATCAACTAAGCTAAAATAGTTGAAGAGTTAAAATACTGTAGTTATAGAAGAGAAAAAATCCTAATGGAGAGGGTAATATAAATATGAATGAAAGAAAATATAAGCTGAAGGTTCTTATCTTTATTTTGTCTGTCTTTTTTAAAATTTAATTTCCCCCAGTTACATGCAAAAACAAGGTTCAACATTCGCTTTTAAAACCTTGAACTCCAAAGTCTCTTCCTTCCTCCCACTCCAATCTCCCTCATAGATATAGGTTACCAAAATGCAGTCATGAAAAACATTCCCACAATAGTCATGAACATTCATATCTTTAACTATGAATGAACTAAGTAATCCAATATAATGAACAAGTGATAGACCATAACAAAACAAACCTTACAATCTGTTACACAAAACACACTTTTTAAAGACATACATAAAAGAAAAATGAGACATGAAAAAAAATTCTATTCTCCAGGTGAATCAAAAAAAATCATGTGATTGCACTATGAGATGTGGCAAAAAACTAAAATTTTGGATAAACAAGGAAATTACATTATGCCGGATGGAATTAAAGTTTAAAAATAAATTTCAATATTAAACTTACTTTCTATAAATACTTTAGCATTTAAATTCATGAACAAAAGATAACTGAACTACAGAAGAAGATATGGGCAATAATAGTCACAGGAGATATCAATGTCCCTTTCTCAGTTTTGGATAAGTCAAAAAAAAGAAAGATCAACCAATTTCCAGTGACTCCTTGAATTATAAGAAATTTGTAGGAAAAATTCTAAAACTCTTAAAAAACCAAAATTCTGAAATCACACATTTAGAATTGGAGAGTACCTTGGAAAATGTGAGATCCACATCCTTCCTTTTAACAAATGAGGAAATTGAGGGGCAGAGAGATTAAGGGACTTTGATTTTATTAATGTCTCCCCTTGCTATTTACTAAATTTAACTTTTCATCTCCTCTCTCCATGACTTTGCACTGGCATTCGCCATGCCTTAAATATACTTGCTCTTCACTTCTCCCTCTTAGTAGAGTCTTAGTTCTCTTCAAGGCTCAGTCCATATGATATTTGTACTCTCTCTTCTCAAATCATCTACTTCAACCCACCATCCATTCCCAAAGACTGTAAATTCTTTTAGGACAAGACTATTTTTCCAATGTTTTAAAATTTTCTAGCACCAGCACAGTGCCATGCATGATGCAGATAATTAAAAAAAAACTTCTTATATTCTTTGTGTAAGAATTCTGAGTTCTAAATTTCCACCTGCTAATTACTAATAAGAGAAATGCAAACAAAAATAACTGAAGTTTCATCCCCATACTATGACATTTTACAAAGATGACTAAAAAAAGCGAACCAAACAATATTAGAGGGAATGTAGAAAACAGGCATACTATTGTGCTACTAGTATGTCAGTAGTAGCATTAACTAGTGGAGCTGTAAATGGTTCAACCATTCTGGACATTTCTGCTAGAAAAGTGAATTCAGGGACAGTTAGGTGGTTCAATGGATAGAGCACCAGCCCTGGAGTCAAGAGGACCCGAGTTCAAATTTGACCTCAGACACTTAAAACTTACTCAGCTGCTTGACCTTGAGCAAGTCACTTAACCCCATTGCCTTGCAACTATTTTACACCAAAAAGCTAGATTCTAATGGATATTGTTAATAATATTCACACAATATGTGAATTTAATGTAAGATCATTGTATTATAAAGAATTTAGGATGAATTCTGATAAACTTTATGCAAAATGAAATACACAGAACTAAAAGAATTATATATATATATATATATATATATATATATATATATATATAATTATTATAGCAATGTCAGCGTAAAGATTTGCTAAAGGAATTCATATTCTGAGTAACCAGGAAATAAAATGCATCCTGAAAATTGTGGACATGATACCTACAAGCAAAAAATAGCTTCTGAAAGACTAGCCTGGCAGAACCTTAGCTGTAAGGTAAGGACACATATAGTTTCTATAAGGAAGAATTGCCTGAAAGGACAGGATCCATAAATATGAGACTGAAATTCAACCCTGATTTAAAGCATTAGATTAACCTTGTCATGTTGATTTTGAATTCTAAAACTAGCTGGTGCTAGAAATTTATAAGACAAAGGTGGTCCAGATTTGTGACTATTATGACTGTTATTTACCTAGTTATAATGGGTTATTAATACGAAGTCCTCTTAATCAGATCAGGAAGTCTCAAGGAAAATATCTTTTCCTGATTACCATTAAATGTACTCTATTTTATGTTGTTAAACACTCTGTATTACTACATCTTATATATCACCAACCCAAAAGTTAAATTATATTTTCTGGGGTCACCCTCTAAGGCATCTAGTCATTTCCAATATTCTTTTACTTTTCTAATATTTTTTACATTCAATTAGCAACAGTGACAAAACTCAAAAACGAGTATTTCTCAGTGTATTATGACTTTGTTATTCCTAAAGGGTCTTTCTAAATCTTAATTTTTGTCTGAAAAGAATGAATATCTTGATATTTCTCTCTGATCTTATACTTGTATATTGACTATTCCACTTAAATGCAAGCTTTTAAATTATCTCTATTAAATCTGATCTTCCTCTCTATTTTTGCTGAAATTGAACTCTAGATTCCTTGACACTTCTGTGTGCTTGCAATTTCTCAAAGATCACCAATGACAGACAGTTCAGCAATCACCTCTGTCTGGGAATTTGAATTCAAGAAAACATTTTTCTTTGTCCTCTCTAATAAATTCATTACAAAAGCCATGAATGAAGAATTTGAACTTCAGGGAAGATTGGAAAAGTCTGAGTAACTGACTAACAAATAAGCTTCAAACAAGCCAAGAACAAAAAGAAATGGGTCAGGGGGAATATCTAGATGTTTCACAGGCCTGGAATAATGGAGACACAAGTATAGTGTTTCCAAACAAATTTGGAGCAGTATGTCCTACAGTCCAAGGAAGGACTCTTTTGTGGCCCAAATAGAGAAGGGCATCTAAGTAAGACTCAAGAACTCTAAGGCAATCGTGAAGAGGATGGTGAAGTCCCAGGATGACTGTCACTATATTGCTTTGAGGAAGTAATGTGCCCTGCCCCCAAGGTCAACATCCTGAAACAAAGAACCTGAAAGGTTAGATAATCCAACCCACCTTCTTTTACAGATAAGAAAACTGACATCTCAGGTGGTTTAATAATTTACCCAAAGTTACACTGGTATCAAGCATTATGAAGGGTATTTGAACATAATTCTTTTAACCCTAGTCAGTACTTCCCCTCCTCCACCTAGTTTTTCTGATAAGATAAATGAGATTCTATAAGTCTTTCCTTGCTTACATTTTTTTGATTCCCTCAGACATGTACTAACTTCCAAAAAAATACTCAATGAAAGTACCAAGTGTTAATGAGATAGGGGCAGCTAAGTGACACAGTGGATAGAGCACCAGCCCTGGAGTCAGGAGAACCTGAGTTCAAGTCTGACCTCAGACACTTAATAATTAACTAGATGTGTGACCTTGGGCAAGTCACTTAACCCTATTGCCTTGGCTAAAAAAATGAGATTAGCCTCACTTATAATTCTGGGAATACCTAGTTCCATAATCTCTTAAACTTTTTCATTGTGTTTATAGTATTTTTCTGTAGTTACTGGTAGCAGTTGTCACCATAAGGACTCATCTAGTATAGCTTTCTAGAATATATGGTTGGCTTCCTACAATTATATATATATATATTTAGCATCATCTCTAATGACCCCAAACTTTAGATGACTGAAAAGGAAATGGTGAGATGCATACTAGGTTCAAATATTTTATAGAATAACCAATGATAGCTTGTGTACAAGATGAAACTTAAAAGACATCATAAAAAAGGATAACTAATACTTATATAGAACTTGAAGGTTTGCAAAACACTTTACATTTATTACTTTATTTGAGCATTACAATATCATGAGTAAGGGTTATTGTTATTCCCATTTTATGTATGAGGAAGCTAAGGTAGCCTTAAGTAACTTGCCCAGGGTTACTCAATTAGTAAATGTCTGGGATAGGAATTGAAATCAATAAAGTCTTCTTGATGCTTACCACTTTCTCTGCTGCAACATTTGGAAAGTTATGATAAGAAAAGAGGAGATGGACAGGATTCCCTCGACATTCATAAAAGTAGCTTAACTTACTTAAAGATTTAAAGAAAGCATTTAGGGAATTGGGTAAATCCACTAGGGATGATTTATGACAGAATATGGTTAAGATTATATAAGAGGAAAGGGTAAAGGTGGGTGAAATCATTCTACTGGTGCCTAATTCATAATGTCTAATGAACTCTAGAGAAGAGTGAGAACAAATATGCTCTATTTTTTTCTATGTTCTCTTCTGGTAAGTTCATTGCAAGAAAGAGATTAGCTCAGAGCTAACATCACAAATTCAATGCTACAAGTAGTAGTACAAATAGTAAAAATTTCTCAGGAACCTAAAGAATGATTATAGTAGAGACATGCTAGTAGGTTTTTAACAACTGGCTCTTCAAAAAATATATTTAACCTGTATTATTTAAATTTACTTCATCACTTTCCTAAATATAATTAATAAAATAATAAATCAAGTTCTGATGTGTGATGCCAATTTCTCAGGTGCATGCTGAAAATTTGACAATAGACTGATTCCAGCACACCTCTCTTTGTGGTACTGTTTCAGTGACCTCTAAGTAGAGGAGAAGTTGGTAGCCCACAATATGTTTCATTTCACGAGGGATTCTAGAAACCAGGTTGAAGAGAGTAGAGAACAACTTTAGAAGGTAGCAAGCAGATCTAATCCTTGAATACTTGACTTGTGAAAGAGCAGAAAATGAAGCATGCAAATTTAGTTTGGGACTAAGGAATATCTTTTGGGGTTTAGCAATTATTGGAAGGCTTTGTAGATTCTCTCCTTCCTCCCTCCACCTCAAGAGGCACTGACACTTGGAGGGGTGAACTCTTTGCCTGTACATTTGGGTCTCAATACAATTAAAAGTTTCAAACAAGGAGACCAAAATAAATGAATAAAATTATGGTGATATTAGCAAGTTTCAACAAAATTTCTTTAGGTAATGCACTTGCTAAGGTAGCTCATTCGGTTAGATAGCTCTATAGACATTTAGGATTTAGTGGAATGTCTATGAATTCAACTTGTGACCAGAGTGACAATCTCTGTGAATTTCAAAGAAAATTCTGTATGAGTATTATCACCTCCAAAGGATGCATAGGAAAGCAAGAAATGGTTCTTTTGTGAATTAGCAAGTGAGCAAAAAATATAAAAATCAATAGCATGGTTTTGCAAAATGTACTCCGTTCATTTATTTTGATGACTGTAGCCTTGTTTTAATTATTTATGATGCTACTTCATACTATATTTTATAGTCTGAGTAATATGAATCCTCACTGCAACTCTTTGCAATTAAATATTTGCTAAGGAGCATTTAAGATTGCCAATTTTCAGGGAGAATTTCTAGGTTTGCTGATTAGTGAAGTAAGAATTAGCGAAGTCATAAAATATTTTATGACTATGGTGTCCATTTTTAAGAAGTATGTGTATACTCATATGAACAGTTTTTATTCATTTAAAAATTTTACCCTAGAAGAATTATTTTCCCTTTTGATACATGTGTTATTTTGTGAATAACTCATTAGGGTTAATGGGAGGAACATGCAAAATTCCCTCATGCTTTGTGAGAAGCACAGTCTCTTTAATGTTTCCATGAGGAATACTCTGAAACCTTCATAAAACATTTATGACAGTTAGATAGAAAACACACACACACACACACACACACACACACACACACACACACACACATACACACACCAAAATACCATCCTTAATGAAACATTTGTCCCATTATGTAAAAGTTAGTGGTTTATTTAAGTATCATATATATTTACATGATATACTATGATATCTTCTGGGCAATAAATATAATTATTTCTTTGTGTGATACTAAGACTTTCTTTTTTGGCCCAATAAATGAAGTTTGTGTATCTAGGATATAGATTGTAATGAAAGTTCTCTTGTGGAGGTCAAGACCTGGCCAACTATTAGTACAGAAGGCTCATATTTGACTAGTTTTCTGAGTGATCAAGGATTATAATAAAAGTTATCACCTAAATGTTTAAAATGGAAAGTAAGCATGTAATAATTAATTAGGGTGATTGCTAGACCCAAATCCAGTCTTTCCTTTGTCCCACATAAGGTCATTGACTAAGATCAAGTCACATCTTTCAGTGCTCTAGACATCTAATATTATGATACAGAAGAAGCTACCTTCCAACCATTTTAAATGGAAAAATAATTCACATTCAAACCTCAAAAACCATAATTTGTAGAATACTAAATGTACTAAATTAAATTTCTTTTGTAAAATTGCTAATATGTGGTTCTACTTATAAGGATGTTCCCAGAATTTGTATCCAATTAGACAGAATATTGGAAAGGGACCAAAAGAAAGACAGGGACTTTTTAAAAAGTCTCTAGGCTTAAAAAAATTATTAAAGAAGCAAAACACTTTTTTAAACAACTGATTGTGTATAATTCAGTAAACTTCATCAGCATGTTTTTCATTAAATCATATAAGTACATTATTATTTATGCTAATCATCTTTTCTAGATTGTTGGCATTTTGACAGTTGTGGAAATCAAAGCCAAGTATAGTTAACACTTAAATATCTTGAGTAAAATTTACCATCCTTCTTGGGGGAATGTTAAAATGTTCTACATTTGTGTTCTCAACAAGTAAATAACACATTATATGGCTACATTATGACCAGATTATATCTATTAGTTACTGCTGTGCACCATGTAAATCTCCAGATTCCCCTAGGAAATGAGAAAATCATTTCAGACTTCAATAACTAACAATCAGTTATTGCTCTGGGCAATAATAAAGCTGAATGCAATTACCTAAAGTGAAGTTAGCAGTGTAACAAATGAAATACAGATATTTTTTTTCTCTCTTAAAATAAATGTAGCATCTCCTCATCACACACTGCTGCATAGGATAATGGGGTCTTCTAAATAGTGTATTGTGTGAGCAGTCTATTTGAGAAGTGAAATATATCTGGTTCAAACTTAGGAAAGTTACTTTTTATGGCATTATTTGCATGATTAGTGCTTTAAAAAAATTTAAAGACTAGAAAATTGAATAAAGTAAAGCATTCACTCTAAGAAGATATTTAAAAGCCAAACAGCTTCTAGTAATACTGTATTCTCATTTATAAAGATCTTGACTTAGAACAATAAAAAAGAGAAAGGGATGGAGTGAGTGAAGGGTATATTGGGAAAGGAAGGTGATAAAAATAAGATCTCATTTTTAAAAAGGGAAATTAATGTGTCCTTTAAAGGATCCAGTGTTAAAGTTGACATCCCAAAAGCAATGAGTTATGGACTTCCCCCAAGACTTGAATAAAAAAGCCCCAAACCTTGGATTTTCTACCTTTCTTCCCTGAAGAAACCTCATAGATGATGAGAGATCAATCTTTAGATCTTCTGGACTGCATCACCCAACAAACACTTATCAAGGGCTGCATGTAAAATTTAATATTTATTTATTATTCCAATGTAATCCAATGAGTGTAATAATAAAATGTAATAACTATATGAATCGGTTTCAAGGGTCACATGCAGCCTGTGAGCCATGATTTGGACACACCTGTCCTAGATGAAATTATGAAATTGTTTCATAATTTAAGAAACTATCTCCAACAAGTATAAACCATTGATTGATATACTTTTGGAAATTTCTCCAGTCCTTAAGATATTTATCTACAATGACATTTATGACTGGTTTTTTCATAAGAGGCAGAATGTGCTACTGGATTTGGATTTAAATTTGAATGTGAGTTCAAATATTGCCTGTACCACTTATTTATCACTTAGCATATGGTTTTAGTAGACAATAAAATTATTGTTGTCTTAATTGAACTGTGTTGACTTAACTACGATGATATGACCATGGTCAAGTTAATTTATTTCTATGAGCTTCAGTTTCCACATCTATAAAATTAAAGAGATAGACAATATCACTTCTAAGGTATCTTCCAGCACTACATCAAAGATCCTACCATACTGTGACCTTTGGATAATTACTTAACTTCTTTGGGTCCCAGTTTCATCATCTACAAAATGAGGGGATTGAACTAAATAATTTCAAAGATATT